>NW_028079044.1:19378250-19876654 GCF_014824575.4 Sturnira hondurensis | reverse complement strand
AACATCTGTAATTCTGATGTGCCTTGGTGTGTTCCTTCTTGGGTCCAGCTTCTTTGGGACTCTCTGAGCTTGCTGGATTTCCTGGAAGTCTATTTCCTTTGCCAGACTGGGGAAGTTCTCCTTTATTATTTGTTCAAATAAGTTTTCCACTCGTGGCTGTTCCTCTTCCCCTTCTGGTACTCCTATAATTCGGATGTTGGAACGGTTAAAGATGTCCTGGAGGTTCCTAAGCCTCTCCTCATTTTTTGAATTCTTGTTTCTTCCTTCTTTTCTGTTTGGTTGTTTCTTTCTTCCTTCTGGTCCACTCCCTTGATTTGAGTCCCAGTTTCCTTTCCATCACTATTGGTTTCCTGTGCATTTCCCTTCATTTCAGTCAGTTTAGCCTTCATATGTTCCTCTAATTTGTGTCTAAAATCAACCAATTCTGTGAGCATCCTGATCACCAGTATTTTGAACTGTGCACCTGAAAGGCTGGCTATTTCTTGATCACTTAGAATTATAGGCTCTGGGGCTTTGAGCTGTTCTTGAGTCATAATGTTTGGTCTGTTTGCACCTGTTATGTTTGAGGGGCGGAGCCTTAGGTGTTCACCACAGCCAGGGGACTCAGTCACTGGGTTGTGATGCTGTATGTGGGGGAGGGGTCAGAGAGGGTAAAAAATGGCGCTTTGCTCCTCTCAGCTCTCTCTCAGATTTCTGTCCCCTCTGCAGCTTCCCACAAGCAAATTAGGCCCCTCTGGTGCTGGTTCCCGGGTGTGTGGGCCTGTGTACTCTCCAGGACCCTGTGGGTCTCTCCAACGAACTCTCTGTGGGCCTGGGAGCCTCTCCTGGCCCCTCGACCCTGAGAAAGTCTTTCCAGTTGGTGCTTTCAGGCTCTAATTCCCATCGCTGGGGCCCTAGCCTTCAGGGTCTGTCTCACTGTTCGCTCCTTTGCTTGGTTTATCTGCGTGCAAATGTGTGACCGCAGTCAGCCAGCCACCCTGTGCCCTCACTGGGTCCGCCTGTCGCCACCTCACGCCTGGGATCCACCAACGTCCTCCACTTCCGCTCCTGGGTCTGTCGGACCAAAGGATCTTTCCAGCCCTACCTCGCTCTGTCGCTGACTCCGCCCCTCTTACCCGTCTGGCTGAGTGGTTCCTTGTCATGGGACTTTCGTACAGTTCAATTTTCACTGTTTTAGTTGCGTTTCTGTTTCTCAGACTTAGCTGTCTTTAAATTTAGTTGTGGGAGTGGGCATAGTGTTTCCACCTATGCCTCCATCTTGGCTGGCAGTCTGTTGTAATTTTTTAAGATAATTTATCACACTTTTTCCTCTATAGTTTCTGCCCTTAGTGCCCTACTAAAAATTATTTTCTAGTATACAAATTACATTAGATTTCATGTAAAAATCTTTAATCCATCTAGAATTTATTTTGCCAGAAGATGAAAAATTTTAAAATGGTTAGACATTTGTCCTAAACACTATCCTTTCCCACTGAAACCTGGGTCTGCTTCTGGGCTTTCTAATCTATTCTGAGCCCAGCTCCCCAATTATTCTTTTCTGTTGGACTAGTTTTTCCATTGTCCACAAGAGGTTCTATGTAGGTTGCTGCCCATATTCACATTGTTGCCTTTGCCTGAAACATCCTCTTACCTCCCCATCACAGATCCTTCAAAGAAAAACCATTCTTGGGATAAGAGGTAAATGCTACCTAAAACAAAAAATGCTTTCAAAAGAGGGATAATGTAAAAGAACACATCAGAGTTTCCCCAAATTCTTTGTGTGGCTAAAATGGATGAGCAGTCTATTCAGCAGAGCCCTTTGGTGGGCTCTGGACACACAGAAGTGAGTTAGGGAGGAAAAGTTAAGAGTTCATTTACTTTGCATAATAGAGTAAAAGTATTTGGAGTGCTTAGTGACAATACAGTAAGGAAGGTTTGCAGAAGAAAGGTAAGATTGTAAGAATGTAAGGCCATATACCTGGATGATATGAATAATGGTAAATCACTAATGGCTAGGTAGGCAAAAGTATTTTAAGGGACAGAAATAGCCAGTATTTGAATTCAAGTTGCTTGCTTTGCTACAATGTGAAATACTCTCCATCACCTCAAACTTTTAATAAAGTCTGCTACACACATAGAGACTGGCTTGGAGATAGATATGTGAGTTCTACATGTGGGTCAGTGTGGATGGAAAGAGATACAGCATGTTGTGACAGCAAGACCATTTGTAATGCAAAGTAATTTGGAGCTCAAAATTAGAGTGACCATAAATAAATACATGAGATTCCAGGAATTGGGAGCAATCTAGGTGAAGGAATAAGACTTTCTACAAGTTGTAGAATGACACATTGAGACAAACTTTTAAGGGAAACTATAGTTCTGGCTAACTACTTATGAGTTACACTTGGATACTCAATCTTTGGTACCTTCTAAAAGGAACCAACCTGCATGAGGTTCAGTAGCATCTTACAAAAGCAGCCAGTAGAGAAGAGGACAATTACTCTGCTTGTCTAAGAAACAAGCTGAGGATTATATGCCCCATCTCTTCTCCACTCTGCATGTTTCCAAGGAGTCTTCTGATCCCTACCCTACCTAGGGTGTTCTTATAAACTCTTACCTCTTCTATGATGCTTTTCCCCAAGGTTTTAGCCCTCAGATGCTTCCCTTTCAGAATTACTGTTTTACTTAGAATCTGAATCTCAATTTAACCTTTCACTGTTCTTTATGTTTTTTCTGTTAACTTCACTGCTCTATTCAAGTATAGGTGCTTTGCAGACAAGAACCACAACCTAAAAAGAAAGAAGGAAAAAAGGGAAGGAGGCAAGAAGGAAACCACCCACCCACATCCTAAACAATTCACATTACATTCAGATCCTACCAAATTTCTGGTGGGGGAATAGTATAAGATAGTGACACAGAAACAACTTTACTAATGACCCTGGATGGTGATGCTCCTAAGTCAAGGAACAGAGGAGGAAGAATAGGAATAGGAAGGAATAGAGGAATATGGAGAAGAGGATGGGTTGAATAAGAATGTAATTTGGCTTGGAATATGTTGAGTTTAAAATGCTGAAGAGCCATCCAGGTTATAATGTCAATAGTGTTTAGCCACTGTGAGTCAGGAACTCAAAAGAGAAATTCAGGTTGGAGACAGAGATCTGAGAGTTTCTTATGTATCAGTAGTAGAGCTAAAACTCTAAGCATAAATGGCATCACCCAGGAATGATAAGAGGAGGATAGAAGAGAGCTAAGAACAGAATTTTAGGAAATATCTTTATGTAGGGAGCCTGTTAAGGAAAAACTAGTTGGAGAAAACAAGCCTTCTGCAGTTATAGGCCAACTAATACTTATAAGCAGACTGACCAAATAACTGAATGGCTCTATTTAAGATCTCTAAATGCCCATTTCAAGCCCTCTTTTCATCTTCTGTAAGTTACCTCATTCCCTGATCTTCACAGTTAAAACCATGGTCTTTCAGAGGAAGTGGCAGAAATGGACAAGTGCCATAGGACAAGATCCCTAGAGTGGGGCTTGTGGGTAGAGGATGCTACTTGCTGAATGTTCAAAGAACATCATACCTAATGGCATAACTAAAAGCTGAGCCTTTCCATTTAGTTTGTTTTATGATTATCTCAGCCAATTGAGTTAAGATTGGCCAACCAAAGTTACCACTCATGACAATAAAGACATATATATAAGGGTCTCAAAGAGTCACAGTAATTTCTTAATCAAGAGTCTTAGAGACTTCTTTTTAAATTTTTTTTAGAATTTATTTTTAGAGAGAGGGAAAGGGAAGGAGAAAGGGAGGGAGAGGAATATTAATGTGTGGTTGCCTGCGAACCTGACCCACAACCCAAGCATGTGCCCTGACTGGGAATCGAACCAGTGACCCTTTGGTTTGCAGGCTGGCACTTAATCCACCGAGCCACACCAGCCAGGGTGAGAGTCTTAGAGATTTCTATCTGCTTCAAGTAGTCTTTTCCTGTCTGTCCTGGTTGGGAAAGGCACACAGAGAAAAGTGACTGGCTTCATCTTTGATTACCACCTATGTCACTCAGAGCTCCTTGGCATTTGGTCACCCACCCTACCAGGTTTAAATGGCTCTCTACCTGCAAGATCAGCCTACCCACAAAGCATGGATTTACCTCCACTGAAAGGGTGAAAAAAACTATTATAGTCTGGACTTCCCATGAGCTATAAGAGAAGAGGGATTTCGTAGGGAAAGTAGAAAATACATAATGTCACACCTATCCCCTATGAATGTGCTTCATTCTGCTTGGCCTGATCCCCATTCTAAAGTCAAAATCCTGAACTAGCAGTGAGGCTTGACACTGAGGTAAACGGTTCCAGGATAGGAGGGAAGGCATGCTCGGAAGTGCTAGAGAAATCCTGGAAGAGGATTTCCATGCAAGGAAAAGAAGCCTCAGAGAAGCCCTCCTTCCTTGGATCCAGAAACTGGAAGGAGAAAAGGATCCAAATGTGGGAGAAAAATGCAGAATATCTATATATACTTCCTCCCCACCTTAGGGCTCCTTACCAGGTCACATCAGGCCTTATGGAGACACACAGTAAACAGTCAAACATGTGGTATGACTCCAGCAGAGACTGGTAAACAGCAGGTAGTTCAGTGGGCTTTTGTTCAATGAAGAGCACAAGGAAAAATTTCCTACCCCCAATAATTTTTTTTCATGGATAGTCACATGACCTTCACCTACAATTCCTCCATTTGCTGTCCATTTGTTTTGGATAAAGACTCATACTTTCTAAAACTGTGCTCCACCAAACTCCATGTTCTGTTAGATTTTAATAAATATTCTTTTAGAAAATAACATGGTTTTCTAATTAAATAAGTTGGGAAAATATTATATTCTCTACCTCCCTTTTGGAGCTTTATAAATGCATATTTAAAGCTCTTATTGTGGAAGAGGCAGCTGTAGAGCTAGCACGAAATTCAGGATGGGGGCCTAAGCTAAGAATCTTGTTCTACAAGGGCAGCTGGACAGACCAACATGACATTCAATTGGACAAAAAGTAGCAGACAGAATTCAGGGTGGTCAACACTGGGAGATCTGTGCATGAGCAGGACTCTACCTACCAAAGTCTAAATTCAAGAAAAGGCTCTAGGATCAGAGAAGGGACCTGGCCTAAGAGAGGCTGGAAAGCAAAGGCCACAGCCCCTGGTGAGGAACTGACAACAGGGTTGTAGTCTTGAATAGGGCTGGGGGTTCAGACAGGGCAAGTGGACAAAGTTTGATCCTCTTAGGAAAAAGTCGAAATATAAGTGTTATGAAAGGGAGACACAGATTGTCACGCGGGGTACAGTATACATGCCCAGAAGTCCCTCCCTGCCAGGGGTACTGGCTCTAAAATTTTAGTGACCAGCAGATCCAGCTACATCACTAGATCTTGTGTATGGGTCTACAGTGGTTATGGGGAAAGGATGGAGCACGGTACCTCCAGAAACCTCTCCAGAGCTGTGCTTATTCCATCCAGTAAGGAAAGAGATTCAAATCCTGTAAAACTTTAGGAGGTGAGAGGTAGAGACCATTCTTAGGACAGCCCTCTAAGAAAATATGCCAGAAGAAATGAATAACTCCAGAGGCCTGAATGAAGCCAAAAGTCTGATCAAAGGAAAATATACTAGACTTAGGGTATAAATGTGGACAGAGTAGAAGTAGAAGCTTGAGAATGAAAGACCTCCATGAACCCAACTGCAAAGAGCTGGGAAAGGCAGAGATTTGAGCTGACTCTGTCAAAGACCCCCTGGTGGAGGAAAAGATGTGAAAATTTAGATCACACAGGCAGTCTGAGAAGCCTGGTAAATGAGAGATGAAGTCAACTAAGGGAGGCTCTCTCTCAGTTTGTAGGGAAAAAAAGCCAAAAAGTTGTAGATCTCAGATCAGGTGCTATGCTGGCAGCCTCTGGAGCAGCTATTTTGGCTCTACAAAGTTAGTGAAAAAGGGGAAACTATAACCTTTGCATGGACACCCCCAAGTGCTTTGTCACTGTTTTTGACACGGCTTATTCTGCTTTCCGGTAAAGCCCTGCCTCTGCACAGCTCATTGGGAAATCAAGACCAGAAGTTGTATGTGACCAGTGGCCACTAAGGAAGTGCCCTGCCCATGTTGTCACCAGCAGCTTCTTTTGCGCCACCATTTGACATCATTTCTGGGAAGCTCCCTCACACTTCCTAAGTTCTGATGGTCTTGTCTAAGGACAGTCACAGCAAACCACAGACCCAAAGATCCTTGTTACATTCTGCCTGTCAGCTGCTCTCCAGACAATACCGTGCCTGCATACCCAGGACGCTGGTGGGAAATCTCTGCTCCAAAACCCCTCTTGGGGTCAAGAGCATCCATTCCCACCCACCCTCAGCTTCTAGTTGTTTTGTTTTGTTTTGTTTTTCAGACAAAACTGTGAAGGAAACAAAATGTTTCTTTAGAGACCAACTTCTTTTTTCAGAACCTTTATCTCCAACTCAGTAGTGTCTCCCTCCTGCCCCTATGACTGGGAGCACAGTGTCCTCTCTCGGTCCCTTGCCTTAGTCTAGTTCTCAGAAATTAATCTCAAAAATTGAAACACACTTCCACATATATGACCAACATTCTTCATATCAAGCCCCTTCCTGGAGTCTCTTCATTTTTAGTAGGGTCTCAAAAACTTAAATCTAGGGAAAGAAATCTCACTGTGTAACTCCAACCTATGGCAAATTACTAAGGCAAGTCTTTGAGGGGCAGAACACATTCCTGGTGCACTTAAGATTACACCCATTGATAGACCAGCCTTGTCTCTTCTTATTCCATCACCTGACACTCTCAAACTGTCTACTCTGCCAGCTCAGAGGCCAGGCTCCCCTGGATCTGGGCCAAATCCACTGCCATCTGGTCTCTCTTAGAAAGACAAAAGAGAGACACCTTGTTTACTCAGTAATAATTCACTGCAATAGTCACATAACAGGTGCCACCAGCTCCAGTAGATGCAGTAAGGGCACACCACACCCTCACCTCTGCCCCTATCACGTCTTACTCCTTGGGACACAGCAACAGATTTTATTTGAATGATAGGACAGGGCCTCTTAAGCACTAAACCAGTTACCAGTGGTGTTTTGACACTTGTGGGTTACACTGCAATGACGAACTAGAGCTAAAGAACAAAGGCATTTTTAAATCTTCCCCTACAGCCATTTGGTATTTTTCCCACATATGTTGTTGCAGCATCTCTATATATAGAACCTAGTATCCTATAAACAGGATGCTCTGGCTAAACAGGTTTCAACAAGCAAAACTGAAGTAGAGAAAGATGGAGTCTCCCCATCCCTTTCTGCCCACACCCCTTTGCTAAATCTTGTCAAAGATAGAAGAGCTCTACAAAAACAGCATGGGCCTTGGAATTGCAGACCTGAGTAGAAAACAATCCTAGTTCAGCCTTTTATTCACTGTTTGACCCTGGGCAAGTTACAAAACTTCTCTTTCAGCTTGCCGATGTAAAAAAATTGAAATAAATATTGGTTTGCACTATGATAAGAAAATATATGAAAAGCATCTTGTTACATGCTTGGTTCTTCATGGATGTGAGTTTGTTCTTCCTCATCTAGCACATCATACACCTAGTGCCTTCATGTTACTCTCTGGCTATACAGGCCAAGGTACGTGCCCCACACAAACCCTTCCTTTCGTTCCTAAACCCTATCAAAGTTCTCATCCCTTAGAAGACCTGATCTAATCATGCTGATAAAAGGAAAGCAATTCTGATGAAATTTAATCCAAGTAAAATATGGATAATATTGCTGGATTCCTAAATTAACCATGTGTATGGGGGACAGGGGGAAGGTTCTGCATTTAAAAATGGAGCCTAGAAATTGAAATGAAAGGAGAGGTAACTAATGGCAAGAGCACAGGGGACCAGTACATTGGTCTCTTTCCCTGCAAGACAACCCATATCACTATGCTGAGATGAGAAACCATCAGAGCTACAGGACATCATCTTGGATTACTGAATATCACACCTCAAGCCAACAGGTCCAGAATAGAACTTGGGAGCCTTGGCTACTCCTTCTGCTCTGGACAGCAAGCACCACTTCCTTAGCCAAGAAGTTACCACTGTGTTTTTCCTAGGAGATTTCCAACACTATTTTAAACTCTTTGGAGTCAAGCAGCAACAGGATTTGAATACGGTCATAGCCTTTGAACAGCCTGTAGGAAGACTGGGCTCCACTTCCAGAATTGCACCATACTTCTCTGAATGGTCCCAGCAAGGCCCAGATTAATACAAAAGGCAGAGTAAACCTGTGTCTTGAGTTCTCTCTCAGTAATCCAGGCAGAAGAGTACAGGGAAATTTCTGGGCTTTCCATACACAGGATCAGAAAGCAGATTATTACAACTAAAGTGGCCTAAGTACTACAGTGTGCTATGCTGACTATAAATCACAATTTAGTACGGGAGTTTTCCTTAGCAATGTTCATGTTCTACTTGATTTTACTGGCAAGCCCCCAGGAAGCCCAGGTCACTAGCCCAGGCTGGGGTCTCAAAAGCCAGAATCCCTTTGGGGGTGAAAAGGGCTAGATGGCAGCTTTAGCAGATGGGGTAAAGAGGAAAGTGAAGTCCAAGGTGAGGGAGGGGCTGTTCCAGGCAGGATGATCCAACAGCATGTGCTAAGGGAGCTAGCAAAGAAGACACAGTAACAAATGTTTTAAATTATTTACTATTTATCTAATCAGTCACCATGGTAAAAACCAGAATTGTGCTGGATTTTCCTTATACTTTGCTAGATTTCCTTATACTTATTTTGTTTTAATATTGTTCTTAAAATATATATAGGGGCTGAAGTATGAGGGACATAATAATTATTCCATTGCATAGGCCCTCTAAAGTTCTTAATCTGATCTTTGGCTTTAACAAGAAGCAAGGAAAACTGGGATTCCAAAGCTTCAAGGTTGACACTCATTTCTTCATTGAATAAACATTTCCTGAGGAGCTAGCCAGTAAGTGCCAGGTCTTTGTCCAGTCCTGGATACAGTGGCAAACAAAATATATGGCTCTTGAGTCCCCAGAACTCAATCTAGTGAGAGGAGCTGACAATTAAGAGCAAGATCTAAAGGAAAAGGTCTGTAGTGGAAAAAAGACAAGATTACACAGCCAGCAACAGGATGTGGAGGGAGGAAACCTCTTCAGGCATGCCAGCAGAAGAGACCATGGGCAGACAAGGAGCTATTCAGAGAGATGAGCTGGGTCAGATAATGTCTTTATCCTCTACACCCACAGGGGAGAGATCCACTGTGGTGGCTTGTTCATCAAGAACAGATAACCGGGGTGGTCACAGCCAGTGCTACCATGAAACAGCTCCTTCTCTGCTCACAGCCATGAACTGTGATATGTGCTTTGTGAGCTGTGTGTGAGATTCCAAAAGTGCCAAAGAAAGATAAGACTTGAGTTGTCTACTGACAAATTCAAGAAGGATAGCAGGCCAGAAATGAGAAGCATAATTCAATTGCTAGAAGTTGTGGGACTATCTCCTCAAATGCCACCCACTTTTTTCTGACAATGCATGGACATGAAATATAAAAGCCTGATTTCACCTGAAGGGTTGGGGCCAAGAAGAGACCTAATGAAATGATCAGACTGCAACCAGAAACCTCATGAGAAGGGTTTCTACTTTAGGATATGAAGTGGGCATGGATGGGGAAAGACTGTGCCTGCTGTGTTAGAGAAAGGAGCAATTCCAACAGCTCAGCCCCAGCACTACCAGAAGTTGATAGCTATGGTGAAGGTGGAGAGCTAGCAATGGGAGGAGCTTCAGAGTAAGTACCCAGCCAGCAGAGCAGTGGCCTAGAGATATTTCCAAATATTTGCTCACTTTGGGCTTCCATTTCCTTACCTGAAAAATGAAGATAATAAGAGTGCGCACTGGTTTCCTAGGGCTGCTGTAACAGATACTAAAAACTGGGTGGCTTTAAACAGAAATTTATTCTCTCACAATTCTAAGGCTAGAAGTCCAAAATCAAGTTGTTAGCAGGACCACGCTCCCTCTGCAGGCTCTAGAAAAGAATCCATACCTGCCCCTTTCAGCTTCTGATGGCTGTCAATTATCTTTGCCCTTCATGGTTTGTAGCAGCATAACTTAAATCTCTGCTTCCATCTTCCTCTGGCCATCTTCCCTCTGTGTATGTTTCCCTCTTCTTATAAGAACACCAGTCATTGGATTAGGATCAACCCTAAACCAGTATGACTTCATCTTAACTTGACTTTATCTACAAAGACCCTATTTCCAAACAAAATTACATTCAGTCTGCAGTCTGACCATTTCACTAGGTCTCTTCCTGGCCCCAACCCTTCAGGTGAAATCATGGGTTCTGGGTGGACATAAATAGGGGTAGGGACACTATGCAAGTCAGTACAGAGGATCTGCTTCAGGAAGGGTATATATACATATGTCAAGTGCTTAGAACAGTTCCTGGTACATAATACATACCATGTAAGAGTGAGCTGCCCTTCTTTTCATCTCTGGCAGACAGTTGCTGCCATAGGATATGTGGATGCTCTACTTTACAAAAATCATCCTCCCTCTATCTTGAGTCAGAGGCAAGATGGAACTAGAGTTTCAAAATGAGCTGATGAGTTTATTACTATTCAGTACCTCCTATCAATACCCTAACCATACCCTCAGGCTGGAGTGAGGAAATATCTGCTATTGTCACTTCATTTGTTTCTTGAACAAAGAACTTAACATTCCAAACTCACAATGTCCTTTTCAAATTAGGATCCACTTAGAAAGAGCCTCCAGAGCCAGTAGAGAATTGTACCAATGAGTGTACCAATCTCATCACTTGGAGTCCAGTTGTGAGTTCTGATCCTAAACTTCTTTATACAGCATATTCATCCCACAGCTTAGGAGCAGAAAGATTATTGACTACTGACTGAGTATGGGGTGGAGATTTGCTACCTCTACGACATCCTACTTTCAAATCAGAGGAGGGGAGAACCTATTCTCCAGAAGGAGAATTCTTCCTGATTCTTGCTCCTGCTCTTGCTCCTTTTTCTTCAATAAATGGGTTTGGGAAACTACCCAACTAAAAAGAAATAGAGCCAGCCCTGAGTGGTGTGGCTCAGTGGGCTGGGCGTCGTCAAGCAAACCAAAAGATCTCCAGTTTGATTCCCAGCCAGGGCACATGCCTGGGTTGCCAGCCAGGTCCTCAGTTGGGGGCATGAGGGGGGCAACCAATTGATGTTTCTCTGATATACCAATGTTTCTCTTTTTCCCTCCCTTCTCTCTCTCTAAAAATTAATAAGTAAAATCTTTTAAAAAATACAGACAGATCACAACTGCTGTCTTCATACCAAAATAAGTTCCAAATAAAGATTTAAATTTAAAGATTTTAAATTACATATATACACAAAGTTCTCAAAGAAAATGGGCAACTACTTTTATAATTTTGAGATAACAAAGCAAGCCTTGTTTTTTTTAATTCATATATTTTAATTAAATTCATTGGGGTGACATTGGGTAACAAAATTATATAGGTTTCGAGTGTACAATTCTATAATAGATTATCTGTAACTGTATTTCTTACTTGTGTTTCTTACTCCAAAGTCTAGTCATCTTTGGTCACCATTTATCCCTCCTTTACCCTCTTCTACCTGCCCCCACCACCCTCTTTCCCTCTGGTAGTCACCATACTGTTGTCTGTGTCTGTGAGGGTTTTTCTTGTTTTTGTTTTATATGTTTTTTTTTTGCTTAATCCCTTCACTATTTCACCCAGCCCTCCAAGTCCCCTTCCCCTCTGACAGCTGTCTGTCTTTTAAAGCATACCTTCTCTAAGCACAGGCTTAGTAGGAGAGAAAACTATAAAGGAAAAAATTATTTTGACTACCTAAAAACATAAAACTTCTAGGCAGAAAAAAACTGCATAAACAAAGACGAAAGCAAGACAACAAAGTGGGAACAATTCTGTACCATACATAAGAATCAATACTTTAACTCTTACAAATTACTGGGAAAATGTGCAAATGACATTAAGTGATCCAAAGAAAAAAATACAAATGTTCAAAATACATCTGAAAAGATGATCAATCTTTAATATTCAAAGAAATATAATTTAAACCATACTTATCACATGTTATATCTCAGTTACTATTTGAATTTCTTTTACTTGAATTGACTGATTTATCCCCCTACAAAATAGGTGCTATTGTCATTATCCCCACTTTATTATCAAAAATGAAACTGAGGGAAGAGAGGTTACATGACTTACCCAAGGTCACATAGTAAGTGGCTGAGTCAGAATTCAGGACCCAGCAGGCTGGCTCCATAGTTACATTCTCAACTACTGTTACAGTGACAAGACCACGACTCACCTGTCAGATGAGGAATACAAAAAACACACAACCTAGTGTTAGTCATAATACAGAGAAAGTGTATAACTGTTGGTAGAAGTTAACATTCTTAAAGGTTAAAATGAGTCAACATTTTAAATGTGCATATCATTAACTCAGCCATTGCATTTCTTGAAGTTTATCCTAAGGAATAAGTATACAAGTATGCAAAGATCGTAACATTTATCAGACTATTTATCACAGAATATATATAATAACAAAAATATTGCAAATAAAAAGCCCAATAGGTACACAAAAGTCCGACAAATTCATTCATTCAACAAATATTTATTGAGCACCAATTGTGACCAGGAACTATTGTTAGTACCAGGTATAAAGTAATGAGTAATAAAGAAAAAAAATCCCTGTTTTCATTGAGCTAAGATTCTAATGGCTTAGGAACCTCCAGGACATCTTTAAACGTTCCAACATCCAAATTATAGGGGTACCAGAAGGGGGAAAAAAACAGCCACAAGTGGAAAACATATTTGAACAAATAATAAAGGAGAACTTCCCCAGTCTGGCAAAGGAAATAGACTTCCAGGAAATCCAGCAAGCTCAGAGAGTCCCAAAGAAGTTGGACCCAAGAAGGAACACACCAAGGCACATCATAATTACATTAGCCAAGACCAAAATGAAGGAGAGAATCCTAGAAGCATCGAGGGATAAGGGGACAGTCACCTACAAAGGAGTACCCATCAGACTGTCAGCGGATTTCTCAAAAGAGACCTTACAGGCAAGAAGGGGCTGGAAAGAAGTATTCCAAGTCATGAAATCCAAAGACCTACATCCAAGATTGCTCTATCCAGCAAAGCTTTCATTTAGAATGGAAGGGCAGATAAAGTGCTTCTCAGATAAGGTCAAGTTCAAGGAGTTCATCATCACCAAGCCCTTATTATATGAAATGCTAAAGGAACTTATATAAGAAAAAGAAGATGAAAAATATGAACAGTGAAAGGACAGCAAACACACAGTTATTAACAACCACACCTAAAACAAAAGCAAACCAAGAGGACAGCTAGATCAGGAGTGGAACCATAGAAATGAAGAATACATGGAGGGTTAGAAATAGGGGGGTGGGAGAGGGAGAAGGGGGGAGAAGGCACAGAAAATAGCATAGATGGTAGGTAGAAAATAGATAGGGGGGAGGGCGAGAATAGTGTGGGAAATATAGAATCCAAAGAACTTGAGACACGTGGTTATAAACTAAGGGGGGGAGAATGGTGGGGGAGGGAGGGTGCGGGTGGAGGGGAATGAAGGGGGGGAATAGAACAACTGTAATGGTATAATCAATAAAATATATTTTTTAAATAAATAAATAAATAAATAAAATGATTAAAAAAAGATTCTAATGGAGCATGTTAGACAACAAATAAAATTTTTAAATGTATATCAAGCCCTGGCTAGTGTAGCTCAGTGGATTGAGCATGGGGTGCGGACCAAAGGGTCACTGGTTCAATTCCCAGTCAAGGTACATGACTGGGTTGCAGGCCAGGTCCCAAGTGGGGGGTCACGCAAGAAGCAACCACACATTGATGTTTCTCTCCCTCTCTTTCTCCATCCCTTCCCCTCTCTCGAAAAATAAATTAAATAAAATCTTTTTAAAAATGTGTATCAAGTGGTGCTAAATGCTATAGAGAAAAATAAAAAACAGAAAGGAAATAGGAAAGAAAGGTTTGTTACAATTTTAAGTAGGGGAGTCAGGAAAGGCCTCATTGATAACAAATGAGATAAATAGATTAAATGATAGAGAATAAAGTGCATTACAGTATAGCCACACATTGAAATACAATTCAACAACTTACTCTGTACTGGTTAACATAAAAAGATGTCTATAACACACAATCAAATGAAAAAAAAATTTCACCATATACACACAAAAATTGGTAACTATGTGTGGTAATGAACGTGGTAATCATTTAACACTGCGTATGTATATAAAATCATCACACTATACACCTTGAACTTATACAATGTTGTATGTCAATTTTATCTCAATAAAACTGGAGGAAAAGGTAAAAAAAGGATTACAAAACAGTATTAAAGAAAAAAATAGGGAGGGGGGTTTGGCAGGGCACAGAAGAGCAACAAGGGAAAAATAGGGATAATTGTAATTGAAAAACAATAAAAAAATTTTTAAAAACTGTGTTAATGAATGGTTCCATTAATATGAAATTACATGTGCATATATGCTGATACTTTAAATGGGAGAAAAGAAAAACAGAGAAGATTGATAATACCAACCAAGGGTCTGAGTGCCAGACAAGTGATACAGGTGGCATTTGTTGTTCTCCTAGCCACTCACTCATCCTCCTCCCCACATCTACACTGTTCCAAAAAGGATCTAAGGTCAGTAAATCCATATACCCCCATCAGTTCTTTAACTCTCTCCAACTTCCCTCACCCTTTTCCCTCCTCTTCCCAGGAGCCAGGCCAGTGATAGGATGAAAAGGGATAAAAGCTGAAGATCAAGGTAAGCTGAGGGGGCATAAGAAGGGAGGAAAACCCTCCTAGATCTGGATGGGATTCCTCTAATTTTGGCACATGGGAAACAGATACTGAGAGGCACACTTCCACCCTGAATATCTCTAAAGCTTAAAACAAGGCTATCTGATTCAGAGTCCCTATTTCATCTCCTATTTATCCCCAAACGCCTTGCAAAGCAACCAGGAGGTAACAGGCGCAGTAGACCAAGGCTCTGAACAGGGAACAAGGCGCAGTAGACCAAGGCTCTGCACCTAGAACAAGTACCTGTATCTCCCTATGAGCAGAAAATGACAAAGCTAAGTGCCCCCCCGCCCCCCCATCCATACCTTATCCCTTCCTCCATGCCTGCACCTAACAAGCTATCCTGGCTAAGGTAAACTCATGTCCAACCTCACACACCTACCACCACCTTGCCACAATTACCCTAGAGTTTCACACACTTCTCTACTAAGATTCTCAACACCAGGTTCCTACTAAGTTGCCCAAGGTGGTAAGACATGCTAGTTTGTTTGGAACATTCTCTGCCTGGGGTGAGGTTTTAAGTAACCTAGTGGACAGGGTCCAGATGTATCTACTCTCAGATATGTAGCAGCATATTACACTTCTTGCTTGAGCATAAAGCCACCAACAAGGAAATGGAAGCTTTCCAAAGATGGAATTGATGTAGCTATCCCCTATCTCTCTCTCTCATTTTAAAATGTCTATTCATTTCAGAGTGAGAGGAAGGAAGAAACATCTATATGAGAAACATTAATTGGTTGCCTCCCATATGTACCCTGACCAGAGATCAAACCTGCAACCTAGGATGTGCCCTGATGAGAATTAAACCCCTAAACTTTTGATGTACAGGATGACGCTCCAAATCGAGCTACACCAGCCAGGGCTTTACCTATCTCTTTAGCCTGAGAGAGAGGTGTGGGGACACATGAGAAGTAGGAGACCTAGAGAAAGATTTAAGTGTTTGAAAATATTTCTCACATACTCTCTATCACCTCTTGGCTATCTACAATATGCCAGGTCCTGTGTTAAGTGCTGTCATATACTATCACCAAAATGAAAAATCACTTTTATCAAACATCCCTACCATGTGCTACTAAATTTAAAAAGCCTAAAGCACAGGCCCTGGCTGGTTTGGCTCAGTGGATTGAGCACACATCTGTGAACCAAAGGGTCACAGGTTTAATTCAGAGCACATGCCTGGGTTGACAGCCAGGTCCCCAGAAGGGAGGGCTCGAGAGGCAACCACACATCGATGTTTCTCTCCCTCTCTTTCTCCTTCCCTTCCCCATTCTCTAAAAAATAAATAAATAAATAAAATCTTTAAAAATAAAAAGCGTAAGGCACAAACAGATCCAGATGTCCTACTGACAGGTGAAAACACAGGCTTGAAATTAGAAAGAGGATAAAAATCTGAGATCCTCCTGAGGGTTGCAACATAGAAGTCCCACTACATACTATCAGTCCACAGGCTTAAAGACCCCATGCCAGTTTCTGCTCTCTTTCCTGAGCCTTCAGCAGGGAACATCTCTCTCCCTCTCTCTCTCTCTCTCTCTCTCTCACACACACACACAAACACACACACATCCTCCAACACACTTAAGTCTGCAAGTAAAAGAAATTCTTCACTAGTGAGAGTACAGATGAATCAGCGAAAAACCAAAAGCAATCATCTCTTCAGGAGAGTAACCTCTTTTCTCTCCATCTCTACTTCTCTCTTGTCTTCCTTGAACATGTAGTTTTTGAGCAACTTCTATTATGCTCATTACTAGAGGATGTAATATAAGACATGTCTCCTCCCTTCAAGAATTTATTCCATCAGGAAAGACAAAATCAACACACAGAAACATGTTATAAAAAGAGGGCCCCAAGATTTCTAGTGCATGGAACAGGAAGCACAGAGACACTAGTAAGACAAAACGTTGGGTAAAGTGAGACAAATGGTGGGGTATCCTGATGTACACAGATATCTTCAATTTCAAACACAATCTCTCTTTTTTGTTTCATTCTTAGTAAGAGATATACTCACTTCAAAAAATATCTCAAATACAAAAGTCCAAGACACAAAGTTGGGGATCATTCAGTAGACAAAAGGAATCTTTTGCTTTGCTGTAAAGTTTACAGATACTATTTGATAACCTCACAACCCCTGTCCCTGTTGCCACACACACACATACACATACACAATGTTTATATTCAACTTTGTAGGATCATCTTTAGAGGGTGAAGCAAATTGCTCTTTTTTTTTAAGATTTTATTTATTTATCTTTAGACTCCCGGCCAAGATGGAGGCGTAGGTGGAAACACTGTGCCTCCTCACACAACCAAGTTTAAAGACAACCAAGTTTTAGTAACAAAAAATGCAACCAAAACACAGAAAATTGAACTATATGAAGTCCAACAACAACGAACCATTCAGCCAGACCAGTAAGAGGGGTGGAGCCAGCAGCTGGCAGAGCGGGGTTGCACAGAAAAACTGGACCAGACCAACCCAGGCGCGGGTAGCAATGGGCAGACCAAGTGGGGGCACAAGGCGGCGGCTGACTGCAGTCCCACATTCATGTGCGCAGGTAGACAAGGCGAAGGAGAGAGTGGTGAGATGGACCACATGGGCCCCAAAGGCAGGAAGCAGCAGAGGGGACCCCCATTGCCCCTCTTTGACCCCGCCCCACATGCAGCATCACAACCTAGTGAATGAGTTGTCCGCCCCGGTGAACACCTAGGGCTCTGCCCCTCATACATAACAGGTGTGAACAGACCAAAACATTATGACTCAAGAAGAACTCAAAGCCCCAGAGCCAGTAACTCTAAGTGGCCAAGAAATAGCCAACCTATCAGATGCACAGTTCAAACCACTGATGATCAGGATGCTCACAGAACTGGTTGATTTTAGTCACAAATTAGAGGAACATATGAAGGCTAAACTGATTGAAATGAAGGGAAATGCACAGGAAACCAATAGTGATGGAAAGGAAACTGGGACTCAAATCAAGGGAGTGGACCAGAAGGAAGAAAGAAACAACCAAACAGAAAAGAAGGAAGAAACAAGAATTCAAAAAATGAGGAGAGGCTTAGGAACCTCCAGGACATCTTTAACCGTTCCAACATCCGAATTATAGGAGTACCAGAAGGGGAAGAGGAACAGCCACGAGTGGAAAACTTATTTGAACAAATAATAAAGGAGAACTTCCCCAGTCTGGCAAAGGAAATAGACTTCCAGGAAATCCAGGAAGCTCAGAGAGTGCCAAAGAAGTTGGACCCAAGAAGGAACACACCAAGGCACATCATAATTACATTAGCCAAGACTAAAATGAAGGAGAGAATCCTAGAAGCAGCAAGGGATAAGGGGACAGTCACCTACAAAGGAGTACCCATCAGACTGTCAGCGGATTTCTCAAAAGAGACCTTACAGGCAAGAAGGGGCTGGAAAGAAGTATTCCAAGTCATGAAATCCAAAGACCTACAGCCAAGATTGCTTTATCCAGCAAAGCTTTCATTTAGAATGGAAGGGCAGATAAAGTGCTTCTCAGATAAGGTCAAATTCAAGGAGTTCATCATCACCAAGCCCTTATTATATGAAATGTTAAAGGGACTTATCTAAGAAAAAGAAGATAAAAAATATGAACAGTGAAAGGACAGCAAACTCACAGTTATTAACAACCACACCTAAAACAAATGCAAACTAAGAGGGCAGCTAGATCAGGATCAGAACCATAGAAATGAAGAACACATGGAGGGTTAGAAACAGGGGAGTGGGAGGAGGAGAAGGTATGGAGAATAAGTAGCATAGACAGTAGGTAGAAAATAGATAGAGGGGAGGGCAAGAATAGTATGGGAAATATAGAATTTAAAGAACTTGAGACTCGTGGACATAAACTTAAGGGGGGGAATGGTGGGGGAGGGGGTGTGCAAGGTGGAGGGGAATAAAGGGGGAAATAGGACAACTGTAATGGCATAATCAATAAAATATATTTTTTAAAAAAGAAAAAAAAGATTTTCTTTATCTTTAGAGGGGAAGGGAAGGAGAGAAGGAGAGAAATATCAATGTATGGTTGCCTCTTGTGAGTCCACTCCCAGGAACTGGCCTGCAACCCAGGCATATCCCCTGACTGGGAATCAAACCACGATCGTGTGGTTTGCAGGCCTGTGCTCAATCCACTGAGCTACACCAGCCAGGGCACAAATTACTTTTTAAAAGTTTCTAAAAGACACTCTGACTAATGTGGCTCAGTCGGGTGGGTGTCATCCCTCAAAGCAAAACATCGCCAGTTCAATTCCCAGTCAGGACACATGCCTAAGTTGTGGGTTCAATCCGAGTCAGGGAGCGTGTGAAAGGCAACTGATCAATGTTTCTCTCACATCAATGTTTCTCTCCCTCTCTTTATCCCTTTCTTCCCCTCTCTCTCTAAAAAAAAAACTATGCTGACAGGTGAAGAGATAAACAAAATGTGGTATATACCTAACATGGAGTATTGTTCAGCCCTGAAAAAAATCCTGTCATGGTACATAGATGAAGCTCAAGGACATTCTGATAAGTGAAAATAAGCTAGTCACAAGAAGACAAATACTGTATGATTCCACTTTTATAAGGTATCTGTAGTAGTCAAAATCATAGAAAGAGAAAGTAGAATGGTAGTTACCAGAAGCTAGATGGAGGGGAAAATGAGAAACTGTTAAATGAGTACAACAGTTTTGCAATATAAAAAAGTTCTGGCAATCTGTTGCACGACCATGTGCATATACTGTATACTATACTACTTAATGGTACACAAGTGGTTAAGATGGTAAATTTTGTTGTGTGTTTTTTACTCTAGTTTTTTAAAAAGGCAATGCACATGTAGGTTAAAAAATTCTGCAACACAAAATGATACATATTTAAAAAAAACCTTCCATAAGTAGTCTGGGTATAAAGTACATAGAGTCCTCCCCTTCATTCATACAAATACTAAAGCTAGCATGCCATAACTTCTGCACCTTTAGTTTTCTTTTTATTTTTAAATAATTCATTTTTTATTGTATTTTTTTCATTACCATTTATCCTCCCTAGTCTTCCCTTAATGATAAGTCTTGGAGATTGTTCTGCATGTGTGTATCTAATTCTTTTTCATAGCTGCACAATATGGTAATATCTAACATAATTTACTCAATTAATATCTTATTAACAAATTATGTATTTTTAAGCAAAATATAAAGGCTTTGTACAAGAATTCTGCATATTTTTTCCTCTCAGTAAAAATGTTCAGATTTCACTCTTTATGCTTCAAGCAACTATGAATGATGACTGATATTTGCTTTGGTTTGAATTTAATAGTGTTTTACCTTGGCTCATTTCTACTGGGCTATATAAGGGATGGGGGCAAAAAACCTGGAACTATCTTCTGAAGGCAGCCCCTTGTCGAACAGGCTTCCCCTGATAGGTGAGTATTCTAAGAACCCATTCATATTAGTGAACTAGCTGATGTTATTGTGAGAGGCTGCATTCATCTTCAGTGAATTTTTTTTAAGACTCTTCCAATGCATTTGCCCATTTCATGATGGATAACTTACCTGCCACACCGTGCCAAATGTTCAGCAGTTTTTGACCAAAAACAGCTTGACCCCCATACCCCACCCTCCCTATTCACCCAATTTCTTCCCAAGTGACTTTTTTTTTGTATTCCTGGATGAAAAAGTCTCCAAAGGGAAAGGTTTTCCCAACATGGGGGAGATGAAACAAACAAACAAAAAAAAACAGCAGAAGCACTAAAAGGCATCAAAATCAATGAGTTTAAAAACTGTTTTGAGCAGTGGAAAAATGTCTCAATAGGTGTATTACATTAAATGGAGAGTACTTTGAAGGTAACTGAAGTTTAAACATGTAAGAATCCACTATTTTTTTATAAATAAGTTCTGTTTTCATGCAGAGTTCCTCCTTGTACATTGACTTTGTCATGATCACAAGAAGTCCCCAAGGCAAGAAAGGAACAAAGAAACACAGAAAATACACATCATCCTCTGAATATTTCGGTCACCCTTTACTCCATCATCCTTATAAATGGCTTGTCAATAGTATACCTTTTACTGTGTTTCACTCTGAGGAAATTTTTAAAATATGTTTATATATATTTTATTACCTAAGCAATTTTTTAAAGCACCTCTTTCACTTCAATGACTCTGAGCTTGCTATTTCATTTCTTTTAGAGCGAGCATAGGGAGGTAAAATGAGTGAGGACTCTACAGACATATCAAGGTTCAAATCTCAGTTCCACTATTTCCAAATTAACACCTCTCAGAGCCTCTGACTTGTCATCTGTAAACTAAGGGCAGTGCTACCTATCTCCTACATATGTGGAATTACCGTGCAGGGCAAAAGTCCATTCAAGAGGACCAAAGTCTTGTCTCTGTTGAACTAGCACTGCCTGGCAAGTCTAGGAACTGATTAGAGAAATGGTAGAGAACAACAAGGAACCTGACCAATTGATAAGAGAAAGAGGGTTTCTGTCAGAGGCAACAACACACGCAAAGGGTGAGAGCAGTGCCGAGCCACAAAGCACTAACAAAGATACCAACAAGAAGGTGAAAGGTAATTTAGTCAACAAGTACTTGAGTATCTCTATGCACCAGGCACTAAGAAACAACCATGAACAAGTAGGTCCCTCACCTTGTGGAGCTTATAATCTAGTAGGAAGGAAAGTGATAAGTAAGCTAATGGAAGCAAACCGGGTGCTAAATAACATGTGTGTGAGTAACATGATATTGCTTTATATAGAATGGCCAAATAAGACCTCTAAAAGGAGACAATGCTTAACTGAAACTTAAAGGCAAGGGATAGTTAATGAGGTGAAGGGCGTAAAGAGTTCTCCACAACCCTACAAAGACACTGAAGCCAAAGAACTGAAGGAGAGGTCAAGGAATTATGAGGGTGCCTATAGGAGATGGAGACAAGGAGGAGAGGAACTTGGAATAAGCCCTGAGAAACAGTTTTTCTGGGCTTTGTAGTCCATAATTTGGACAAAATTATGCAAGATTGTTTACTCCACACTGATACATTTGGACTTGACTGTATAGACAACAGAAATGCAATAGAGAATTTCAAAAAGAGAAAGACAGGTTGGGTTATTTAATAGAACAGTGGAAGCTATATAAAGGATGGCCACAGTGGGAAGTGAGGATAGCTTGGAGACCAGCCCACACTAGGGCAGGATCTATGTGCATGGGAAAGAGAGGCATCTCAGACACAAATCTAAAGTGCAACTAACCGGTAGTCTTCAAGATCTATGTTCTAGCCTGCCTTCTGAATCCAAAATCAAACCCCCTGCAAATCCCAGAGATACTGACCTGCTATGGAGGAGTTATTAACACTCTCTTCCTCAGAGTAGGGCTCTATACCTACGATGGCAATGAGAAGAGGAAGTGCTGGTACACAGAGAGTCATCCATTGTTCTCAATGGATGACTAAGGTTCCTAGGCCCTTAGGATCCAAGTAAAGGGTTCAAGTCCCTTTCCTTCCCTTTTTGGGGATGGGTGGTCAGCAGAGTCCATTAAGATGGAGTTTCTCCAAATATGGTCTGCAGATGACCAGTGTCAGAGTCACCAGGGAAGCCAATCAAAATGCAGATTCCTGATTACCAACGCATACCTACTTAATCAGAATAGCTAGGATTAGAAACCAAGAATCTGCATTTTAAGTAAGTATCCCAGTTCTCCCCTCCCTAACCCTTGCCCCATGCGTAATTCTGATGCATTAGAGCTCCATAATCATAGCTCTAGGAGGAAGGCTAATGGAGGACCTCACTTGAAGCTGGCTGGTAATATCAAAATTAGGGACTATGTAGAGCCAAGAGTCAAGCTGGGCATGGAGTAATATAGAGAGAGGAGTCAGAATGGATTATGAAATTTGAAGGCCACAAAGTAGAAAATAGAAGGCAGGACATCAGAGCATGGGGCTTAGGGAACAAAGGAGTCAAATTCAGGAGCACTCGCACCCTTGAACAAATCCCTAACAAAGGCTATGACTTCTAGCCCTCTTAGGTTGGTTTTCCTAGCAGAGCCCTCCAATGAGGGTACAGATGCCTTGCCTCATATAGATCAGGTGACTGGGCCTTAGACTCCCCAATATGTACATATAATCAGTCCATCCAACCTTCAAAAATGAATACATCCCTCAGTAAGTACTGTTTCTATCCCTATGATTCTCTCTCAGTATCCACCACTATGCCAGCAACTATGCAGAAGAACTCCAGGCTACACAGAAAAACACAAGAACATCTAGAAGGGCACCTCTAAGGGCTAATGACTAGCACTACTCTACTTGGCACATCAGAGACCCCCCTTATGCTGCCTTAAACTCAAGGACCATTCCAGGTCAGAAATTTTGAAGTCTATTGCCTACACACCGTCAGATCCTACCATCTATGCACACTCAGCCAGTTTTCCAACTTCTCCTTACTATGCTTCACCAATAAGAGTACTATTCTATATTCTACACTCCCATGTCCTTCCCCAATATTCAGAGAGAAATTCCACAAATTTAGGCTGAGCAGAGAGTTCTGAACTCCTGAGCCTGCAGAGGCCAACTCCAATGCCTAGTTTACTGACAGGAAGTCACCTGAAGGAGTGTTCACTCTACCTGAAAAAAGCAGCAGGATTGCTGCAGGCTTCTGTAATCTTTTTTCAAAGATGAGTTAGTTGAACCCAGTAAAAGGAGTGAAGGCAGGCTCTTGGAAACAGAAACTGAAGTAGGAGGAAAAGGCAAAGTAGAAATTCTGGAGGAAATTAAGGCAGGATTTGACTGTAAATAGCACATAAAATACAAATAAAGTAATATGCAACCTAGATCAAACCCCTGTATGTCAACTACCTAATGCTTCTTATAATCCAAAAGCTGGTTCCACACTAAAGAGCTAAGAATGCTAAAAGATAATATAAGTAATCCTCAAGATTATTTATGGTCCTAATCCTGAACTGCCTGCTCTGTCTTTTCTTACACTCCACCCACTATCCTGATTCTCTACTTAATGATTCTGACTTAATGTTTCTGACTTAATGATTCACCTTCCTGTTTCATTTTTGTCTCACCCTATCCCTAAAGCCTTTTGCTTCCTCCCTTGCTTAGGATTCCACTGCACTCTCAATTATTCTGCCATAAGCCAATAGGAATAAATAACTGGCCTACCCAGAGCCTCAGCCTTTGTCCTCAGCATTCACACCCCCTTCATGGACAAGTTCCCTGGCAGGCTTACTTTGATTTTATGAATGTGTCTCAGTGAGACATAAGAATGTTGGATGGTTCAGTCGGGCAAACATTGGCATCACTAAAAATGATGGAATAATGAGAATTACAATAAGCCAGGAGCAAATGACTAGACCTCACCCTGACATTTTAAGACACACTTTGTTTCCCCTCAGGTGATACCCCTGGTAGTCCATCCCTCCTACCCACCACCACAACTCAAGGGATCCTTCCAACCCACAGCAGCTAGGACTAAGAATACATGGTGGGTAAGACATGGGCCTTTATCCAACAGAACTTACAGTCTAGTTAAGGAGACAAACAAATAATTACAATATGTATGATAATTAAAGGCAATACTTGCAGAACTGTAAGGTTAAGAGGGCTAGTAAGGTGAAATTACACCTAAGCTGAAACTTGAAGTATAAATAGGAGATACCCGGACAGTGGCAGGGCATTTGAGAAAGAGTGTTCTAGGGAGAAAGAACAGTATATGCAAAGGTTGTGCAGCAAGAAACCACATACAAAGAGACAGGATGTGCTGAGGCAGTGGGGAGGCCAAAGTAGAAAGTGTACTATGAGGCAGATGATGTTGGACAAACCAAGAAGAGCCTCATAAGACATGAATCTGTCACATATTGCTAAGTACTATGTAAAAAATTAAAACAGGTGATATTATAGAAAGTATATGGGTGGCTACTTTAGAATCATTAGGTGGTCAGGGTAAGGCCTCTCTGAGGAGATGTCATTTAAAAGCAGCCTCTCAATAAAAAGGAACCAGCCATTCAAAGATCAAGGGGAAAAGCATTTTAGGTGGGGGTATAGTATGTGCAAAAAGATCACTAAAGATTTTTAAGCAGGGAGATTAGATCACAATCATTCTTACATTTTATAAAGATCACTCTTTGGGGGGGTGGGTTGGGATGGGAGTAAAAGACAGAAAACTGTACATAAACAACAATTAAAATTAAATTAAATTAAATTTAATTTAATTTAAAAAATCACTCTGGCTGCAATATGGAGAGGATAGAATAAAAATCAAGACTGAAGACAGAGACTATAGAGCAGAGAATGAACAGAATAACAACACGATGACGACTACAAAGACAACAACCAACTAAGGCAACAAAGAGGAGGAGAAGTGTAGGAAGAAAAAGGGATGGGGGAGGGAAGGAAGGAAAAGCAGGAGCCAATCCATCCTTAAGCATTTTATATATATTAATTCATGTAAACCTCACAAATACTCTATTTGATAAATTAGGAAACTAAGGTCCATAGAGGCAATGAAGGAGGAAAGAAAGCATTCCAGAAAGAAGGATTTAAGAAATATTGGGGGGAACGGGTGGGGGCGGGTGTGGAACAAGTCCTAATGATAAGCTGATTGCTGGCTGTGGGAAGGAAAGGGAGGACTTACAATTACTAATAGGCTCTAGTACCTAACAACTATGAGGGTCAATGGTACTATTTACCACATGACAGGACACTGGATGAGGAGCAAGTGGGGAAGAGCAAAAGGCTGCATTTTGCCACGTCCACAAAATAATCTAGTGAAGTTGTCCATATGAGCAGTTGGATATTCTGGTCTGGAAAGAGTTTTGGGCATCATCCATGTAGAGATGTTAAGTGAAGCCATGAGAGAGGTTGAGATCATCTGGGGGAATATGAGGAAAAGGGAAAAAAGTCCTAGGAACAGAATGCTGACATTTAAAACATAAGCATCATTTGTAACAACAAAAAACTAGAGATAACTTACTGTCTCATAATAAGAACTAAATGAAAAACAGTATATATATTCTATGAAATATTATACAGTAGCCAACAAGAATAAGTACCTTTGTGTACCAACATGGAATACTGTCAAAAGCATATTACTGAATCAAAGAAAGAAATACCAAAACAATACATAAAATGTACCCCCATTTGTGTAAATAAATAAAAAACAAAAATAATACTTAAAAATTTTTCTGAGCTCATACATATGTATGCAAACATACAGAAAAAAGTCTGGAAGGTACACTGTAAACCACTATGTGGTTTACAGGCTAGATAACAGGCTATCTTTGGGGAATGCAAAAATAATTAAAATGTGGGAACAGGAGTATTCAAAATATCCACAATGTATTGATTTCAACCTTGCTGTGAACCAAACTGTTCTAAAAAAATAATAATTACTGTAAATTTCTTTTAAAAATGAGAACAAGGAGCCAGCAAAAGATATCTTTTCCTTCAGATATTAAGTTTTCTCTGTTCCTTCCATCCCCATTCTGATAATGACCTTGATGTTCTAATATTCTGGTTTTCCATTTGCCCGTATCTGTAAAATTTAATTCAAAGTCCCATAATTCTATGTTCCATCCTGCATCCTTGACCTCAAGCTAAGCCTAGCCACCAATTCCCAGGCCTATCCAGAGCCCCAGGAAGGGAGGTCAGACACCAAAGTCCTAAACAAACATGAGAGAATGATGCTCATCAAGGACAGAGATCAGGCAGCCTTACTGGCCATCACCAGTTTCAAAGGGAAAAGGGTATTGAAGGTTTGGAAGCAGCTCTGCAATGCTGGGGAATGGGGTCAAGGGACAGTCAGGCAAAATTAGCGGGAAGTGGTATGGGGTAAGCTGAAGGAAGAGCCAAATGCTCTTATAAAACTTCCAAGTGAAGTGCTATAATATGACAGAAACCAGGTTTACAACAAAGAGAAGAGAAGCTATATTCTGTGAAGGGGTCAGCAACAGGGTATGTATGAGTATTTGTGTCGGGGCACGCAGAAGAGTCTCCTCATATCAGAAGAGCAATTCCAGGAGGAACAATTTTAAAGTTGAGAAGCTGAAGCAGCAGAAAGCAACCAGGACCTTGAGTTCTTCCAGACAAGAAAAGAGGCTCTACAAGTGAGAAAAGACACTGGAAAAAAAAGCCTTTCCTTTTTCAGTAAACTAAAGACAGGAAAAGATCATGGCAGATCTCTAGAGAGTGTGCTCTTAACTTTCAACTTGAAGGATGAAAGACAATATATTTGGTCTACACATTTTCTTTGTTATTCAAAGAAATAATACTGCATAGTCCTTACGCAAGGCTGATTCACCACCAATTAGTCTGTATCACAACCAGCTGAGACTTATATCACACGCAGTCACATATGAGACAGCTCTGGAAAGAAAACAACCTGGTGTGAGCTGTCAAAGTCCTCTCAGGTACCGACCTCACCCTGTGGAGTAGGTTTCATTTCAAAACTGAAAAGGACTGAAGGGCTGGGGAAATCCAGAGATCAACAGAGCCAGTAATGGGTGATTCCCAACAGAACACGCTCCTAGGCTCGAACTCAAACAGAAACCAGACCACTGATAAGACATAGTTTATGATGTCTGTTTCCAACCCTTCACATGCCATTTTTATGTTTTCCAATGTTTACAACAGGGCATGACCATTCTTATCTAATTTCTGATAATTAAATATCTAACTCTCCAAGTGTTCAATCAACTTCCTGGCTTTATTAAAGTTTTAAGAGCTTTGAGGTAGCTTCAGTAGCTGAAATACCAGGGGACTGGTGAATTGTTCAGTCTTTCTTTCAAACAGGCCACACTTTAATCATAATCAATTTAATCACTTCTTCCCTCTTTATCTCCACACGAACCCTTGGCAAAACTCCTGTCTCACTAAAATACTTCCAAGTTATTCATGATAGTCCTCTCATTAGAGCAATATTCAATACATTGCTTTGATTGTATTGAAAGTCTATAGCTCATTGAAGGGGTTTGCTTGGGGTTCATCTCTACTTTTTTACAGATTTTATCTATTTATTTATTTTTTTGGCAAGTGGGGAGAGAAGGAGAAAGAGAGAGAGAGAAACATTAATTGCTTGCCTCACACACTCCCCAGCCAGGGACAGAACCCACAACCTAGGCACATGCCCTGACTAGGAACTGAACCAGCAACCTCTCATTTTGCAGAACAATGACCAACCTGAGCCACACTGGTCAGGGCTTGAGGTTCACTTTCAACTAGTTGAGTGACCTTGGGCTCAGTTTTCTCATCCTTAAAGTAAGGAGGGTGGAACCAGATGGAAGGAAAGCAGTAAAACTTCCCTAGTTTTGAAGTCTAAAAGGTTCATCATGTGGCAAGCAGAGTTATTTTAAAAAGACACACACCTAAACATATCATGATGAAAATCTAAGCATGAAAAAATTTACAAACTTCTAGAAAAAGAAAACAGGTTATTATTCCAAAGAAAAAATTAACCTGTTGACAAAGGACTTTCCATCTGTATCATCAGAAAATGAAGATAGTAGAAAGCTGCACACAGACTTTGTAGAAACTAGGATTACTATTCAAGAATCCTAAGTCCAAACAAGATATAATTTACACACATGAAGGTTAAAGAAAAAAAATACTTGGACATAAAAGGAACCTGAAAGTATCATCCAGGCCCCTTTTCTAAGAAAATCACTCAAAGAAGTGTGCTAGTCAAATAAATATTTAAGATTGGAACTAAGCTGGGAAAGACAGCCCAGGCCCGGTAACTCATTTGGTGAGAGTGTCATCCCAATATGCCAAAGTTGCAGGTTCAGTCTCCACTAAGGATATATATCAGAAACAACCAACGAATGCATAAATAAGTGGAATAACAACTTGATGTTTCTCTTTCTCTTTCTTCCCCTTCCTCTCTCTGAAACCAGTAAATTTTTTAAAAAGGAGGAAAAAAGCTGTGAAAGACAAATTATACACAGATGTGTTTCTCTGTCCCCACAAAAAACCTTTTAATGAAGCTGTACCAGATGACTTGATAACCTTTCCAAACACAAACAAAAATTGTCCTATACACAGCCTGCCCGGCAGTCTGGGTTTGTGAGTCGTTCATCACCTAGTGGTCTGATGAAGGAAATGCAATTTCCTTAAGCGCCCAGATAAACTTCCAGCCATTTTGAGAGCTCTGTGTACAGGACAGAAACCTAATGTCCTAGAGATTACAAGAGTAGAAGACTACCTCCAGACTCATATACAGTTGTACAGGTTCAGTTCAATATCCGTTCATTCTCCAAAAATATGGGAAGGGCCCACACTTTGTGCCTAACTACTCACAAGAAATAAAGCATTTACTTGTTGCAAGGCTGTACTTGCAAAGTAGTAAGAGATAGAGATTACTTTCGTGAAGACCAATCTGAATTAAATACAAGTTTAGATGCTACAAGAAAACTGCAAATATGCCTTATAAATAGGAAGCCTGTCTTCCAACATTCACAAAATTGGTATGTGGAAGATGGATTTCCCATATTTTACCATATATAATGCTCACCCACATTTTTAGCCCAGATTTCAGGAAAAAATCTTTCATTTTAATTTTTTAATTCAATTATTTATTTATATTTAGTAACAAAACCGATTATCATATTCCCAGGTATCATTTTACATATGGATATCATTATTGCTTTCTAGGATTACACTTTTAACGCATAAGCATAAATAAAAGAATTAACAACATTTATATAAATATGGAATTAGTACTAGGCATGTATAATGGGTATCTTTATTTTTCCCTCAAAAATTTGGGCAAAAAAGTGTGGATTATACATGGCAAAATGTGGTGTATTTCTCCTGCATGGTTCCTGGGGACAGGCCTAAAACTGTTAAGTCATCTCATTAGATTACAATTTAAAATAAGAAATAACTTCCTGCCAGTGAGAGCTGTTCAACCATATAATAGGATTCCTCGAGAAGTGATAAGCTCCCCAGAGGTGGAAATATTCAAAAGGAACTTGGGTGATCATCTGTCAAGGGATGACAAAAAGCATTCCTGCAACTAACTGGATGACAGTCTAGAGACAAGGAGCTTGACACTATTACTATAAAGGCCCTTTACAACTCCGAGTGTCTATCATTCTAAGTAAAATAAAAACAAAATCCACTAATAAATAACTAAAGAGCCCTCCTCCCTCTGCTTTTTTTAAAAGATTTTATTTATTTATCTTTAGAGGGGAAGGGAAGGAGAGAAGGAGAGAAACATCAATGTATGGTTGCCTCCCGTAAGTCCCCTCCTGGGAACTGGCCTGCAACCCAGGCATGTGCCCTGACTGGGAATCGAACTGAGATCATGTGGTTCGCAGGCCTGCGCTCAGTCCACTGAGCTACACCAGCCAGGGCCTGCTTTTTTCTTTTTTAAAGCTCCAACAGGCATTATAACTTAATAGATTTGATACCACTTTCCACTTAAGTAAATATAGACCAAGTATTTAACTGTTTACTTCACTTTATCTATAAATGTAGAACAAGTACCTATCTTATACTATAACTACAAATACTAAATAATATAATACTCTGTAAAGTACTTAAAATAGTGCCTATCATATAGAAAGTGTATAAAACTAGCAGCCTGAAAAGTGAGCTAGGGGGTGGGGGGCAGTTTGGAAAGTGAAACCTAAATGTGCTGCTTGTTTTAGTTATCTGTACCCAACCCTCAACCAAAGCATTCCTGACTGTTGCTGGCCAGAGGCTAGGTTCCCCTGGCAACCAACCTCAAAAAAAGAGACCAGACCTACCTTCTTCAGGAAGGTGCTCACTCTCTGCCCTGAAATCTGGCATCTTCCCTGCACAAATCAGACTCCCTAAAATTCACAAATACCACTGCTTCAAAATCAAAGAGCTGGAGAAAAATACCAAGAAGCTGAGCTGGTGTTACTCTCCTCATTTCAGATGATCAATCACAGAAAATCAGAGTAAAAAGGGATCTCAGAAACCAGCTTGAGCAACACATTTATTTAATGAGGACAATATGTTGAGGAAAGTGAAGTCCTGTATCAGGCAAGCTGGTGACAGGTTCAAGGTAAGATCACAGTCCCAACAGTCAAAATGTTTTCATTTTTCCAATGAGAAGAATAGAATTGGCCTTACTAAGCCAAAAGCCCCATACTACATACTTTACACAGATAAGAGAGGAATAGCAGCAGTAGAAAGAAGAGGCTAAGAGCATGGACTCTGGAACCAGACATCTTATTCAGATGGCAGTTACACCACTTGCTTTGTGACTTTAAGCAGGGTTTCTAACTTTTCTTTGCTTCTATAAAATAAAGATAAGAGCAACTATTTTATAGCACTGTTTTAAGGATGGAACAAGATAATCCACGTAAGATGCACGGCACATAGAAAGTATTCAATGCATACATTGCTCTGCTTCTCATCATTATTGGTCAGTTGTATTAAGAAGAGAAACAATCATACTAACAGAAGAGAAACAGTCATACTAACAAAAGGGAAAGCTTCTATTTCTGATCCAAAGAGGATTGCAAAGAACATAGGTGTTTATTAGCTCAATTTCCTGGCCCCAGCCAAGGAACACCCAATGGGTTAGTTATGGAGAAGACCATCATTAACCCATCACTCATTCATTTCTTTGGATCTAGGGAAGGTCAACTCAAAGAATAACCAAGCACGTACCATGGTGATAAGATGCTTAAGGACCACAAATGAAGACTAGGTAGGCCCAAATCAAAGCCTGACCTCTACATCTATGCTATCTAAAGTTGAAAAAAAACTCAGTTCTTATCCAGTCTTTTCTCCTCAACCCATGAGGGTGGTGTAATGTAACGGTTAAGAACAAAAGTTCTGGCCCTGGCTGGTGTAGCTCAGTGGATTGAGCGCGGGCCTGCGAACTAGAGGATCGTGGTTCGATTCCCAGTCAGGGCACATGCCTGGGTTGCAGGCTGGTTCCCTGCAGGCCAACTCCCAGCAGGGGATGCACAAAAGGCAACCATACATTGATGTTTCTTTCCCTCTCCTTCCCATCTAAAGATAAATAAATAAATAAATCTTTAAAAAAAGAACAAAAGTTCTGGAGTCTAACTCTCTGGGAGTAAATTCCATCATTTATTTGCTGTGTCACTTAGGCAAATAACCTTCCCTCTCTCTATGTCTTTGTTTCTCCATCTGTTAATAATAACTATTTTAATTATGATAACAACTGACATTTGGTGAGCACTTTCTATGTGCCAAGCACTATGTTAAGCACTTTACATGACTTACATCATTTAATCGTTACAACTACTTTATGAAGCAGGTACGATTATTACCCTCGTTTTACAGATACAGATGACAAAAATGAGGCTGTTTCCTTAATCACTACCACATGACTAGTTACTGGCAAAGCTGAAGTATCCCTGCAGGTCTAACCTCAGAGTCTATGTTCCTTACTCCTAACAGTGTTCTACTTCTCATAGTGCCAGCCTCATATGGTTGTTATACTGTTAAAATAAGATGAGCCACAAAACATGCTTAGCACAGTGCCTGATCCATTCAGGTTAGCCATTACTATTATTTTTATCATCACAGATCCCTTTGAGCCTCTCCCAAATACTACTACCTCCTGAGCTCCAATTTCATCTAAAAGGAAATGGTTGTTTTCCTACCTAGATACCAGGTCACTAGACAGCCTGGGGTGGGGTTCTAGCATTTCATTTCTGTCATGCAATACAGGGATAAGTATCTGGGTGGAGAGACAAGGAAATACTTTCTATAGACTTGCTACTCTATGGAAAGCAATATATTAGTCTTTGTTTTCAAAAATGAAAGCTTCACTGCTCTCATTAGAAAAAATATGCTTATTAAAATTAACTTTTCACCCTGGCTGATTGAGCGCCAGCCTGCAAGCCAAAAGAGTCACTGATTCAATTACCAGTCAGGGCACATGCCTGAGTTACAGGCCAGGTCCCCAGTTGGGGACATATAAGAGGCAACTGATCGATATATCTCTCCTACTCTTTAATGTTTCTCTCCTACTCTTTCCCCCTCCCTTCCCCTCTCTCTAAAAAAATAATTTAATAAGATCTTTAAAAATATATATAAATAAAATTATTTTTTGAAAATAAACCAGAGATACACAGTGTTTGCTTTTAAAAAAAGAAGTTATTGGTCTTCTAAATCCTTCCCTTTTCATTCTCCTATCTCAAAACTATTATATTATTTAGTCATTTAATCCTCACAAGAAGTAAAATTGGCCCCAAACAGTGTGTGGTTCAGTTGGCTGGGTGTCATCCCACAAAGCAAAAGGTCCTTACAACCCCAATTCCAAAATGATGTATTACTTTATTCTGCTAGAGATCACAGCACTGTATAGGTCAAAATAATAATTTTTTAGCCTAAGAAACCTGAGGGCAGGAACAATGTCTTATTCATACAGACATTTTCCTTCATTATCTGGTGACAACCCTCATATATATTCAATATGTATATATTCAATACATTTTTGTTTAAAATTTGAATATTCATTCAACTCCTATATGCTAGGCATTTTTTCTAGGAGAGATACAGCAATGAGCAAAACAAAGTCCTAGCCATCACACAATTTATATTCTAGTTGTAGATGACAATAAATAAGCTACAGTAGAGAAAGTCCCTAGAACAGTGCCTTGCATATAGTAGGCAGCATTCTATAAATTTCCGAGTAAATAGTATGTCAGACAGCAATAAATTCTGCAGAGAAAAGTAAAGCAAAGAAGAGGAACAGGGAAGACAGAGAGCAGAAGATGGCTTTTACTTTTAAATAGGATGGTCAAGGAATGCCTCACAGATTAGGTGACAATTTAGCAGAATCCTGGAGGAGGTAAGGAAGGAGGACATCCTAATATCTGGAAGAAGTGTTCCAGGCAGAGAAAACAACTACAAAGTTCCAAAGGTGTCCAACATATTGGAGCAACTACAAGACCAGTGTGGCTGGAGCACGAGGGGAAAGCAGTAGATGATAAAGACAGAGCAGATCGGAGAGGGTAGTGCTAAAGATGCTATGTGGCCTTGCAGACCACTGTAAGGACTTTAGTTTTCAATCTGAGGGGAACAAAAGCAAAAGAGGAAAACCATTTAGAAACCATTCCAATAGTAGCAGAGAAAGTGGTGAGATATGTTCAATTGTGGATATATTATTTAAAGATACAGTTGATAGGACCTGCTGGTATATTAGATGAGAGTAAAAGAAAGAAAGAGACAAGAGATACAGAGTCCTCCATATATTCAATACAACAGAAATAGAGATGGGAGGAATTGCCAGAGACACAGGTTTGAGAGAAGTTTCAGAGTTAATTTTTGGAATACGTTAACTTCAAAAAGCTATTAAATACCCAAGAGAAGGTATCCAGTAAACATAGTATGTAAGAGTTTTGAGTTCAGGGAAGACACTCACACTAGTAATATACACTTGAGAATTGTCGGGGTATAGGTGATATTTAGGCCTGAAATAGAGTACGTAGGAAATGAGTATAGACAAAGAAAGGCTCCCAGGACTGATCTGAGTATTCCATCATTGGAGGCTGAGGGAAGTAGAATCAGCCAAAAAAAGGGAGGGGAGGTTGAGAAGGAGGGACCAATGATGTAGGAGCAGAACCAAGGAAGTGGTATCCTGAAAGCTAAGTGAAACTAGTGTGCAAAGAGGGAGTGCCAAATGCTACTCATTGGTCAAGAAAGAAGACAACTGAGAAATGACCACTGAATCTATGTGCTCTTTTCTAAGCACTTTCTTCCCTACTCTACTCATACCACTTTTTATCTTTTAATCCAGGTAAAATCCCAGTATTGGCCAATGAATACGCATAAGGTTTCTGTTTAATGCAGCTATACCTATGTCTCTGAAAAACAAAAAACAAAAATCAATGCTTTTAAATCTAGACACAATTGATTTTACACAGTGAATAATGTTTCATTAACACTTTGTCTGGTTCAATTGTCTCTCTGAAACAACATCCCCAACTATCTTGCTTGTGCTCAGGAGGTGGGATCAGAGAAATGAGCTATTTAAATGTATTTCTTTTGTTCTGCCATAAAGTAGCAATTACTCAACTCTTTTTCTTCCTAACTCAAACAGCCTAGCCAAAGACCCTAAATTACCACACACACCCCTTTAAAAACAAAGCAAAACACAATCAAATCCAAAAGCTGAATGAGAGGTATGCTATGCATACACTTTTTTCTTTTACTGCACAAAAGGTTAATGACCATTTGCTGATTCAAAAGCTGTGCTTTATTGCCCTGGCTGGTGTAGCTCAGTGGATTGAGCGCGGGCCTGTGAACCACACGATCGCAGTTGGATTCCCAGTCAGGGCACATGCCTGGGTTGCAGGCCAGTTCCCAGCAGGGGACTCATGAAAGGCAACCATACATTGATATTTCTCTTCTTCCCTTTCCCTCTAAAGATAAATAAATAAAATCTTAAAAAAAAAGCTGTGCTTTATTTACATTTTCGTCCTTACACTCTCTAAAAGAGAATGTGCAATTTCTGGTGTCTTCATCTTAAAAGAGAATTACTGCTAAAAATAAGGACTTTAACTTTGTGCTCTAGCAAGAAAAGTAAAGTCTCAATAATTTACATTTCTGAAGCAGTAGAAAAATAATCACCAAAAACTGGATCATGCAAACATCGTTCATACCTCCCTGAAATGAATATAATTTCTGAATGAATTGTGTTTCCTCTGTCTGTAATACCCTTCCCTGCCCTCCACCTTGCAATTTGCCAACTTGGGATTCAGCCTAAATGTCAACTGCTCTAGGTAGCCTAGATTCGCTGAATCCCCTCCAAGACTGAATCAAGGTTCCTCCTCTGAGCCCATAGCACCCTCTGCTTACTCATATCCTAATATTGTACTTTAAAGCAGCGTATTATAAATCTACTTATGTGCCTGTCTCCCTCTGCAGACCATAAATATCTTGAGGGCAAGGACAGGACCTTATTTATTTGAATATTTTTAGTGTCTGGGATATAGCGAGCAATCAATAACTGTTTAATGAATGAATGAGATGAAATTTAACTTAGAATACCTTATGTAATTTTTGTAGCACATTTTCCTTAATAAACCAATTGAATTGGTATTGATATTAAAATTACTGGCATTTAGTCACATCCCCAGCTGACAGCAAAAACAAAAAATTTCCCCTTTCTGATACTGGAAATAGAGGTTTAGAAAAAGAGATGTTCTGCTCAAAATCAGCTCAAGGAGGAGTTACCATACTAACTGCTCTTCCTGGTGCAAGACAGCAGCCTGTTCATCGTACACCACAGGAGGGGATAATGGACCTCTAGGTTATTCTCTTCACCTCCCTTCCACTAATCCTGTATTCTCCTCTTTTCTGCCCTATTATTTTCTTTCTTTTTCTAACCTTCTTTTCCTTCCCCACTTTCAATACTTTGTGCTTGCATTCTGAATGTTCTCATTTTCCCTTTAACTTTTCTCCATACCCTCTTCTCCATGCCTCATTTCAGAGTGACCCTGGGGAATGCATGGCACTGCTTTGCCCAACTGGAAGAACTTAGGCCAAGGATGTTGCTTAGATCTCTAAGTTTAGAGATCTCCTCACCACTTCTGTAAGGCACACCAACGTATTTCTTCTATTTCTGAGGAAACAAGTAATGACCCCATGACAGCAATGCAGGGTCACCAGCAATTAAAGTCAAATTGTTACTATCCACAATTTTATGCTGTATTCCAAAAGTAATACAAGAAGGATGCTCTTAATTTAGTATAATTTTAAATAAAAAAGAAATGGAAAGCTAATATGAAGGGAGAGGAGAAAAAGAAACCATGTTTTTGAAAAAAAAAATGTTGCCATGTTGGTAGGGCAAATTTAAAAAGCTGTAGTATACTTGCTGGGCCAGGTAATTTAGGAAAAAAAATGTGATCCCTGCTTCCTGGGAACCCAAGAGTCTTACTGAAGAATCATGCCCACCACTTACCAAACCCATAAATGTGGAAGAAAATAAGAAAGAAGAGATGCTCTTAAACCAAAAGAGTTAGAACCCTAACATACGTAAATTAATGTTCTGGAACGGAACAATAAAGACTGGATGGAAAGCTTTTTGAGTTTCAGATAAAACATTCCATGTGTCACAGGCAGTGTCACAAGCATCAGAAGCCCAGGAAAGGACAATCCGCAACTGGGAGTCAAGAGGATCAGCTCAGATCCTAATAAGCTGTGTGAACTTGAGCAAGTCACTTCACTACTCTGATCCGAAGATGGCTCTTTCATAAAATAAGAAAAATACCTTCCTGGCAACATTGTCTGTGATGATTAAATAAATAATGTGAACTCACTTTGAAAGGTTTTTATAACAATCCAGTGTGAGGTAAGAGGAAGCAAAAATCCTTCCTCTGAATTGAGTACAAATCCTGTGGTTCAATTTCCAAAGTCTAAGCCTGACTCACCTTAACCAACCTGAAGGCACTCAAGTTGGGAGGAGAAGAGTCATATGTGAGACTGTGTAAAGAGGGCGGTGACTATTTATACTCAGTTGCTCCATTATCTCACTAGCTTCATCCATAAAATGGGTGGTATGGAATTCACTCACTTATCCACAAGACAGTGCAGATCTGAGAAAGAAGTGGAGAATTTACAATAAGTAAATAAAATATATTATTTTCATAACCCTCTCCTCGAGAGGTTAATAATTGAGATCATCAAATATCATTACTCACTGGATAGAATTAAGAGGGTTAGAGATCATTTAATCTCCCTCTCTCTTTTTTTTTCTTTTTTACTGATGGTAAAACTGAGGCTCAGATAAATGAACTGGGTTATAGAAGTCTCAAAGCTAATCAGCGATAGAGCTGGAGTAAGGGGCCAGAGTCACCAATTCCCAAGTCCAGTGTACTTTTTGCCAGATCTCAGGTTCAACCAAGTTACTTGTGGCCTGTACAACATATTATCAATACCAAGACGCATTACACTTTAATCAACAGCTAAATGTGGGCTTCTCTAGCGAGGAGGTGTAGGACTCTGGAGGAATGGGAAGGTTGAGAGCTAGGAAAGGTAAGTCTTCAATGAGGAGGTGGGTAGAGTCCTGGGAGTACTCAGATAAGAGATTAAGGGAATATTTCTGGTAGAAAAGCTTAAAATAGGTAGTCTTATGAAGAAAGACCCAATGAATAAAATTTTCTTCAGGGATAATAAATAGATGATAGATTTAAAGGACCAGAATGCTTTTAATCAGGATTATTCTTTTCTTAAATTTTTGAAAAACTGAGTTTAGAGATGGGGCAAAGAGAGAGAAAAAACATTCATTTATTGTTCCACTTATTTATACATTTATTGATTGATTCTTGTATGTGCCCTGATGGGGGATCAAACCTGTAACCCTGGTGTATCAGACGACACTCTAATCAACTGAGCTACCAGGCCAAAGCTAGGATAATTCTTGATTATATGTAATTTAGTCTCCTAAGTTTTTCACATTTGCTAATTTTTTAAAAGATTTTTTTATTTACTTATTTTTCGACAGAGGGGAAAGAGAGAGAGGGAGAGAAACATCAATTTGTGGTTGCCCCTCACATGCCCCCCACTGGGGACCTGGCCAGCAACCCAGGAATGTGCCCTGACCAGGAACGGAACCAGCAACCCTCTGATTCATAGGCCAGTGCTCAGTCCACCAAGCCACACCAGCCAGGGCAACATTCGATAACATTTTTAATACCCTAATCAACTGTCTCCTTACAAAATAAGGCCTTCTGCAGAGAACACATCCACTTAGGGGTTAGATATATAGGCTCTGGACCCAGATAGTATAAATTCAAATCCTTGCTTTACCACTTACTGGCTGTGTGATCTTGGACAAAATCCTTTACCTTCTGTATCTCTCTGAGATGGAAATAATATTACCCCATCTCAGCAGGTTTTATGAGAATTAAATGTGTACACTAATCATACCAGTCACAATCTAATAATGGGTTTTTCATTATTTTAGTTTTCATGTGCCCTTTTTAACATTTTTTTATTTACTGATTTTGAGAGAGAGTGAAAGAAACTCTATTTGTTGTTCCACTTATTTATACATTCATTGGTTGATTCTTGTATGTGCCCTGACTAGGGATCAAATCCACAAACTTGAAGTGTTGGGCCAACCCTCTAACCCATTTAGCTACCCAGCCATTGGCCTTTTTAATGTAAAGGAGAGAATAAAAATTACCAGAATGCACTGCATGTGATAACAGCAAGTACCATTTTGCAAAATTTTGTTTCTATTACATACATGGTGCACATATATCTGCTACTATATAAGTTGTGTCTCACAGTGGTTTGCCTCTAAAAAGGTGAGAGCCACTGAAATAACACACAGAGCTTTGAAGTGTCTGCCACCTGGCAAGCACTTAGTTCTGTCATTGTCATTGTTGCTGTTATGTACCTACCTATTAGAGATGCTTGCAGGATTATATAAGGTAATGTGAAAGCTCTTTGGAAAATCTGATATGTGATATTAATGTAAGTTAGAGGAAACAAAAAGCCCTTTTCTCCATTTCTAACACTCACAAAAGCAAAACCCTGTATAGGGATATATTTGTCGCTTGCCCCACAAGTTATTTGTTACACTGAACTAAAGTGTCCACGGACTATGATTTATCTAACACTCTGTCATGCTCTGTCAACATTTGTAGAGAAATGGAGGCTTGGCACCAGTGTAAAATTACTTATTTTTACCTGGTTGGGGTGGGGAAGGCAAAGTCATACTTACTGGTAGCTAAAGGATGCAAGTGAGTCATATAGAGAAATTGCTTGCTCCAGAGAGCCAGGTAGACTCAAATTGTGTCACAGATGAGGCAGGACTGACAGATACTAGAGCAGCTAAGCATGGTTGAATCACTTCCCCCTCCCTATCCTCACCTGAACACTTAATAAGAAAATAACATTTGTACCCATTACAGGTATAGCTCACACCAGGAAATTCTGGGAATCCCCAAACATGTACAAATATGGGGTAAATACCCACCAAAAGATTACCTGAGGGATTCCTTTAAATGACCAGCTCACCTAAACATTCAAATAGTATTTAAATTCTAGATGCCTAATTTACAGAAAAATTTGGATATTTGCTCACCAATAAGGAAATAAGGTCTGGATTCCATTCTTGACACTGTGTGAGTCTGAATTAATCACTTCATCTCCCTGGGCCTAAGAGAACTCGTCTGTTAAAAAAAAAGAGAGAGAAATAAAGATAACACCATCTACCTCACAGTATCACTTTTTTAATAAAAATTAGGTAGTATTCAGTAAAATGTCTAGCACAAGATCTGGTACTGGTAAATGAACAATAAATGTCTGTCCCTTCTAAAAGTGAACACCAGTTGTGGGAAACTGAGGTTTACTATCCAGCTTGCCCATGAAAAACATCATAGGCATCCTAGTCTCTCCATGGAAGCTGTCTTTTAAAAAAAATACATACGGTCATTTCTTGAAGTTTTTTAGTCCTGTAAGACTAAGAAAACAGTAATTTCCCGTCTTATTCCTTAAGGCAGTGATTTCTAAATGTTATTTGAGGGTCCAAGTTACCTACTAGTACCGGCCCCCGCTATGCATTAAATTTAAAATGAGCAAGAGACACGGCGTCATGTCTATATTTAACAGTTCGTATTCGCGGTTCAAATTAGTAAGAAAGGAATTAATAAGCGCTCCCTCCCTTCCCCCAGGTTTTGGACCACGCTGTGGGAATTGTTATCGGGAGTGCTCGGAAGACTCGCTGCGCAGGGAAGGTCCCCGGCCGACAGGCACGGGAATGGCAGAATGACGAGAATGCATTCTAGGCCATTCTTGCCCACCCCAATTTCTCGTTGGCGGGGACACCGGGCCACGTGTCGCCATTTTGTGTTAAGGAAACATGGCGGCTACCCCCGTGAGGAAGGGGGGGGCGGGTTAAGGGACCGCCACGTTAGCCGCTTTCCCTGAGGGAGCCTCAAACACGTTGTGCACACAGCCTTTTCTGTCTGGCTTAACTAAAGGGCAGGGGAAGGGGCAAAAATCACAAGAAGTACATCAGCAGCCAAAAAGACCTTTCTCCTTTAGCAAGGAAAACGTGCACTTGCGCCAACAGCAGGAAAGGCTTTCCAAAATGGCGGCCCCGTCGGGGGCCACCCCCGGAAAGTGCGGAACACGAAGGCTGCACCAATGGTGGCAAGGGCTGCAAAGCCGTGCGCAGCAAAAGCATTGCGGGGAAAGCCACAGGAGCTCCCCAAAGCACTGGTCGGTAGCCCCTGGGTGAATGCGGCCTACGAAAGGGACATCATTGTTTTAAGTGTCTGAAGAGGCTGCCGTTGACTAAAGCGCCACTAGGGTAGGAGGTGGTGTTTCTGCGGGTTTTCCGACATAAACTTGCAAAATGCAAACAAAGCATTATGTAAATGGACGCCATTCTTTTCAGGGCCACGTTTCTAACACTTCGCAAAAACCGCGAGCAAAGCCGCAACTCCGGTGGCGGAGTGGGATGGATCAATCTTTCTCCTCTCCAGCCGCCATCCCCGGGCCTGGGCCCGGGGGTGGCGGCTGGCACCCAAGGCCCAGACGCCGGGGACTAAGGAGCCCCACGTGCCCGCCCGCGCGCCCGCCCCGCAGCCTCGCCTTGCCTCCCTTCCCCCCCGGAAGACCGCGGCCGCCCCTCCCATCCCCCCCGCCCTCGCGCACGCGCTCTACCCGCCTCACGCGCACGTTTTAAACCCGCGGCGTCCCCGCTGCTGCCTGCAGTTATCGCCGGATCTGGCCGTGTCCCTCCGCATCCAAGCCCATATCGCAGGGTAGTAAAATAACGTGTCGCCCCCCATTTACATCACTAACATTGCCAAACATCTGCCAGTCCCGCTAGAGTTAATGAAGTAAATGTTCGTTTTAAAACTTTGCCGGACTCACAGCTTCTGCCCATCAGAGCTTTATATTCAATGCCAGATTGTTTAAAAGATTTTTGTAAAACTACCTTGTGGAGGTTGGCGTACTCTTGTGACCTAAAAAAAAATGGGTCCTCACTTTTTTTCAAGGGGTCCTGCGCAGCAAGCACTTCCGGGGTCAGAGGGTACGCGGGGTTGAAAGCGGGCTTCCCGCCCCGCCCAGACCGCCGAGGCTGCCGCTGGAGTCGCCACCGCCGCGCCCTCGCCCACCCGCCCGCCCGCTGCTCCCGGCCCTGCTCGGCCCCGCTCGCCCCCTCCACCGCCGCCACCCGCCCCTGGGACGACGCCGCGGCCTCCGGCCCGTGCCCACTCGCTCCCGCGGCCCTCGCTCGCCTCTCGCCGGCAGTTTGGGGCCTACACCTCCCCTCCCCCCGCCAGCCACCAAAGACTTGACCACGTAACGAGCCCAACTCCCCCGAACGCCGCCCGCCGTTCGCCATGGATGCCGGTGTGACTGAAAGTGGACTAAATGTGACTCTCACCATTCGGCTGCTTATGCACGGAAAGGAAGTAGGAAGCATTATTGGGAAGAAAGGGGAGTCGGTTAAGAGGATCCGCGAGGAGAGTGGCGCGCGGATCAACATCTCGGAGGGGAATTGCCCGGAGCGAATCATCACGCTGACCGGCCCCACCAATGCCATCTTTAAGGCCTTCGCTATGATCATCGACAAGCTGGAAGAAGATATCAACAGCTCCATGACCAACAGCACGGCGGCCAGCAGGCCCCCGGTCACCCTGAGGCTGGTGGTGCCGGCCACCCAGTGCGGCTCCCTTATTGGGAAAGGCGGGTGTAAGATCAAAGAGATCCGCGAGAGTACCGGGGCCCAGGTCCAGGTGGCGGGCGATATGCTGCCCAACTCGACCGAGCGAGCTATCACCATTGCTGGCGTGCCGCAGTCTGTCACCGAGTGTGTCAAGCAGATCTGCCTGGTCATGCTGGAGACGCTCTCCCAGTCTCCGCAAGGAAGAGTCATGACCATTCCGTACCAGCCTATGCCAGCCAGCTCTCCGGTCATCTGCGCGGGCGGCCAAGATCGGTGCAGCGACGCCGCGGGCTACCCCCATGCCACCCATGACCTGGAGGGACCACCTCTAGATGCCTACTCGATTCAAGGACAACACACCATTTCTCCGCTCGATCTGGCCAAGCTGAACCAGGTGGCAAGACAACAGAGTCACTTTGCCATGATGCACGGCGGGACCGGATTCGCCGGAATTGACTCCAGCTCTCCAGAGGTGAAAGGCTATTGGGCAAGTTTGGATGCTTCTACTCAAACCACCCATGAACTCACCATTCCAAATAACTTAATTGGCTGCATAATCGGGCGCCAAGGCGCCAATATTAATGAGATCCGCCAGATGTCCGGGGCCCAGATCAAAATTGCCAATCCAGTGGAAGGCTCCTCTGGTAGGCAGGTTACTATCACTGGTTCTGCTGCCAGTATTAGTCTGGCCCAGTATCTAATCAATGCCAGGCTTTCCTCTGAGAAGGGCATGGGGTGCAGCTAGAACAGAGTAGGTCCACTCATAACCCTTTCTGCTGTTTTCCCATGATCCAAATGTGTAATTTCTGGTCAGTGATTCCAGGTTTTAAATAATTTGTAAGTGTTCAGTTTCTACACAACTTTATCATCCGCTAAGAATTTAAAGAAATCACATTCTCTGTTCAGCTGTTAATGCTGGGATCCATATTTAGTTTTATAAGCTTTTCCCTGTTTTTAGTTTTGGTTTGGGTATTTGGCTCACGAATTTTATTTCTGTTTGTCGATAAAAAATGTAAGAGTGGAATGTTAAAAATTTCAGTTTAGTTCTGTAATGTCAAGAATTTAAAAATTAAAAAATGGATTGGTTAAAAAATGCTTCATATTTGAAAAAGCTGGGAACTACTTTGTTGGTGCTTTTTTTCCCCCGCCCCTTCCCCTTTAGTGTTAGTCATTTGCAGGGAGAAGGCTGGGCCCGTCCTTGGTATTCCCTGAAGCCCTTTTCACCTCATTGGTGAGATTCCATTTCCTCTCTATCCCAACAAAGGAACACTGCAGGTTGGGCCGCCTTTGGGATGTTTGCAGAGACAGGTTCTCTCCGGGAGAGTAACATTCCTCCACCCAAGTTCTAGAGATAGGCCTCTGCCCATTTCTCTGGTAGAAAACGTGTTTCCTCGGACATAAAAAGTGTCCCTACTCATTAGGACTTCTGAATGGCCCTGTGTCTTCCCTTCAAACCAGCTTTATCCCCACCCCCAATCTCATTCGGAAAACTCTGCCAGGAACAAAAAAAATGTTCTGAGGTGGGAGGAGCCCCAGGGGACCCGGAGGGGAGGATGGGGAGGGGCGGGGGGAGGGGCGAGGGTGGGTGGGTTTGAGGGCTTGGAAGAGGACAACTGCTACAGGGTGGTTGGTGGTAGGGCGGGCGAAAGGGGTCGTGGTGGTTAGGCTGCAGGACTGAATGGGGGATGGTACCAGCGGAGCACACGTGTCAAGAATGCACCTGTGGCAAGCAGCCTGTCAGAGGATGTTATTACACCTGCCAAGTGGCGTATCCAGAAACAAAAGAGGCCCAGCTTCTAATTCTTCAGCTGTGTGCAGTATTTAGAGAATTATACCAGGAGATAATCCTTCCTAAATGGGGCAGACCATGCAGGCAGGAATGTAGTAGACTGGTCGTTGGCTATTCTGGCCTAAGAATGACCTTGGAGTTAAAAATGCAGATTTGTGGGTCCCACCCCAAATTTATTCAGAAGGCTGCATCTTTAACACTACCAAAGGTTCTTAGATTTGAGTGCCACTGATTCTCTTCACTAGTGGATTGGGATGGTCCTGTTATGAAGGCCTAACAGCTTCTGGTCCACATCAGCCAGTAAGGACAGGCTGGACCTGATGACAAGAAAAATTAGTAGCAAAGATAAACTGAAACAACAGTACAAGACAATTGACAAGTGACAAAATGTAGTTCACACCCCAGGCACTGGAGGAGATCACTAACACTAAAAAATTCCATTGGAAGAATTATTTTATCCACAATAAACGTGTGTTGAGACTTAACTCTCTTCAGGGCATCTACTTTTTTCTGAGGTACAGATCCGGTTCTGAGACTCCTTGGAGGTAAAACTGGGATCTTCCATGCATTTCACTCTGGAATCAGGCATGCAGTCACTGAAAGCCCAAATTCTGGAGTTGAACCTGAGTTCAATTGGGCAAGACACTTCGTGTCAGTATAAAATGATGGTGGTAAACGTACTCATCTCCTGGGCTTGTGAAAAAAAAAAAGAGCACATATATAAAGCAGAACAGCTCTTAACAACATGGTAAACTTTAATATACTTTAGGTTGCAAAAAGCCAAAAACCCATTTCTGCCCACAGTACCTCTGGGCACAGAAGATAGATATTAAAAGGTAGGGAACAAAGCAATATGTCCTGAATATATTGCTTGAGATAATACAGTTGAACTGAGGGGCCAGGACAGGTAAGGAAGAATTTACTGAAGACCCAGAAGCGGGTTCAGTGTCTCCTGGGAATAATAAGCACAAATCACATTTGTGTTGGGTAAGGAAGGAATGATTCATTAGACTAGCCCCTCACACACCAAGCCAGATAGTTTGTGAGGAGTCCCTGAAACATGCTGGGTTTAACATTTGAACATCTACATGCAAAATACTTTGAACTAAAACTTGATGTTTTGGTACAATTGGAAGCTGTATAGTAATTCATAGGTAGAGCATAGTTTGTGATGGGGGGGGGAAGGTGAAGAAAGCCACTAAATCATTTGAGGCTAAATTATAAACAGCCTTGAGTGCCATAATAAAGGGTTTGAGCTTTATCCTAAAAATGAGTGGTCTACAAACATTTTTTTAAAGTGTACCCCTTCAGCCCTGGCTGGTGTAGCTCAGTGGCTTGAGCGCAGGCCTGCCAACCAAAGTGTTGCCGGTTCAATTCCCAGTCAGGGCACAGGCCTGGGTTGTAGGCCAGGTCCCCAGAACGGAGTGCAACCACACATTAATGTTTCTCTTCTTCCCTTTCTCCTTCCCTTCTTTCGCTAAAAATAAATAAATAAAATCCTTAAAAAATAAAAAAGTGTACCCCTTTAATAGCAAGACATTAGCATATACCTTATTACATGTTTGTAAAGTACCTATATGGATACTAGTCATGCTTATTTATACACCATATATAAGCATAATTTAAATATATACCAGTATATCAGAAAACACAAAAACTTAAGATAAAAAACAAATTGAAATCTAATTTCTAATAGTTCTTTTACTCCTTCTCCCCAATCATTTTAGAGGAGCACTTCAAGAGAATACTAGAAAAAAATTTTTCAGTGCTATAGGTTCCTTGCAGAGTGATGGGGAGAAGCTAAATTGCACCAAAAAAGGAGGAACTGGGGGTGAGGCAGTGGAGACAGGAGTGTAGATGGCTCAAATACTTGATAGTGCAAAGGAGAAAAAGAAATAGAACAACTTGAGGGAGAAGAATTGGGGGAATGGGTTTCTTGAAAGGAACCTCACTAAAGGCAGCTAATAAGGAAATCAATAGAAGGCTCTGAATAGGGAGGGTCCAGGCCAGCTTGACTATTAGAATTTCTTTTTTATTTATTTTTTAAAAGATTTTATTTATTGATTTTTAGAGAAACGGGAGGGGAGGGAGAAAGAGAGGAAGAGAAACATTAATGTGGTGTTAACTCTCAAGTGGCCCCCACTGGGGACCTGACCTACAACCAAGGCATGTGCCCTGACTGGGAATTGAACCGGCAACCCTTTGGTTTGCAGCCCATGCTCAATCCACTGAGCTACACCAGCCAGGTGACTATTAGAATTTAATTAACTTTGTCCTCACTCCAATGGGGACTTGCATTTCAGGACTCCTCTCCTTTCTCTTTGAGGCAGCTTAAGTATATCCTGTCCAGTTTTAGGTAAGGACTGGAAATCAATGAGCCCCCTCTGCAGTTGCTGTGTTTCTTGTCACAGCCCTATTCCTATCACCAGCTGCTAGGCCACAGCTACTGCCACAGCCAGGAGTGTATAATAATTTCTCTAAACATTGGCAGCACCTGCTGTGTCGTAGCTAGAGGAGTTGTGCTACTTGTTCTGAAGGCTGGTATCCCTCCCAGACCCCTCACCCCACTCAACATACACCACCATATATGAATGTACACCACCACCACCACGTGCCCCACCCAGGAAGCAGTTGGGACAATGAATCACCACTGTTAAGTTCAACCCTAGAACAACTACTTATTTTTCGTCACTTGTTTGCCAAGAACTTGAGGTTTCTGAGTTGTACCCATCTCATTCCTGATACTCTTGGCTACCCCAAGTAGTGAGCCACATACTGTCTACCATCTCTGGACCTATAACCTCCTGCCAATGAGACAGCACCCAGCCAGGCATATAAATAGGCAGTCACCACCAGAGAAGGCTCTACTGCCAAGTCTTCAGGACACCTTGCCTGGCCTGGCCACCTGCAGGGCCTTCCTAAAACTCTAGTCTGACCACATTACTCCCCTGCTTAAAGGCCATCAAGTCCTACTTCCACCCGTGGTCTATAAAAGAAAATCCACACTTCTCAATACAGCTCACAGACCCTTCAGGATCTGTGCCCACCAGCCTCAACAGTGCAAGGCCTCTCATACGGAATGACTTGTAGTTCCCCAAATTCATTCCGTTTGGTAATTCTGGCATTTGGGAAATAATTGTTTCTTTGTCATTCTGACCCTAGCTGCCCTCTTCTTTGTTACCTGCCTGGGGTTCTGGGGCTCCTACTCTTTTTTTTAAGGTTTCATTGATTTATTTTTAGAGAGGGGAAAGGAAGGAAGAAAAAGAGGGAGAGAAATATCCATGCAAAAGAGAAACATAGATCGGTTGCCTCCCATATGTGCCCCAACCAGGGACTGAACCTACAACCCAGGCACGTGCCCTGACCCAGAATCAAACTGGTTACTATGCTTTGTGGTACAATGCTCAACCAACTAAGCCACACTGGTCAGGGCAGGACACCAACATTCAGCAAGGAAAATTACACTCTGTTGAGGGTCCAGGAGACTGAAGTCTAGTCCTAGCTCTGGTATCAACTCCCTGGGTGATCCTGGACAAGCTGCTCCTCCTTTCTGGGTCTTAGCCTTCCATCTGAGAAGAGAGGATAAAATAATGCCCACGATTCTCTGACCCCCTTGGGAAATAATGCTGCCTTTGTGGGTATCCATCCCTGCTTCTGCCTCCTGCCACAGGGCTGTCTTCTGATACACAGACCTTCCCTAAGCACACTAAGAAAGAAAAACGGAAGTTAAAAACTGGCAGCAACAAGCCCTAGCTAGGCATTTGGGGTAACTACTCACGAGGGTTTGATTGAAAAGGAAGCAGAAAGAAAGGAACTACCAAAGACTTTTTCTCTGAACACCTTTGAAGGTGCTGCCATCTTTAGACCTCATGGGGGAGAGGAGAGGGCAGCAGAAGGGAAAGCAAAGGGGGCGTGCCAGAGTTACCTGGAGACAGAGTTAGCCCCTAAGCAGACCCAAGCCCCCCACCTCTCCTTCCCCTGTTCTCATGCTATAACAATGAGGACTCTGTGAGAGGGCTCTGACTGTCCTGAGTGTACCATAGACCTAAGTCCACTAAAGTAAGGAGAAGGTGACCATAGCTGCCCCCTTCTCCCAGGACTCCAGACATCTGCCACCAGGCCGAGTTCACCTTGTCAGAGAGCTGAGGCAGCTATACTTCAGGGACAGCACACGCTACCCAGTTAGTCAAGTGGTGGGAGACATCGAATTAGTTATTCCCTGAGCAGTTCACCCACTGTGAGGAGATACAGACCCACCTTCTTAAACCTGCTTTCATGTGAATGAAAATCTGTGCTTTCATTTGTTAGCTCACCACTACAAAAATCATTTTCAGCGCTTGTTCAGTGGACCCTTAAGGGAACCTTCTCTCACTGGCTCCTGATAGGACTTTGAGTGAGGTTTGATGCTGTCATTTCCCAGACTGGAACCTGAGCAGCTCCAAGCAACATCACCAGGACTGGCTAACATTTATTAAATTCTGACTATGTGCAAACCACTGTTCCAAGCACTTTAAATGAATTAACTCACTCAATCTGTAGAGCCCTGTGAGATAGATATTATTTTGATGCCACTTTACAGGTCAGAAAACTGAGGCACACAGCAATGAGGTGACTTGTCCAAGGTCACAGAGCTAGCTGGCAACAGAGCCAGTATTTGAACACAAGCAGTGTGACCCCCACACTGCTCTCTTAATCACTATTCTGGGCTGTCCCACTGGGCCAGAGAAACCGCCCCTGGGAGAGTCTATACGGACAGAGAGTCTGCACTTTGTTTTATTCTGTCTTTAATACCTTTTATTGTTCAATTTTCAAGTAAAACAATGATACATATTTTTATGAAACATATATGAATATGTAATACATAAAAATCCATATTGCTACTGTTAACATCCTCTTATTTGTTTTACATGACTCCTTTAAACTAGCATATTTTTATCACTATTTTAAAAATAGAATCACATCTACACACTGATTTGTATACTATTTTTTATTAAATTGAGAATCATTTTCCCATCATAAAATTCATTATTTTTAAAGTGTACTATTTAGTGGGTTTCAGCATATTCAAAACGTCGTGCAGTCATCACCACCACCTTATGTCAGACATTTTCATCACCTCAAATAGCAACTCACACACATTACCAGTCACTCTTCATTGCTCACCTGTCCCTTTACCCCAGTCCCTGGCATCCAATAATCTACTTTCTGACTATATGGATTTGCTTATTCTGTACATTTCATAGGATTATATAGGAGTGACCTTTGTGTCTGGCTTCTTTCACTTTGCATAATGTTTTCAAGGTTTATCCATGTTGTAGCATGTACCAGTACTTCATTCCTTTTCTTTCCTTTTTTTTTACAGTACTTATTACATCACTTTATTTATTTTTTTATCCCCATCCAAGAACATGCATACTGATTCTAGAGAGAGGGGAAAGGAAGGAGAAAAACATCAATGTGTGGTTGCCTTTTGTGTGTCCCCAACTGGGGACTTGGCCCAAAACCCAGGCATGTGCCCTGGATGGGAATCAAACCAGTGACCCTTTAGTTCTCAGGCCAATGCTCAATCCACTGAGCCACACCAGCCAGGGCATATATTCTATTTTTTAACATAATAAATTGTGGACATTTTCACTATGATGAATATTTTACAATAGTATTTTTTTTATTAATTCCATGTGCTCCATTCACTAATATAATTATTTAACAATCTCCTATTTACAGATATTTAAGTTGTTTTTATATTTTGCTGTCTTAAATCATACAGTGGTGAATATATTTACAAAAATATCTTGAGATTCATCTCTTATTATTTTTTCAGGACAAATTACTCAAAAGAGGAAAAGTCTGGATTAAAGGGTAGCTCTATTTTCAAGGCTTTGGATATATACAATTACTTACCTTGAAAGTAGTTCTCAAACTTTTCCCTTTACACTGTTAAAAATTATTGAAGTTTTACATTGCTTTTGCTTATGTGGGTAATTTGTATTTGTTTCAACTGTCTTAGAATTAAGGCACAGAAAAATTTTTAACATTCATGTATTCATTCATTTTAAAATAACTATAATGAAGCCACTAAATGCTAACAAAAGTAATATATTTTGATTAAAAACAATTTTCAAAACAAAAAAATGAGTGAGAAAACTGGCAGTTTCTTTTTTTCCCCAAAGCTCTTTAATGTCTGACTTAATAGAATACACTGGAATCACATCTTTCTGCATTACTCTGCTGTGATATACATCATCTAGCTTCTGGAACTCTGTGAACTATGTAAGTGAGACAATGAGAATGAAAAGGGCAAACAACATCTTAGTATGAAAGTATTATCATCTTAGTATTATCATGAAAATAGTTCTGACCTCTCAGACCCCTGAAAGAGTCTCAAGAAACCCTAGGGTGGGTCTCTGACCACTCTCTGTGAAATGCTGCTCCACGGAGAAATTTTACCAAAGTATACTCTCGACACCATGCCCTTCACACTGCATCTCCACCAACACTGGGCATGATCACTTTTTTAACATTTGCTAAATTGTTAAAGCAAAAAAGCCGTATCTCTTTGTAATTTTAATTTGCATTCTGTAATTTCTGATAATATGGAACTTTTTTCCATGGTTTTTGTATTTTTCATGTATGAATTGCCTCTTCAGATCATTTGCACATCTTTTTCCTAAGGTGGGCATCTTTTTTAAAAAAATATTTTATTTATTCATCTTTAGAGGGGGAGGGAAGGAGAGAGGAAGAGAAACATTAATGTATGGTTGCTTCTTGTGCATCCCCTGCTGGGAACTGGCTCCTGCCGGGAACTGGCCGGCAACCCAGGAATGTGCCCTGACTGGGTATCGAACTGCGATCGTCTGGTTTGCAGGCCCACGCTCAGTCCACTGAGCTACACTAGCCAGGGCCTCTAAGGTGGGCATCTTTTAATGATTGTAAGAGTACTCTTTCTACTCAAGGTATTAGAACTAGCCTTCTGTCGTGAATGTTGCAAATTTTCTGATGTACAAGAGGTTATTATTATTATTGTATTTATTTATTTTTAGAGAGAGGAGAAGGGAGGGAGAAAGAGAAGGACAGAAACATCAATGTGTGGTTGCCTCTGGTATGCCCCCAACTTGGGACCTGGTTCGCAACCCAGGCATGTGCTCTGACCAGGAATCAAACCAGTGACCTTTCGGTTCGAAGGTTGGTGCTCAATCCATTGAGCCACACCAGCCAGAACTTTTATTATTTTTTTATAAAGGCAAACCAATCAGTACTTTTTAATGGTTTCATCCTTTCCTTTTGCCTTACCCAAAGTCAAATAAATTGTCCTCTAATTCAATTTGCCACCAGCAGTGTGTGAATGTGCCTGTTGGCCTAAGAAGGCATCAGGAGGGATCTGATCAGCACTTTCATAGTATTAATATAATCTTACCATTTTTATTCTGTTGATTATTTTGGTGTTAAACAATGAGGATGAAATCACATCTGAGCCACAATGGAGATGACCTTTGATATTATCATCTCCGGACATCTCCCAACTAAATGCTTGGGGATAAATCTCCTGCTCACTCAGAAAAGGGTGAGAAATGTGGAGTTTATTGTTTGTGTGACAGATGAGGTGGGTCTCACCTGCCCAAAAGGCTGGAGATTTGTGAGTCTCCCGTTCCTCGCAGGGTAGGACGTGACCCGTTTGGGTGGGCCTTCTGGCCTTCTGCCAACACTGTGGTGCCCAGCAGGGGGCTGTCTCATCGTACCCTGAGGTGGGGCCAGCTTACACCCAAAATTTTAGCAAGGGATTTAACTTCAGTACCCAAATTAAAGATTTATTAGGGCACAATAGCCTAAGCACTCACAACCCATTTCTTAGGAAGAGACATCTTAAAACAAGAAAAGGAAACTAGAACTGAACAGTCTGACAGGATATTCTAGCTAACCACAAATTTACAGAATTATAGTTTAGCTACAGAGATCTCCTTTAGCAACTTTTTGCAGATCTCGCAAGTAAAAGCTACTTACTTTCTGTAGCTTGACTGCTCTCTGCAAAAGGTAACCAGAAACCATTACAAAGTGGATTTTGTGTCCAAGGTGACTAGGCCCCATTAGCTGGGATTTTTCTCAACATTGTTTCCCAGATCTTAGTCACACTAGAGGTTTTTCTTTGCCAATCTGGCCAGTGAAAAAAATAGCATAGCATTGTGTCAGTTCTCATTCCTTAGATTACTGGTGAGTTAAAAAAAAAAAGTACGTTTCTCAGCTGTTTGCATTTCTCCTTTGGTGAATTACCTATTAACATCTTCTTTACCTTTTTCTATCAGGCTGTTCATGTTTTTCTTATAGATATAGGAGTGCATTACATAGCAAAATATTAAACCTTCACTATACTGGTACATATACTACATTTTTTTCTTAATTTGTCAGTTTCCTTTTAACTTCTGCTCTGCAGAATTTTCTAATGATTAAATAGCTAAATTAATGAATCTTTAACTTTCTGGTTTCTGCCTTCAGTATCATGCTTGGGAAGTCCTTCCCTCACCACCATAATAACTTTTTAAAAATTCCTCCTTTTTCTTCCAGTATTTTGTGTTTTCATTTTTCATACTTAAATCTAAGCCCTCTGAAATTTACTTTGGTATCTATGATGGGAAAAGTTAATAATTTACCCCCCACCCCCCAACAAATTGCTATCTAGTTGTACCAATGGTATTTATTGAATAATCCAGGAATGACAAATATGTGGTTTAACTGTAGTCTTCTCCTGGGCCCCTGGAAGACATTTCTAATCAAATGCAGAACTCCTGGAGAAGCCTATACTACGTCCCACAGCCCTACTACAACTTCAGGCAGCCACCACTAACCTGTGTGATTTGACATCAAGATGAAACTTTTTGTCATTTCTAGACTAATCCATCATTTCCCCCATAGATGCAAGGCCTTTATTAGATAATACATTCTTTTTAATTTTTTAAAAAATTTGTATTTATTTTATCTTTAGAAAGAGGAGGAGGGAGGAGGAGAGGCAAATATCTACCAGTTGCCTCTTGCACACCCCCATCTGGGGGCCTGGCTCACAACCCAGGAATGTGCCCTGACTGGGAATTGAACCAGCGACGTTTTGGTTCACAGGTCAACATTCAATCTGTTGAGCCACACCAGCCAGGGCAACATTCTTTTCCCATTCTAGACTTTCTTTTCTGTTTTAGCAATATGCCTGTCTTGTGCCAGCTCTCCACACTGTTTGGTTATTATATCTGTGTACTAAATGGTAATAACTGATAGCATAAGTTTTACACCTGTTCCAAGACTTTCTTTTTTTTAATTTTTTAAAAATTTATTTATCTTTAGAGGGGAAAGGAAGGAGAGAGGGAGAGAAATATCAATGTATGGTTGCCTCTTGTGCATCCCCTACTGGGAACTGGCCTGCATCCAGGTATGTGCCCTGACTGGGAATTGAACCTTGATTCTTTGGTTCGCAGGCCCGGGCTCAATCCACTGAGCTACACCAGCCAGGGCCAAGACTTTCTTGATTATATTCTCTCATTTAAACTTCTGACTACGTTTATTGCATCGAAGTACCTCCAAAATTAGTTAATTAAAATTTAAATTTTATATTAGATTTTCAAATTTAGGTACATAATATATCCATTTTTAGAGATCCCCTTTATGTCTCTGAATAGTTTTATTCTGATAGGTCACATACATTACAGGTTAAATTTATGAGTAGATTTTTTATATTTGTGATGGCTATTATAAGTAGAAATTTTTTAAATATAATATCTAGCCCTGGCTTGTGTGGCTCAGTGAATTGAGTGCTGGTCTGTGAACCAAAGAGTCACCGGTTCGATTCCCAGGCAGGGCACATGCCTGTGTTGCAGGCCAGGTCCACAGTGGGGAGCATGTGAGAGGCAACACACATTGATGTTTCTCTCCCTCTTTCACTCTCCCTTCCCCTCTCTAAAAATAAATAAAATATTATATATATATAATATCTAAATTCTTATTATTAGAATGTAAGCTTTATGGGAGCAAAGACCACATACCTTTTGTTCATAACTGTAACACTAGAGTTTAAAAACAGGGGCTCCACATTTTAGATTCTCAATAAAAGCTGTTAAATTAGTAAAGGAATAAAAGCATGAAGCAATGCTATTGCCTTAATGTGACATCAGTTTATAACAGGCAACTTTGCTAAATTATTTGATTAGCTTTGTTTTTCAAGTGATTCTCTGGAATTTTCCACATCTGTAAATATTAATAGTTACCTTTTTTAGCATGTATTCTTTTTTAAAAAAAAATATTTTCTTTATTTATCTTTAGAGGGGAAGGGAAGGAGAGAGGGAGAGAAATATCAATGTATGGTTGCCTCTGCCGAGGACACACAAGGTATCGTGTGTCCCCTGCCGGGAACTGGCCTGCAACCCAGGCGTGTGCCCTGACTGGGAATCGAACCGCGATCCTCTGGTTCGCAGGCCCATGCTCAATCCACTGAGCTACACCAGCCAGGACACCATGTATTCTTATTTATTTTGTTTATAAAACTTATTGAATAGAGCTTTCTATTCAGATTATTATTGTCCTTTCTGAGCAATTCTAAGTAATTCTGATGGCAGCGAGCACTTTTTTTATTCCTAACTTTTACGGTAATACTTCTGGTGTTTCACTATTAAGTGTAATGACTAGAGGAAGAGGAAACTTGATGGAGAGAATAAAATGGGTTCCATTTTGGACATGTTCAGAGGGTATTAGTGTGGAGATGTCCAGTAGAGAGCTGGACATATAAGAAATCTGGGTTAGAAACAAAGATATCAGAGTTAACATCATATTGGTAATAGTTAAAGTCTTGAGATAAATAAATTCATATGGAGAGAAGGCCAAGGATAGAACTGGCAAACACCAATCTCAAGGCTGAGTAGAGGAAGAGGACACTATCAAAGACATGAGTGGAAAATCAGTAAGGAGAGGAGTCACAGGAGACCAAAGATGAGTTTCAAGGGAAAGGAGGTGATTAACCCAGCCAAAGAGTGCAGAGGGAAAGAGAGAAAGCAGACCAAGGGTTTAACATCCAGGCGGTCCCCAGCGATCGCAGTGAGTGTGCGCAGTGTCAGTGTTGTGATGGGCTGAAGTCACTCACGGTGTGGGCTGAGGACAGGTAACAAAGTACAGGCTGCCGTAAGGACTCCTTCAAGAAGTCCAGCAGGGAAGAGAGGCCAAGAGATAAAGCACCAAACTGGAAAGGAGACAGAACTGAAGCAGGATTTTTCGGGCAGTACAGCAGGCCCCTTCTTCACAGAGGATACATTTCAAGACCCCCAGGGAATGCTTGAAACTGCAGATAACATCAAACCCTATATACGAGTACACTATGTTTTCTCCTAGGATATACACAAACCTAGAATAAAGTTTAGTTTGTAAATTAGGCAGAGTTTAGTTTGTAAATTAGGCTAAAATAGAGCAAGCATAACACATGGTAATAAAAGTATGTGACTGTAGTCTCTCCCAGAGTATCTCATTGTACTGTATTCACCTTTTCACTTACATGAAGCTCTTCACAGCTTCTTGTGGGCATATTGGAATTGCCAACGTCACTACTCGAATTTGGGGCCATTATTAGGTAAAATAAGGGCCACTTGAACATAAGCACTGTGATGCTGAGACAGTTGATCAGATAACTGAGAGACTAGTAAGTGACTAACCAGAGAATAGCACATGTGCTGGACAAAGGGATGATTCACATCCCTGTTGGGGTAGAGTGGGATGGCATGAGATTTCATCATGCTACTCAGAACAGCACACAGTTTAAAACGTATGAATTATTTCTGGAATTTTCCATTTAATATTTTCAGATAACGTTTGACTGGGGATAACTGAAACCATGGAAAGCGAAACTGTGTATGGGGGGACTACTGTAGTGACACAAGGTGACACAAGGGTGTTCGTAAGTTGAAAGGGAAAAGACAGTGAAACAGACTAAAAGCTTAAGAAAGAGACAGAGGGAAAATACAACCCAACAAAGCACACAGAGTGCAGAAAGGATGGGCTCCCTTGGTGGGGGCCCTGTTAGCCTCGATCTCTGCTTTCCCTGAAGGAAGCGTGTCAGATGAGTGAGGACTGGTGCTTCAGGAGAAAAGAACTTCCCATCTCTGTCCTTTCTCAACCAGACAGGCAGAGGAAGGCGTGGGGGAGCCCAGAGAGCAGCGCGAGCAGGTGTGGAACCGCTGCTCTTGGGCCTGCTGATTGGGGAGGAATAAATCCTGGGAAGAGAGAACATTCTGGTGGAAAATGGAAATCATAAATTCACCTGGTCACAGAGTGAGGCCTCAAGAGATTCTGATTAACTAGCCTGGTTTTGGGCCTGGGCATCAGGAATTTTACAACTTGCCCAGTGATACTAATGTACAACCATGGTTGAGAATTACTGGAGTCAAAAAGTAAATTTGTGCATACGGAGTCTGAATCTCCAACCCCAGGGGGGAGGAAAAGGAGAGGCTCTGCTCCCCTGGCTGAAACACGGTGTCCTGGAGGGGCTGTGGCCATCCCTTCAATCCCAGAAGGATGACACCCTGCCTTGCTCTGCCCTTCCATCAGGATCTGGACTTCTCTGCAATCTCTTGCCTTAAGTTAAGCCACAGAGAGCTTCCCTGACAGATGGACCCAGCAACCCCTGGAATGGCAGTGGAGGGCCGGATTTGGGAATATGACAGTAATTATAGCAAACAATATGTTCCTGCTTAAGAACCAAGCCCTCAGACTGGTTCAGTGTGTGTGTGTGTGTGTGTGTGTGTGTGTGTGTGTGTGTGTTTCAAGCTGCCAATTCAACTGAAAAACAAAAGCGGCTCTGAGACTGGAGGGACATTTAACAAGTGACCACGATGACTCATGCTGCTTGGCTGCCACCCCCTCCCAGGGCCTGGGTGGGAAGGGTTACAGGTACTGTGGGCCCTGTGAAATTCCCACAATGCCCTGGGCAGACTGCCCTTTGGGCCAACCAAATATTTTTGTAAAAAATTAAGCCAGAAAATGTAACTTTCCTCTTATGGCCACAAATTTCCTGGCATAAGCAGGCAAGCTGAAGCAAGAATGAGGCTGATAGATCTTGCAAAGTCAAGGGATGTTCACACAAGTCTTGGGGTTTACATTACAGGCTAAAAACTGGCCTTTCTTTCCCCACCGCAAAGGGCTCGAGTTGGAATAAGAGAAGCCTGGGCAGAGCGCGAACACCCCTGTGAATAGGAGTCAGGAGACAGGAGCAGCCCAGAGGAGCACATTTAATGGAAACTTACAATGTGTAGGCCTGAGGACACAGAGGAAACATTAAACCTGTGCTGTCTAATTCACAGTTTCTAGCCACGCATGGCTGTTGAGCATATGATTGGTTGGTCTGAATTAAGGTGTAAAATACACTGTAGATTTTCAAAGACAGTACAGAAAAACAAGTGTAAAATGTCTCATTAATAATTTACTAGTACTTTTTTATACTGACTACATGTTGAAATGATATGTGAATATATTAAGTAATTTCATGTTTCATTTTACTTTTTAAAATAGGACTACTAGACAATTGAAAGGACATCGTGGTGTCCATATTTCTGTTGCACAGTGCTGCCTTATATTAGCCCCATCAACCAATTAACTTTTACTGGACACCTACTTTGGCCGAAGAAGCATGAAGGGACAAAGCCATAAATAATTATAATGATGATGATGATGATGATGATGATAACCAGCTCCAGTTTTTACCAGGTTGACTGCTTGCCAGACACTTTGTACTGACTTAGTACCTTGCCCTAGGTAAGAAAGTGAGTCGGATTCCAGAACCACTGTTATTAACCAACTGGCCAGACTGTCTCCCTGGCAGCATAGTCCTTAAGGTGTAGTTGGAGTGCATCACGATACCTACCCTGACACAACAAAAAACCTGTCACATGGCAGAGAATACCCAAATCAAACACCCACCCTCAGGAACACATACACTTTAAATGTTCTCTAATGGGATTGAAACACACAGCAATTTATCTGCATCCTCTTTCCCAATTTCTTTCTCTTTTTTAAAGATTTTATTTATTTTTTAGAGAGAGGAAAAAGGAGGGAGAAAAAGAAGAAGAGAAACATCAATGTGTGAGAGATCAGTTGCCTCTTGCACACCTTCAACCCAGGACCTAGCCCTCTGTCCAGGCATGTGCCCTGACTGGGAACCAAACCAGTGATCCTTTGGCTCACAGACCAGCTCTCAGTCCACTGAGCCACATTAGCCAGGGCTCCTAATTTCTTTTTCAAAGAGTGCAAACTTTTTTGACATGCTGATCAGGGTAAGAGGTTCAGGATATAACCTTGGGAAAGATCAGTGGTTCTCCACCTTGGCTGCCCAGTGTTATTACCTAGGGAGCTTTGAAAAATCCTGCTGCCTGGGACCCACCCCCAGAGATTCTGACGAAATTAGTCTGTTTTGGGGCCTGGGCTTTGGGATTTTTAAAAGCTGCCCAGGTGGTTCTATTGTTCAGCCATGGATAATAAGCACTGGAGTAAAGAATTAACTGGTCCCTATGGATACTGGATCCTCCAAACCCCAGCTCCCTCCTAAAGGGTGAGCACTTTAACTTGGGCTCTTTCTGAATTGGTGCATTTTAAAAATACAGCTGCTTTAGGACACACTCTGTTCGGTTTTATTCATCTCTCAAGCTTTATTTATTATAAACCTATACCCACATACACACATAGATGAAAGCAGGAGACTGTGGAAAGTACACTGTACATAAAGCCAAGAGTATTTCCAACAAATAGTAAATAAGCCCTATAGATTTGATGGATTGATTGAATGAATGTATTTAGTTTTTTAGCCATAGAGATTTCATGAAGAGTATAGTGAATATAACAACAATATTGTATTATAATCATCAAACTTACTAAGAGAGTAGAACTTAAAAATTCCAACCACTAAAGAGAAAGGATATGTGTTGTGATAGAGATGCTAATTATCATTATAATGACAATCATATTATAATGTGTATTAAATTAACATGCTGTATACCTTAAATGTATACATTATATGTCAAATAGAACTCAATTTAAAAAAAAAAGCCAAGAGCACTTGTCTGCCACTTCTGAGATACCATTTTCCCCATCCATAAAATGGGTGGGTTGGCCCAGATAGGCCCAAGACAGCTTCCAGCATAGATACTTCAGGATTCCAAATCAGAGGTTTTCAACCACTGTGCCACAAGACTTTTTAAAGAAAGCAATACCTGACTATTTAGTCAGGGACACTTCTTTTCCCCTAGACTGTCAAATTAAAAAATGACAACAGCCGACATATTAGCCGTATGGTGTGAATGAATCAAACTTATAGTTTTGTATTTTTGCTAGATAGACAAAAAATATATCTCTTGGTATGTTGCAGAATTTTGCCAACTAGTTTATGTGTGCCATAAGATGAAAAAGGCTGAACACTGCTGTTCTGTATTGAGGTCACTCTGCCTAGATTTTGTGTCTGATTTCACAGCCAGAGAAAAAGTCTGGTTCCCTTGCTAGTGATTTAATGCCACCAACCAAAATAAAGATGTGTGTGTGTGTGTGTGTCTCTCTCTCTCTGTTTTTTTTTTTGAGACTTCACCTCTGTCACAGAAACTTCCAGCTCCATCCTACCAAGCCTATCCCATCCACCCCACCCCCACTCATGTGAATCAGCCTGGGGAATCAGATCTTGGAGAAACTTTGATCTCTTTATCTGAAGGCACAAAGATAGCTTTGCAAAGCCTGCTGTTGGTGTGTAGGTGGTGTAGTTAGAAATGCTTCACATTTTTCTAACAAGTTTCATTCCTACAATATTCTCAGAGAAGGGACTTTCCTCTAGCAAGGCCGTGGGGAAACCAGCAATGGAATGAGGGAATAAAGGCAGACTGGGTGGGAGGGCGGTTTCTTTGGAAGGAAAGATCATCTGATTAAGATATACACAGTTTGGAAAAATCCTTTATGTCACAGTCACTTAGAAAGAACCTGGGCTGGGCTATGGACTTGGTTTTCTCGCTGTGTGATTTTTAAAAGATGGTTCATGTTTGCAAGCTACTAAGTTCAACAGACCTCTCAGTGAGCACCCAAGCCCTGATCTGTGCCCCTCCAGCCTACACTGCTGCCAGCGCTCACTCTGAAATGCACATCTAACCGTGTTACTTCCTAGTGTCAGATCAGACTTCAGCTCCACTCCCACCCCATGGATTCCATTACCTGAAGAAAAACAAAATCTAAACTCTTCTCTGTGTCATTTGAAGCCCTTCAAAATCTAGTCCCAGGCCACATTTTTGGTCTCCTCCACTTGCAATCTGTGGGTACCCACAGTACCTTTCTCCTGTTCTCCAACCCACTGAACCCACTGCCCTTCTGTCCTGTGTGTCATGGCTGCATCTGGATAGCTATGAGCTCCAGCAGGAAAGATAATAGCTTGGCCACTCTGGCTGCATCCATCTGCCAGCACCCATGCCAGTTTCTCAGTAAAGGTTTGATGACTGAATGACCAACTAAATGGAAAACCATGTCAATTAAGGCCCTTGAACTGGACAATTCCTAAATTCTTTTCTAGCCCAGCCCTAACTTCTGAGAACTGTTCCCGGAGGCAGAACTCAAAAACTGCTTAGAATTTGACCCAGTTCATACTAAAAGTCACTGCAGTTTCCAACAGAAAATAGAGACAAGTGGTCTGACAAAGAGTTTAAAAGATTTCCATTCGTTTTAGTAAACCGTAAAAATTGTAGTAAATTTTTAGTAAAGCATACAAATTAAATTAAAATCCATTTAAATGTTGTAAATCACATCAAAACAAGACCATCCTATGGTCACACCACAATGTGTGTGTACTTCAGGCCACTGAACTGTACATTTAAAAATGGTTAAGATGAAAAGAAATAGTTAAGGTGGTAAATTTTATGTTATATGTATTTCACCACAATTTTTTTTTATGAAGGACCATTTTCAATGTGCAGCTGCTACCACCATGGCCTTCTGTTCAGTGAGATTTTGAGGTAATCAGACAAAAACCCTTTTGAGTAGAAAGCATACTAAAACTATTTTTTAAATATTTTTAATTTATTTTTGGAGGGGGAGAGAGAAGAGAGTGAAACACCAATGTGTAGTTGCCTCTTGCACACCCCCTACTGGGGACATGGCCCAAAACCCAGGCGTGTGCCCTAGACTGGGAATCGAACTAGTGGCTGGCATTAGCAGGCTGGCATTCAATCCACTGAGCCACACCAGCCAGGGCAAAAACTATTCTTAAAGAAGATGGAGAAAGAAAGAATTCCTGGTTTAATATAATGTTCAAATGTAGTAATACTTAAAGTACCTTAATATCACTAATTTCCAGAAGCTTCATCTATCTATCATGTGGCCTGGGGCTAGGAAATAAATAAAAATAACCTCTGAGTCACCAAAATAAATATTGATTGACTAACTAAAAAGCCAATTTTATGAGATAAATAATCTCCATTTCATAGTCAAGGAAATTAAGGCTTAGAAAGGGGAACTTGCCAAAATGTATACAGCTGACCAGTTAAAGAACCGACATTCAGAACCACCCTAGGTGTGGAAAGAGTTCAAAAAAATAACAAAGTCCATGCTGTCTGTACTTCACCATGCTGCTACTTCGTGGGTGCTACAATATTTATAAGTCGTTTTCTTGCTTGGCTTGGTTTAGTTTTGGCGTCAGGGTTTTTCTGGGGGGAGGTGTTTTTTTTGTTTGTTTCATTTTTACTTCTTCCAAAGCAATTTTGGTCACCTGAACCAAATGGGACATTATTGGAAGGAGACTATGGTGTCACTGAGAGCTGAGGAAGGGCTAACAAACAGGGCCAGACCAGCAGAACCAGGCAGATGGAGAACCTTCTCTCAGTGGCTCATATGATCAGGCTCAGAGATTCTCTGTTCAGGTTTCAAATTCCCAGGAGAGAGAATTTGGTTTGCCTTCCTGGATTAGGTGTCAACAGCCCCACCAGTCAGCTCTGCCCAGAGAAATGGGAGTCCTGGACACCAGACATGGCCACTGGACCGAAACCTGGTTATCAGCTTTTCTTAGAAAAAGGAGGGATGCCAGTTGGCCAGGCAGACCCCCAGGTGTGTCCCAGCAGTATATTTCCTGGGGGAGGGAAGAAAACAGGAGTGCCCTGTCACACCAAGAATCTCCTGTTTAAATTCTGAGCTAAAAATTTGGCCTAAGCTTTGCATATTGTTCCATTTATAGTTCCATCATTATCTGGGGTTGCCGACTTTGGCAGCAAATCTGCAATTTAAAACTCAGTGACCCCCCCCCCCCACTGAAAGTGTTTAAATTCATCATAACAGCACTAAGGTGACTACTCTGGAGCTTGTCTTCCAAGGCCACCTATGGGTGTTTAGGGATTAGAGGAATGCTTGGGCAAATAGAAACGAAGACAGACAATCTAGAAAGCTCAGAGTTGTCTGGGAGGCAGGATGTGCTCACTCTCCAGGAAGCCCTGAGTGTTCCCTTTAAAACAAAACAAAACAAAAAAATTATGCCATGTATTTGATTCCATTTAGCTGTGTGTTTGTGCTCACTGCACAGAAACCTGCCCATGCACAGCCACTCTGAATAAGCAATAACCAGAGGTGCCTGGCCTAAATTCCAAACCTTATTTAAGGCTATTACAACCATTAGCTCTAACTGGAGTTCAGCTATAGAAACAAATCACTAACCAAATTAAATGGCCAGTAGTTCTGCCAGCCTTTCAAAGTCAGGAGGCCTGTATATGAATTGACAGCAACAGTAATTACCTTTGCATAGCACCTTCGCTGCTATTTCAATTGCATCTCTCTATAACCCCGAGAAAGCTGCTATTATTATAACCAATTATGGATTAGAAAAAGGAGGCACAGAGTTTTGATTTGGTCTAGAACAGAATATTAGGAAATCCCAGAGAATGAGGACTTGAATTCAGTTCTTCTGACCCAGCCCTAGGCTGATATCTCTTACAAGGACCTTCAAATAGATTCATCCCTTCTCTTATTCCCTTTATATCATCAGCCTTCTTTCAGAATATGTTACCTAATGATCCTCTGCCTTAACATGAAGGGGCTGGCTTCTCCATGCCAGTGTAAATGACGTCTTAAAAATGCAATGGGCCCTGTCTGGTGTGGCTTAGTGATTTGGGCATTGTCCCACAAACCAAAAGGTCCCCAGTTGGATTCCCAGTCGGGACACATTCCAGGGTTGCAGTTCAGGCCCCTGGCTGAGGGTGTGTGAGAGGCAACCAATTGAAACATCTATGTTCCCCTCCCTCCCTCCCTCCCTTCCCCTCTCTCTAAAAATAAATAAAATCTTTTAAAAAATGCAATGGGCCCTGACCAGGTGGTTCAGTTGGTTGTAGCATTGTTCTGATGAACCAAGGTGGCAGGTTTGGTCCCGGGTAGGGGCACTTACAGGAGGCGGCCAACAGATGCATGACCAGGTAGAGCAGCAAATTGATGCCTTTCTCTCTTTTTTCCCCTCCCTCCTCTCTAAAATCAATAAATTTAAAAAAATTTTGTTTTAAAGAATACATTGATTAGTTTCTTTGCCCAAGAAAATAGTGTCACAGTTTTCTTGGGCTCTAATTGCAAGAACAGCTGGGCTGGAGCAGATCCTGTCAACCATTTGTTGCCAAATCCCAGATTACACAAAAGACAAGTGGAGTTTTCTAGGACTACATTAAAGTGAATATAGTTAGGGTGAGGATTTCAGGACCATGTTACTATAAAGAACCTTATTCTAATCCTCGGGCTTGAAATCCAAAACCAAAGATTTTGCTCTTGCCTATTAGATGTCAATCGAAATTTAGTTCAGTCTCAGGGTTTGTACGTCAGTCTTCAGTAATCCCTATGGACTGATAATTGTCTGGCTTTTCATCATCCCTTGGAGTGGTAGTTGAGTGAAAGTGGCATGGAAGTGGGAAAGATTTGGGGAGAGAATCAGCCTCTTCATGGTTCTGATTTGTGTTTTTCAAACTCTGGGTCAAGGCTTCGTTGGTGGGTTAAGTCCATTTACTAGGTCAAGATGGATTTATTTTATTTTATTTATTCATTTTTAGGGAGAGGGGAAGGGAAGGAGAGTGGGAGAGACACATCCATGTGTGGTTGCCTCTCATGTGTCCCCTACTAGGGACCTGGCCTGCAACCCAGGCATGTGCCCTGACTGGGAATTGAACCAGCGACCCTTTGGTTCACAGGCCTGTGCTCAATCCACTGAGCTACACCAGCCAGGGCAAGATGGATTCTTTTTTTAAAAAATGAAATACAGGGTTTGGCAGGAATAATGCCTGCTTGAGTGTGATTGGTAGGGTAATAATATGAGTATAACGATTTATAGTTTTAATTTGAACATTTCACCTCAAATGTCCTACGGTGTGCTTGAGTGTGATAGTGTTATGTTACAGAATTACATGCTTATGGTTTTGTAATAAAAGAATTTGTAATAAAAAAGGGGGCATTATTTGTGCCGGGCCCTGTAGAACAAAATTAGTCAAATTGGAAATATCGGATTATATCACATGTAGTTGGGGTAAATAATGTTTCGTGAAAGTTTTTAAATTTTTTTAAAATAAATATTTTTGTGTATAGTGGTTTGTCATGTAAACTGTATATATATATAAGTCACAGTAAAAAAAAGTTTGAAAGCTACTGGCTAGGGATTGATAGCTAAAATGTATAGGTTTATAATCCTCTCCACTTAATAATAAATCCCAGCTGTTAGTAACACCATTACCACCCACCCTGGCTGATGTGGCTCAGTTGGTCGGAGTGTCATCCCATAGACTGAAAGGCCACAGGTTCAATTACCAGTCAGATTGGGGTTTGATCCAGAGTCAAAACATATATAAAAAGGCAACCCAATCAGTGTTTCTCTCTCACATCAATGTTTCTCTTCTCTTTTCTCTTCTCTCTCTCTCCCCCTTCTTCCCTTCCTTCCTCTCACTCTGAAAACAAAGAAAAAATGTCCAGGTGAGAATTTTAAAAAAATTAAAAGAAATAAACAAACTTGCTACCTAAAAGTATGAGACCAAAACCAAAACTGGCAAAGATTTAGAAGCTTGATTTCATATTTCTAAATTTCCTCTGCTAATAAGTGTAAAACAGAATTGAAAGATTAAAAATAAACTAAAAAACATATACATATTTCAAAGAGTAAATGTTCTTAATATAAAAATTATAAATCAAGCCCTGGCTGGTGTGGCTCAGTAGATTGAGTGCCGGACTGCGAAGCAGAGGGTCGGTTGCTGGTTTGATTCCCAGTCAGAGCAAATGCCTGGGTTGCAGGCCAGGTTCCCCAGTGTGGGGAGTGCAAGAGGCAACCACAGATTGATGTTTCTCTCCCTCTCTTTCTCCCTTCCTTCCCCTCTCTCTAAAAATAAATAAATAAAATATTTTTTATTATAAATCAAGAATAAATATCTAATATTTCAATAGTAGAAAAAAGGGCAAAGGTAAATCACTTAAAATAAAGGAAAAGAGGTAAAAGGATGCCCAACTTCAGCAGTAATGTCAATTAAAGCAAGATTTTTTTTTACCTTTCAATATTTTTAAATATTCAGTTCTGTCGAGGATGTAAGACTATAAAAGGCATCACATACAGCTGGTGGGACTATAATTAGATAAACTGAAGGAAAAATTGGCACTACACACTAGAAGCCTTGCAAGTTGTGTACCCTTTGCCTCATTAATTCCTCTTCAAATAATTTATCTGAAGGAAGCAATCATGGGTGTGTTCAAGGTTGCCTGAGATAGTAAAAAACTGGAAAACACTCTCATTGCCCAACAATAGAAATGTTATGACCTCCTTTGTGTAAAAAAGTTAAAAATAAATAAATAAGCACATGTGCAGCCGAGTTCCCTAGCAAAGCCGGACCTGGGCCTAGAGTTCCGGCTATTTGTAGGCCTGGAAGCCTGGTGACTCCCCTGGAAATTCATTTTCCTGAGCTGGCAGATGAAGGCAGGAAGATGGAAGAGTTTGGGGAATGAGGCCTGGGAGCTACCAAAGGCAGAAAATGGGACTGTTGAATATTGGTGGAGACAGGTTTGAGACAGAAGCAGAAAAAGCTGTTCCCATGGGAGACTTTGTGAGACTTTAAGTCTAGGACGTGGGATTAACAAAAAAAGATGTAGATGTGGTGATCAAAAGCATCCTGGTGAAAGTAAAGTAAAGCAGATAAGAGAATGTAAAGAGTGTAGGGGGTGGGGGTCTTTGCAGGTTAATCTAGGTCAGAGAAGACCTCTCTGATGGGTTGACATCTGTCAGAGACCTGAAGGAAAGGTGAGAACTACTAAGGGAATGTGGGCAGAGGGAATAGCAAGTGCAAAGGCCCTGAGGTAGCAACATTCTAGTTGTATTTGACAAAAAGAAACCAGGAAGTGTAACTGGAGTCCAGTGAGCAAAGAAGGGAGTGTGAGAAGACAAGGTCAGTGAAGTAGCCACATCAGGTCATGTAGGACACTATAGCCATTCTCAAGGTTTGCCTTTTACTCTGAATGGGAAGTGGAGCCATGGGGGAATTTTGAATAGCGAAGGGACCTGACTTATGCTTTTAAAGGATCACTCTGGAGAATGCAATGCAGAGAACAGAGTTGCAGGACATGTGAGAACTGAAGATAAAAGTTGGAAACTAGTGAGGAGGCTACAGCAATAGTCCAGGCAGGAGACAATATCTTGGACCAGGATGACAGCAGAAGAGGTGGTAAGAAGTGTTCAGATCCCGGATACATTTCGAAGGTAGACTCCCAGGATTTGCTAATGGATTGGGTGAGACATACGTCTGTGTGTGTGTGTGTGTGTGTGTGTGTGGACAGTGGGACCCCACCTCATATCAAGTGAATCAGTCTCTCTACAGATAGTTCGTGGTGTTTCTTAAAAGCTCCCCAGGAGATTCTAATATGCAACCAGGGTTGGGAATCACTGTGTTAGGTTGGTAGGGTTATAGGAGACTTACTGTTTTTTTGTATCTTTATTTTTCACATTTTCTACAATAAAGTTGCAATAAGGAGGGGAAGGATACTTTAAACAAAATACCACCCCTCCTCCAACATAAGTATAAAATGTAGGTAAAATAATAACCATATAGCTTTGTTTTAATCGTCATACCTCCTCCTACCAAATTCCTACCATCCTTCCATGGCCAGAAGAAATGCCACCTACTCTCTGGAGTGAAGAGAGAAGGGCTTCCCCAACAGTCTGTGATAGCTCGTTTTTGCTCACTCCTGTGGCCCATGCCTGTCTTTTTAGAGCTTAGTTCTCCAGTGTTTGTATTTGGAGTCTGCTTTTTGCCTGGAGGGGCCTTTCCTGTGGACCCACTCTGGATACTATCCAAGCATGCCCCGACAGGTGCTCTTTGTCCACAAATAGAGGTTATATTTCTCCCACTCCAGCTGGGAGAAATGGTGCAAAGAGGACCCTGGAATGTCAGGCCATGGGGACACAGAGGTAGGCCAAAGGCTGTCCCTGGATCTGGGACACGCCATGGCCTCCCCTGAGGCACTAGGCTCCTAGTTCATCTGTCCTGAATCCCTGACTCCTGGGAGGCAAGAAATGAGCTATTTGTGGAGGACTCAGGCTCTGGAATGTATCCCAAGTTCTCTGGTACGAGGTGCCCCATTTGGAGGCCTAACAAAAAGCTATGAAGAGTGGTGGGACAAGCCTCTTTCCCTCTTACACCGCCTCTCCAGATACTTTATTTAGTGTCCTTGTATAACTTTTCTGAGTTTCCCATGTCATTTAATATTCTTCAAAGATATAATTTTAATGACCACATATTATTCCCACCAACCATAATTCAATCATTTCCCCATTGTTCAATATTTAGATTATTTCTAACTTTTACTATTATATTTAATGTCACCTGGTAATTGATCTAAAAGGAATCATTAGAATGCAGCCCCAAATTTTGAGGCTGTACCCTAGGGGGAAAAGTCTCTCATTTTCCAGTATTCTACACCTTCTTTTAAAATTCTGCTTTGGAAAGGCAATCATTCTTGCCAGTATTTGAATAATATTTGTCTATACCATTATTATCTACATCTGTATTTAGCTTTGAAGTTCACAAAGCATTTTGTCATATTATCTCATCTAATCAACACAAAAGCACCATGAAATGGGTTATTATTCCCATCTTACATGTGGGGAAACTGAGGCTCAAACAGGCTATGTGAAGTGTTCAAGGTAACACAATGACTTAGTGTCAGAGCTAGGATGGGAGCCCTGGTCTTGGGACTCCCCAAACCACATGCTCTACTATATACAAAGTACTATGCTAGAGATGAAGGGGGAGAAGCTGATAGTGGTACAAGGACAGGTACGGAAAAGCTCTACAAGGCAGAGTGGTCAGTGCCATCAGTAAGATAGAGATAAAGTGCTACAGACTGTGCCTTGCAAAGACAAAGCAGGTCCTCTTGCTTGGGGACACTGCAGAAGGCTTTTCAAGAAAAATCACGACCTAAAAGCTAGGTCTTTCAAGAATGAGTAGGATCTGGACATTTCCAGAGGCACACTGACAGGTAAATGGAAACAGTGGCTGGCTGGGGAAAGGCCGGCACAGGGAGTGGAGATGGGGGAGGAACAGAACTGTAATTGTAGCCTCACAGAGGCTATAGCCAGAGGCCTCAGAGATCATCTGGGGAGGAAACCAGAGACGTGGAGTGATGTCAGGAAGGAGGTACCAGGCAAGGAAAGGGCAGGTCTGGATTCTACCCTGGTGACTGGTCACCTGGGCCAATGCTCCTTCCATACAATAAACTTTATCAATCTCCTAAAACTAAGGGACCCTTTTTCCTGGAAGAGTATCTTCTGTGGAGTACTGGATCAATAACCAGTGGCAAGCTGAGGAATCAACATCAGACCTTGTGAGGGGACAGCAAGGAGGCTACCTCAGTGGCTTGCCAAGGTGACAAACAAGGCCTGAAGAAGGTGGAGCCAGAAGAACAAAGAAGAAGAAATGGAGAAATAAATATTGCAAAATGGGCACCGTTGGTGCCTGATCAGTTACGGGAGGCAGCCTAGAGTAAGGGACTAGATAAGAGTTTTCAGCCCCTGAGAGAAAGCAGCTTTAGAATTCGAGAAGAGCTGAGGGGAGAATGGGTGGGCAATTGGTGAAGGGCTGGAGAGAGCAGACAAGACTTCCAAGAAGTTACGCGCGCAGTATTGCAGAGCAGCGTGCACCTCCTGCTAATCTTTGTGAAATAGATACACATTGCTATAATTCTTCTGGAAAAATACAGAGGAAAATGATATCAGTCATGGCCTTGGGGGTGGGGGATGGGTGATTGGCAGACGAGGGTCTGCTATCTCCCTTTTATGTTACTCCTTTGGATTATGATCCATGAGCATATCATATCTAAGGGCAAAATAATTCCAAGACGTTTTTCAAGTTTTGTAGTAAATGGAAGGAAAGCAATAGGACAATGAGAGAAGGGAGTAGCACGTTCTTTTTTCCTTAGGATGGGGAGATTTAAGGACCTTTAGAAAATGGAATTGAAAATGTGAAGGAGTCGGGGTTCGGTGGGAGAGGGGCCGGAGTGGGAGGAGAGAGAGCACTGAGGCCCTGCGGAAGCTGGTCTTGCAGAGGAGAAAAGGCCTGTCTTCTGTAGTAGCAGAGGGGAAATGGTGAGGAGGAAGCGAGGAAAATGGAGAGCGGAGCTAGGCTCGTGATATTTACAACCGTCGCACCGGGAAATGCTCGTGGATCGGAGAGCGCACTCTCAGACCTAACTGGTGAAAACAGGAATTGTTCCGGGTGTGGGGCTGTATATTCACGGCAGCTCCGTTTATGGTGGTAAAACACAGGAAACAAAGGAGAGGGCATAAACGACTGTACTCTTAAATGAACTGAGGTGCCTTTATGCCGTGGATTAATATTCGGCCATCAAAAGACTGGATCCCAGCTTGGACTCGGCGTCTCCATGGTGCACTAGAAAAGGAAGATGCAGGGTGGTGTATATGATGCCACTTTTGAAAACAAAGGAAACACCGTGTGTGTGTCTGATTGTGCGTGGGCATGGGGAAAATTACGGAAATATAATTTTAAGATGGTTAAAATTGGGATAGTGGAAGACGAGGGAGAGAAAGGAGGAGGGAATCTTTAATACTTACAGAGCAAAAGGAGCAAGTACAAAACAAAACCCCAAAACACCAAGGACCCCAGGGGCGCCGATAAAGACTCTGAAGCAAGGAGATCCTGGGTGCAGACGGGTGGGGCCGCTCCGCAGCCACGCCGCTGCGACTTATTTCCAATTCGTGGGCGTCAGCGCAGGCGCGTGTAGCGCGCCGCGTGGGGTTTCTCTGAGCTCTTTGTTAAAGGCTGATGGTGAGAAGGGGGAGGGCGCTATGCGCGGCCCGCACTCCGAAGGGCGGACGGGGGGCGCCCGGAGCGGAGGGACAGGCAAGAGCCAGCGGGCGTAGGGACCCAACTCAGTTCCTCCTGCCCAGCCCAGCTCCTCCGCATCACGTTCTGCCCAAAGCCCCAGCACTCGAGCGGAGAGCGCTGGAGCCCAGCGCGGAGCTCCTGCAGGCCCTCCGCCCTAATCTGGCCCTGCTGCTCAAGGGCCCGCTCGCCAGGTCTTTCTTTTCTCTAAGCAGCCATGGCTGTCTGCCCTTCCTCCTTTTCTATTACCCCTCCCCTCGGCTCTCACTACCTGTGATCTACTTTCTGTCTCCACGAATTTACCTATTCTAGTTATATCCTGTACGTGGTATCGTACAATATTTGTCCGTTTGTGTGAGGCTTATTTTGCCTGGCATACTGTTTTCAAGGTTCATCCATGTTTTAATATGTCTGGGAACTTAACTTTTATTTTTTAATTGTAAAATGTACATGAAATGTATAATTTTAGCCCATTTTAAGTGTGCAGTTAAGTGGCATTAAGTACATGCACACCGGCACTATCCATCTCCAGAACTTTTCCATCCTTTCAAACCGAAATTTTGTACCTATTGAGTCATAACTCCCCTCAGCCCTGGCAACCATCATCCTACTTTCTGGCTCAATGAATTTTGAGATATCGCTTATTTTGTATTATCTGCAATGGCCCTGTTCCCACTTTGTGGGCTTGAGGGGGACAAGCCCTACACTGGAAAATACCCAGATGGGGTATTACAAGGGTGACAAAACCTGGTTATATGAGAAAAAGTAGAGTAGACTGAGAATGTTTAAGAAAGTGAGGTCCTGGGATGATTTTTAATTCACCAAAAACAAAACAAACAAAACAAAACAAAAAAACCCTGGAGGTTTCAGTTTAATGAAAAATTTAAAAGAAGCCAACAGTGTGATGTAACTGGAAAAGACTCAAGGGACCATGAAGACTGTGTTTTGCTTAAATGAAAGATGGTAGTGTAGGGAAGTGGTTAGAACTGCCCTGTCAAGAGCAATGTAATGTGACTCATATTTTAAATTTTCTAGTAGCCACATTTAAAAAATAAAAGCAGTAAAATATTTTACTTAGCCCAATGTATTCAGAATATTCTTTTAATATAATTAATTTAAAAATTAATGAGATATCTCCCATTCTTTCTTTCATATTTAGTCTTTCAAGTTAGGCTGGACACATTTCAAGTACTCAATAGCCACCATTCACTGTATTTGAGCACAGGGTTGGAGCCTGGTACTTGGGTGTCAGATAGGTCTGGGATCCAAACCTATGTTCCATGCCTTACTAGGACGGGTGAATGGGCAAATTACTTTCTTAATTGTTTCTTCATTTATAAAGTGGAACTAACAACAGTACCCACTCCATAGGGTAATTGTCAGGATTAATGGCACATGAAGCACTTAGAATATTCTCAGTAAATGCTGATTGTTAGTGGTAAATTAGGTGATTACTAATTTGAATTACCATCATAGGATGTGGCTTGGAGACATTCCAGAGGGACAATGTTAAAAGACAATAGACAAACTGGGAAAACCTGTTTGTAACACATATGACAATCAAAATGCCATTTTTGATAGGTAGGAAGTGCCTGCAAATAAATAAGAAAATGAGAAATGTGAGCGGGACATTCAAAAAAGGTGACACATCGGAAGTGATTTAAAAAACAACAACAGGAAGACATTTGAAATGAGTTCAACCCTCCTAGGAATTAATAAAAGTAAACATGTACCATTGTTGAGTAACAAATTTGCAATAACCAGAAATTGGTGGCAGCTAACACCGAAGAAAGTGTGAGACCAACTCTCTTTTCAAATCAAGATTTTTCTGAAGTTTGGTGGCCAGATTATCAGTATAAACAATCTAAGTACCTGCTTCAAGGGGAAACTAGCCAAAGAGCCTTTTCTATCTACCCTTTTCCTCTTCCAAACAAAGGTGAACAGCTGACAAACACCTTCTAACAAGTTTGTTTTTTTTCTTGTCATATGTGCAGTCATTTCACATTTGCTTTGCTAATAGCCCTTACCACTGTGGTTGACATTTCACATAGCTTGAAATAGCCCCATATTGTTCCAAATTTAGGCAGGGCTAACTGACATTCTAACTTAAGCCACAATACCCCCATACTACTCTTAGATTTCTGTCTAGCTCCTTCCGGAATGCTCTGTTTGCCAGTAGGGTCAGCTATATAATATGGGGCTCAGTGTGAAATGAAAATGTGGGGCCCCTTTTTCGTAAAACGAAAAAATCTTTTTCCTTTCTTCTGCAGTCACTTTCTCAAACTGTTGCAGTGGTTTTTATTAGCTATTTGTTGTAGTGCTCTCCTGAGTGGAAATACTAGGGGCAGGAGCAAACCCTCACAAGTGCCCCAGGCTCTACTCGGAGATAGCCTTTCCCAGTCTGGGAAAACTTGATCTAGTGGCAAAGATGAAACTAACTCAGAGTGATCTAAGTCATTAGTCTTGTGTTTTTCTGCATTGTGCTCCACAGCAATGCCTTGAGGCAAAAGATGTCTCATGGTGCAGCCATCTCAAGGGGAGGGAGGGTTACAGGGTAACAGGAAACTGAGAAGAAAAAAAAAACATTGGTTAGATCAAAATACTATCCCTGCATGTACATCAATGTCTGAGAGCAGGGGTAATGAGTCAGCCCGCAGAGAGCTCTTGTGTGTTAATAAATCAGGTCTTGAGATAAGGCTGAGGGCTACTCCAAGCTCTGAGGAGAGTTGATACCATGGGGATCTCTATGAGTGGCCAGCTTGTCATGCCATGTTAACCCCACTTTGTCTTCTTGCACGCACTTCTGGAAAGTTATATACCCCTCAACTGTTCAGGGACCTAAATGGAAGTGATGGGTGTGATTAGTTAGGGACCAGAGGTGGGGCCTCACACTTTGTCCCTCCCTTTCTTCAAACCCTGTTTTGTTGCATCACAAAATGCCTCCCATCAGGCACTTCCAGGCCCCTGCCTTGGAGGGAAAACCCCCAGGCTTCTGTGTGTTCAAAAAAGTATACTTACTTAGGAAGCCAGTGCTGAGGATGCCTTCAGTTAAAGTTCAGGGACCAGCCCATCCCATTCCACATAAGGCCAGATTCTCTGAGTGGGTGTTCCCTACCACTCCCACTCACTGAAAATCCAGCATTAAAACAAACCAACATAGGTCCCTCACTTTAGTCCAACAAAGAATTAGAAATGATTCTTTCCTGACTCAGAGGGAGGGGCCCAGTACTCACACAGGGGCAACCACTTGAGCCAAAAGAGGAGGGGCTGGAGTGGGGCCAGAAAGCACCAGCTGGCCTCATTTGGGGTCCTCTCCAACAGCAGCTGCCCAGTGGCTTTAGGGCCCACCTCTTCCCTGGGAGACTTCCCTCCTGTTTGGTGGTTGCAGTCACCCTCTGGCCCACCTGAAAGATGTTCCAGTGACCTCTTAAACTCTGTGAAAAAAAAAGAGTGAGAAAGTTAACAGCCCCCTATTTATCAACATTGCCCTTTTCTTATCAGCAAGCATTTATGTCATTAACTACCTTCCTCTGAAAATCCTCTTTTCCTTTTTGGGGGGATATATTTTTTCTCTTCTGATTCATTCCTTTGTTTGAGTTGTTTGCTGTCCACTCAATCAGCAAATATTCATTGAGTGCCTGTACTATTCCAGGCACAGTACTGGATACAGGGGACACAAAGGTAAGACACCTGGTCTCTCTCTTTAGGTTCATTGTTCATAAAGGATTTCCCCGATTCCTGGCTACTCCTTCACTTCCTCCTCCTATTCCTCTCAGTTGTCGATGGTGACATCTCCTAAGGTTTTTTCCTTTGGTCCTCTTCTTTGGTGCTGCATGTCTTTACTCCCATAATCCCAATACTACCAGAGTGCAAAAGTCCCTTAAATCCTACGCCCAATCTAAAACTCTCTCCTGACCTCCAGATCTGATTTTCCAACAACCGACCAGTTATCTCTACTTAGACATTCCACTAGTTATTCATAATGTCCAAAAATTGATTTTTCAACTTCCCATCAGCCCCACTCCATTCTCCCTCCCTCCTCCTCCTAACCACTTTATTCTTTTGACTTCAACACTTATGTCCATGAAACTCTGTTTTCCAAGTATCTAGGATAAAAAGTTGGTTCTTTTGACTCCTAAACCATACCTCTGTTCTTCCATAAGACAGTCAATGGTCGGTGTCTACAGATTCTACAGCCATGCTGTGTCCCACAGGTGTCTCTCCACATCTATGCCCAGCGCCACCCTGGCTAAGTCACTCCTGGACTGCTAAACAGTTTGCTGTTTGGTTTCCATGATTCTGATTTTTTCTCATTTTATTTATTTTTTTAATTTCTTTTTCACTTTTTCTATTACCATTTATCCCCACTATACCCTCTTCCACCTCTACCCTCTCCCCCACCCCACATTCTCCACTGTTGTCCATGTTCATGAGGGGTTTTGGTTTTTTTTGCTCAATCTCTCCAACCTGAGCCCTGCACACCCAGCTGTCACCCTGCTCTCCATGTATGAGTCTGTCTCTATTTTGTTTGTTAGTTCAGTTTGTCTATTAGGTTCCACGTATGAGTGAAATTATATGGTACTTGTCTCTCTCTACCTTATTTCGCTCTGCATAGCGTTCTCTACATCCATCCATGCTGGTGCAAATGGTAAATTTTTCTTCTTTTTTTTATGGCCAAGTAGTATTCCATTGTGTAAATGTCCCATAGTTGTTTTATCCACTCATCTACTGATGGACATTTGGGCTGCTTCCAAACTTGGCTATTGTAAATAATGCTGTGATGAACATAGGGGTGCTTTCGAACTAGTGTTTTTGGGTTTCATTGGATAAATTCCCAGAAGTGGAATTGCTGGGCCATAGTGACTTTTCCTCTTTTTAATTCACAGCCCCCAGCATGCTTTTTTCTTGGCTGAAAAGTCTTCAGAGATTCACCACTGTCACCAGAATAAAATGCACAATCCAAAATCTGACACCCAAGGCTTCATTAAATACCAGGTCCTGAATGACAAAGATTTATGTGAGTTCTTTAAAAAATTTAGTATTTTATGTGCTTGAGATATGTGGGGTCCTCTAATGCATAGCTTTCAGAGTAGGGGACTCTCTTGTTTAGGTCTAAGTTTTAAGTAACAATCTAGTAGGCAGGGCAAAATGAAGCAGGAAAAAGATAATTCACTGTTTTTTCTTTTTTTTTATAGTACTATTCTAACTAATTGTAGAAGCAAAGGCAATTGATATAAAACTTTTTTATAATTAGAAAATCACAGAATCTTGTTATAAAAATTTGTAAACCAATAAATAGTGTCATTATACTTAATGGAGTAATTCTAGAGTTATTCCTTTAAAGTCAGGTCTAGAACAGGGAAAGAAAGGGCAGTATTTTAAAACATTGTTCTAGCCCTGGCTGGTGTAGCTTAGTGGATTGAGCACGGGCCTGTCAAGTAAAGGGTTGCCTGTTCGATTCCTAGTTAGGGCACATGCCTGGGTTGCCCTGTAGGGGCAGGGCAGGTCCCCAGTAGGGGACACATGAGAGGCAACCACACATTGTTGTTTCTCTCCTACTCTTTCTTCTTCCCTTCTCCTCTCTCTAAAAATAAACAAATAAATAAATATATAAAAAAATAAAACATTGTTCTAGAAATTCTAGTTACTAAAGACAAGAAAAATAAATAAAAGCTCTAGAGAGCTGAAAGACAAAAGTGTCATTATTTGTAAATGATATGCTACTTTACCTAAAAACTCAAGAAAATTTTTTGAAAACCACTGGTATAGGCAAATGCATAATTATGTATATTAAAACAAAACAGTTACAAACTAAATATACACAAAATAATAGATTTCTAAATGCCACTAACTTACAGTTAAAAATATAATGGTTAAAAAAACACCCTTATATAAGAAACATCCAGAGCCTTTGTGAAGAAAACTACCAAACTTTATCTAAAGACCCCAAAGAATACCTAGAGTAATATTCTGATGCCTGGAAAAATTAAATATTATTCCAATATGTGTGTGTATGTGTGTTTTCTCAACACCATCAAGCAATTCTCTAATTCTCAGCAGGCACTGACTGGGTGTCCTACAATTTAACTCAATTTTTACACTATCCACTTGGACATAGCATCAGATCTCACAGTTAAGGTCTCAGTGCCAGAAAACTGCTTCCACTTCATACACCAATCACAAGTCCAAGCTGTTATCTGTGCTTCTGACAGAATGATTATAAATTGGAGGCTCACATGACCTCCTCCTCAGGCTCAATTCATTTATTTCACAATTATAAAGACATCAATTTTTCACTGAGACTTACTGTCTCTCAAGTACTTTGTATATTCTATTATTTAATCTTTCATAGCAATGTTATGAAATAGGTAATGATAGCATAAAGTAGACTTCTGGTCAAGACGGAGGCATAGGTAAACACGCTTTGCCTCCTTGTGCAACCACAGAAAGTATTACAACTAGACCTCAAAATAAATAACAGCCAGAATTGTCAGAAAATCAAGATGTATGGAAGTCTTACAACCAAGGATTTAAAGAAGCCACATTTATCCAGATGGGTGCCTTTTTTACAATAGGCTACACTACTAGGACAGGGAGTCAAAGCAGCTCTACCTAATACATAGAAACAAACACAGGGAGGCTGCCAAATTCAGAAGACAAAGAAATATGGCCCACATGAAAGAACAGAACAAAATCCCAGGAATAAAACTAAACACAACAGAGATAGCCAAACTCTCAGATGCAGAGTTCAAAACACTGGTGATCAAGATGCTCAAAGAATTCACTGAGTACAGCAACAACTTAAAAAAGATCCAGGGAGAAATGAATGTTACAGTAAATAAAATAAAGACAAATCTACAGGTAACCAACAGTGGAAGAGATGAAGCCAGGACCCAGATCAAGGATTTGGAACATAAGGAAGAAAATAAGCATTAAACCAGAAGAGCAAGAAGAAAAAAGAATTTTTAAAAAATGAGGGTAGGCTCTGGCTGGTGTGCTCCATAGATTGAATACCAACCTGCAAACTGAAGGATCGCTGGCTTGATTCCCAGTGCAGGGCACATGCCTGGGTTGTGGGCCAAGTCATGGTAAGGGGTGTGCAAGATGCAACCACACACTGATGTTTCTCTCCCTCTCTTTCCCCTCTCTAAAAATAAATAAATAAATAAATAAAATCTTTTTTTTTTAAATGAGGGTAGTATAAGGAACCTCTGGGACTTCTCCAAATATACCAACATTGGAATCATAGAGATGCCAGAAGGAGAAGAGGAAGAAGAAATTGAAAACTTATTTGAAAAAATAATGAAAGAAAACTTCTCTACTTTGGTCAAGGAAACAGACGCACAAGTTCAGGAAGCACAGAGAGTCCCAAACAAATCCCAAACAAGTCCCAATCCTGGGTGTCAGATTTTCTGTGATTGGATCCAAAGAGACCCACACCATGACACATCATAATTAAAATGCCAAAGCTTAAAAATAAAGAGAGAATCTTAAAAGCACCAAGAGAAAATCAGAGTTTTAACTATAAGAGAGTTCCTATAAGACAGTCCGCTGATTTCTCAAAAGAAACTTTGCAGGCAAAATGAGACTGGCAAGAAGTATTCAAAGTGATGAAAAGCAAGGGCCTGCAACCTACATTACTCTCTAGTAAAGCTATCTTTTAGAATGGAAGGGCAGATAAAGTGCTTCCCAGATAAGATCAAATTCAAGGAGTTCGTCATCACCAAGCCCTTATTATATGAAATGTTAAAGGGACTTATCTAACAAAAAGAAGATCAAAACTACGAACATTAAAATGGCAACAAATGCACAACTGTCAACAACAAAATCTAAAAAAACTGAAACAAGCCCTGGCTGGTGTAGCTCAGTGGATTGAGCGTGGGCCTGCAAACCAAAGGGTTGCCGGTTCCATTCCCAGTCAGGGCACATGCCTGGGTTGCGGGCCAGCTTCCCAGTGAGGGGCACATGAGAGGCAACCACACACTGATATTTCTCTCCCTCTCTTTCTCTCTCCCTTCCCCAGTTCTCTAAAAATAAATAAATAAAATCTAAAAAAAAACCCCTAAAACAAAGTAAAGAACAAAGCAATCAGAACAGGAATAGAATCACAGATATGGAGATAATTTGGAGGGTTATTAGCTAGGAGGGGAAGGGAAAGAATGGGGAAAAGGTGCAGGAATTAAGGAGCATAATTAGTAGGTACAAAATAGACAGGGGTAGGTTAAGAATAGCATAGGAAATGGAGAAGCCAAAGAACTTATATGCACTGCTCAGGGACATGAACTAAGAAGGGGGGAAAGTGCTAGAGGGAATGGGGGTACCAGAAAGAGCAGGGCCAAAGGGGAAAATTGGGACAACTGCAATAGCATAATCAATAAAATATATTTTTAAAAAAATATAAAATAGCCCCTGTTTTTCTAAGGAGGCAATGAAGGCCCAAAGTCAATCACCTAGTAAACATCAGGACTAGGTTTCAAAGGCATGTCTGACTTTTTGAAAAAAGATTTTATTTATTTATTTTTAGAGAGAGGGGAAGGGAGGAAGAAAGGGAGAGAAACATTAATGTGAGAGAGAAACATCTACCTGCTATGTGTAACCAGGATGAACCCGCAACCCAGGCACATGCCCTGACCAGGAATTGAAAGTCCCTCATTCATAGTGACAAAGACTGGAAACAACGTAGATGTTAGTGGGAAGCAGTTAAATTACAGTAATACATACACTGTAAAACTCTGCACCTTAAAAATAAAAATGAGAATGCTCTCTATTTTGCTTCCAAGATATAGTGTCAAGTGGGAAAAAAAAACCCCACAAAGTTCACAAGATATGTATAGCCCTGACTGGTGTGGCTCAGTGGACTGAGTGCCAGTGTGTGGACCAAAAAGTCACAGGTTCGATTCTCAGTCAGGGCACATGCCTGAGTTGCAGGCCAGGTCTCCAGGTGGGGCTGTGCAAGAGGCAACCAGTCAATATATCTCTCACACATCAATGTTTCTCTTCCTCTCTTTCTCCCTCCCTTTCCCTCTCTCTAAAAATAATAAATAAATAAAATTTAAAAAATAATAAAATTCTTTAAAAATAAAGAAGATATGTATAGCACAGTACCATTTATGTTAGACTGGAGTAAAGATGAGTATATATTTGTTCTACCTTGTAGATGAATAAAAACAACATTAGAAGGTTAAACATTAGCACAGTACCATTTATGTTAGACTGGAGTAAAGATGAGTATATATTTGTTCTACCTTGTAGATGAATAAAAACAACATTAGAAGGTTACTAGATAACTCTAGTAACAGAGTTATCTATTTGGGGTGGGGGAAATGGGGAACCAGAACAGGAGATAGACTTTTCACTATATGCCTTTTAATCTATTTTTTAAAGTTTTGAGACATGAAAATGAATTACCTATTCGAATACATATAAACATTTAAAAAGCAAAGTAAAATAAAATAAAACAAAACTCCTTCCCTTTCCACTCTCCCATAAGCCTGAGACATCTTTAGAGGGCAGCCTGTGTCCCCAGTTCAATGAATCACAGAAGGCAGCAGGCCTCTAGACTCTGGTGGCTCTAACAACAGCGTCAGCACACAGACTAGGGAAGACTGCTCTGCCAGGAAGCAGTGCCAAGCCAAGCACACCCTCTCCCCCTATCCTTGACTTAGAAAAACAAAGCCAATAAGCAAATCCACTCATCAGCATTTCTGAAACCAACTGTTAACCAATCCTCTTCTTGCCATTTACTCTCCGTTTTTCCTTCCTTTTCCCAGAAAAACCTGGAAAGCTCTGCAAAACTGCAAAATGCTTTACTAGTTCTGGCTGCCTTTTATTTATTTTTCTCCTTTGGTCTGTGTCATCCTCTCAGGCAAGGACCGCAGTGTGACTTCCTGCCAGCTTGCCTGCAGGATTCATCTCAGTGTCTCCAAACAACAACAAAAAAATCTGTATTTTCCTAAATCTACAAACCTCAAGTTAGAGGAAATTTTGTCAAGCTCCTGACCCAAAGAAGAACATCTAGGTTGTAAAATTTAGCAGAGTAAATGTATTTGGTCTTAAAACACAACCCTTTGGTTTCACTTTGTCCATCCAATCAACTTGGAGTAAAAGCTCTCATAAAATAGCTGCTCTTGCTAAGAATCCCATGATGCAGGTCTATTTGTGTGTGAAGTCTAGCAGCACAGAGAGCCCCAGTAAATTTCCATTTAGTAATTCAGTGACTGTTAATCAACACCTACTATGTATCTATGGCTGTCTGAAGCCCTGGGCTGGGTACAGAAACAAACATGAGATCCAGATCCTGCTCTCAATCTCTAACAACCCTGTTTGGGTACCTTCAGCTCATAAATGCCTCTGGACTAATTCATTTCATTCTTTAAGTCCATTTGCAAGGCATCAACTGTAGCATTGGGTTGTGGACATTTTCATGATTAGTATCAGAAATATTTATAGGAATGACTTTCTCCCTCCTCTCCTTTTTTAAGGTTTTGAGAAATAATTTTTATATGGCAAACATCATAGCCACAGTTCAAACTCTAGTTAATATAATCCACATGAGATTCACTAACCTTTCAAGGTGTTAATTTAGTCATAACAGTGTCATAGCTTTCAGCTTTCATTAATTAGAATTCCTTGGCTAATGTGCAAGAAATTTGAGATGTATGCTAGGTGTGTTCAGTGAAAGATTTTGCACAAAACAAATGTGAGTCTAAAAGCAAGTCATTCTCAGTGATGAGCCTAGCAGGGGTTCAGGGGTCCAGTACCGTATCATACACTTCCCCCGCAGATCCTGGGCTAGAACATGGCTGCCAACCACTGTTAAATTTGCTGGGAGCACAGAGCAGAAAGCTGCATGGACGCTGCATGTCCATTCTCTATTACATGTGTACAGTGTCACCAGGAATGTTACCATGGGGTTGGTTCTGTACTGGCTTATTCTTAGAGGAAAACCCCAACCAGGCTGAGGATAATGAATACCACAGATTGTAAGCAGCAGCAACAAGCTATTGCACCATTGTGGCTGCACATATCCACACAAAACACACCAACAGGAAGAAGGTGTTATGTTACTCAGGTTTCCTTTCAGGACATCCTGGCTTGAAACACAGTCCTGTCACTGAAAAAATATAAAATAATTGACAGACGGGAAACTGCCAGATCATGTCCTTGAAAATCTCAGGAATCTGTTGGCTTGCAAAGGAGATCTCAAAAGCTGGCATAAAAATCAACCATTCCCGTTAATGACATGTAGTTTTTCTTCCAGCTGAAGAGAAACATGGAAGCATGTGGGCCTGGGGAAGGCTCCATGCACAGATTCTGAGCAGCCAGGGTCTTGTCTTAAACAAACAGCCTTGGACCAAATTTATAATAAGAATGTGGCAATTCAGGGTACAAGCATTACTGTATAAAGTGGCAGACCCCATTTTGCCTGGCAGACTGAAGATTGCCTGTGAGTTTCCCAATGCCCATGGGCTTTGCCAAATGGTGTTGAACAGTGCAGACGGTTCAGTGCAACAAAAAGTATAAGACTACACATTGAACACTATAAGCTGTCTCCCTGGGGATAAAAAGGAATCTATTAAAATGAGGGTGTAGGCCAGGGCCCTGTTCTCCAGGTGTGTCATGTCAAACTCAGAATCAGACAGAGCACTCATCCATTCATTAACTTACTCATTTACTCGTTCAGCAAGCATTTACAGAACACCTCTGAGGTTTTAAGCACTATACTAGGTGCTGGGAATGCAAGTTTCCTGACTTTGAGAAGCTCGCAGTCTAATGGTGGAGAACCAAGAAGACAGTTACCAGAAGGCACCATGACAAGTGTTCACACACAGTGGAACTGCCCTTACTGTAGTGTCCTGCCTTGTTTCAAGTATGGTGGCACAGAGAAAGCTAGGGAAGAGTAACCAGAAACTGTGATGCCGGAGTGGAACATTGAAGAGTAAGGAGGAATTAGCCAAGGGAAATGTGAAAGGAAAGAATGTTCAGGCAGTGGGATTGACATGTGTAAAGGTCCACAGAAGAAAGAGAAAACGTGGCTCGGGCAGAGCTTCACGTGATTCAGTGTGGATGGAGAATGACGGGTAGAAGAGATAAGGATGGATGGGGAAATTAGAACCAGCTGACCAAGGCTCTTATTGTCATGCTGGGAATATTGGGGGAAGACTTGAAGAAGGTGAAATGAAGACAAGAAGACAAGGTAGGGACCTGAAGTGATCCAGGTGAGAGATGAAGATGGGCTGAACTGAGGTAGTGCCAGTGTGGGTGCAGAAAAGTGGGTGGATATAGGATCAGCACACTGTATGGGGTAAAGGGGGCTGTCATTTTTAGGTCAATGAGTATGATTTCTCATGGGCACTGCTGACCACATATAGAAAGTATTGGTAACCTGTAGCTTCTATATAAGACTCAGACTATAAACCTGGGTGAGATGACACTCCTCAGATCTCACTTCTCAGATCCCTGTAGAACTTTTCTTGTGCTACTCCCATTGCCTTCTCTGTGCAGAGGAAGCAAAAAGGAAATACTATTCAAAAAAGGATGACACCTTACTACCTGTACGTGACCAACTTCCTTCCACGCAAACAGCCTGGGTTGGTAAAGGGGCCCCATCTTTCTCTTTCTACACAATGTCCGAGGGATCAAGAGATCAATTCAAGTCCTTCTTGTGCAGAAGAGAAAACCAGAACTCCAAGGGGTACAGACACTTGCCCAAGGCAGAGCTAAAGAGCATCAGACACAGCCAAGAACAAAGTCCCCTCCCCCTTCTATTAGGAATTCCATTCAATTTTCCCCCATCTTATCATTAATGGAGGAGCAGGAGTGGGAGATGGCAGGTGAAGCCAGGAATCTTAAGTCATTGAGCCAATTTCAGCTACAAACCCCATCCCTATTTCCCCAGCTCCAAAGAAAATATAGGTGATCATGGACTCCCTCTTGGAGGTCAGTGCAGACTCTTGAGGAGCTGTTGTACATCTCCCAGCCTTTTTCCAATGGGTATTATCCATTACCACTAGTATTAATACTGTCCCACATTTATTTAAAAAAAAAAAAAGAAGCCCTGGCTGGTGTAGCTCAGTGGATTGAGCGCGGGCCTGTGAACCACACGATCGCAGGTTCGATTCCCAGTCAGGGCACATGCCTGGGTTGCAGGCCAGTTCCCAGCAGGGGACTCACGAGAGGCAACCATACATTGATATTTCTCTCCTTCTCTCCTTCCCTTCCCCTCTAAAAATAAATAAATAAAATATTAAAAAAATTAAATACTGTCCCACATTTGGTCTTTCCCTCCTCAACCACAAACTTCTACTTCTTTCTCCTATTCTGTCCTATTATGCTCATAAGCCATCAAAATGTGTTCAGAATGTCAATATTTGTGTGTCCCAGTTTCATCTCTGGCACCAAGAAGTATGATAAATGTTATAGTTCTGAAACTCTTGGTTCAGAAAATAATGCTGTGGAGGACAGGATAGGCAGGTTGAAATCCCTTTCTCAGTTTCACCATTTCCAGCTTCCTCACGCATCTGTGAACAGGGAACCCCTCCTGAGGAAAACGTGGTTTCTGCACCCCAACCCAGCTCAAAGCCTGCCTTCCTCTCCTCTTTACTACCCCCAACCCTGTTCCCAAACAAAAGAGCTGAGAAGGTGCTACATATTTTTTACTGGTTCTAGAGAGAGGGGGAGGGAGAAATAGAGGGTAACATTGCATCCCAAACCCATATACCAGGCATGTGCCCTGAGTGGGAATCAAACCTTTGATCTTTCTATTTGCAAGAAAGATGCCCAACCCACTGAGCTACACCAGCCAATGCTGAGAAGGTACTACTTTTGCTCTTTTCTCTTCCCTCCATAGTTCTATCACAGCTTACCAGATTCACACTTGTCTTAGAATCATAGTGTTTATGTTTAGGGGTCTAGGGTACAATTCCATTTTCCTCTATCACCACACCTGGCTTTCAGAAAAACAATGCTCTGTTCAGAGATCTTGGGTTATTTTTCCCCAGGCAGTGAGTCATAGTCATGGACAAATTTTATTTCCTGGGTCATAACCTGGTGAGCTCTCCAACTCACAAAAAATGATAAAAGACAGTGTATACTCTTACCTTTATATCAATTTGCACATAATTCATTTAAAATTTGGAGAAAAAACACCTCAACATATCCTCTTACCTCCTACCCCTTGGTTTATTTTATCTCCAGAGCACATCTGACATACAATATAGTCTTCCCTCTCTTCATCATTCTTTCCCTCCCTCCATTCATAGTCTTTATCTCTCTCTCTCTCCTCACTAGAACATAACCTTTTGAAGATAGGGCTTTTGTAAGTTTTATTCATTTCTGTATCTCCAGTACCCAGCTCAGTGCCTGGCACATAATAGATACTCAATAAATGTAGAATAAAAAAAAAGTCCTTGACCAAACAGTTGATTTTTCCTTCCTTTTCTCTGGGGACTACCTACCACACCCTCTCTTGCCACAACAATGTTTTCCTTTTTGCTTAACAGTTGACAGATCAGATGACCATATATTTTACATCAGCTAGAGGGAAAGTTCACTGAAGTGGCAGGGGGTATTTCTTCTGCACCTCTGACATCTCCACCTACTGAAATTGTATCTATTTGGCAAGTCCTACTCATCTCTCTGGTATCATCCTTGAGCCTTCCGTGGTAATCTCACAGGAGGTTAACAATAACACAAGGGTAGCATTTCTGGAGCAAAACTGGCTTCCAGCCTCCTGCTCTCCCTCCTCCTCCCCTCAGCAGACAAGAAAGGGGTGCTATAATAAATCATAAATTCCTAACTGGGCAGGTCATGGTGGGTTATCACACCCCAGCCTATAGCTTCTTTAGTGAGAGTTTTTAAGCAAGCCTTGTCCACCGTTCTTGTGCATCTAGGTTAACACAGCTTTGAGATGCCAGAAGTAATGCACCTAAAGACATAACCACCCTTATCAAAGCACCTAAATCTCCTAATCCAATGTCCATTTTGCTTTCTCCCACCTTCACGCAGTCTTCCTTACTCTCTGTAATTACACATGTATAAAAGAACCTGCGAAAATGTTATCCTTTGAGGTCTTGCTACCCAGTATATGATGTCAATTAGCTCAAATAAATTCAAAAAATTCTCTACAGATTTGGATGTTTCTTATACTGATAGTCCTTTCCCACAAGTGCTTATCAGGCAGTGCTTCTCTTGCTGAATTTAAATAAGGGACCAAATCTGGGCCTTACACTTTGAGGCTGGCCCATGCAAGGGGATTCACCTCTTAAACACCTATTTTTTTAAAGTTCACACAGAGGCCTTTGGTCATATAAACCAAATAATAATGTACCAATTTACATCAGGAATGATAGACATTCTAATAGCAATCTACTAGAAAGCTTGAATTAGCCTGACTGGCTGATCTTTTCCTCCTGGGTTAAACATTGCTTGGTAAATATGGACTTAGAACAAAAGTAACCAACCTAAAGTCACATTTCTCATTTAGGGCAGAACCCCTTTTCCCTGCTACAGCAGTGACCAAGGAAATCATGGAGCTCAAATCCCCTCAGTCAACACCTGTCCTTCCTTAGGTAGTCTCAGGGCTAACTTCCATACTTCTGAGGATGGCCAAACACCTGTTCAGCCCCACAAACTGCTTTATAGCACAACTGATTAGACGATCTAAATTACCACCATTTTCCAAATGATAATCCTTCCTTCCTGAGACTGCTCCCAGACATATGAGCACCGTTAAGCAACAAATGTATAGACAATTTCTAGATTTACTTTCATGGACAACTAATCATCTATTACATGTGGGTTTTACTGGTCTGAGGCAAATGTATTACTTGTCCCTTAGGTGCAGGATCTGTAATGACAAAACAGAAGACATTGCCTTGTAGGTTTTAGTAAGTATGTTAAAATGAACCAGGACAGGAAGGACTGCTTAGGTAGCAAAGAGTAAGGAAAAAAACCCTCCCTCTCTATTGAAAGTATCCCCGGGTTAGCCAGAATCATCTGCTCTCCAGATCTGAAACACAGAAGCTACCTGCCTTGTTCAAAAACCAAGAGTATTATCCATAAAGCCCTGAACTTTTGGGGAACTACTCCAAGACTCCTGGGCCCTATTAGTTTGCCTTATCCTGGGAATTTCTCTGTTGCTCTAGCCAAGTTCAAGAAAAAAAAAGGAAGTGAAGGAGACTTCTGCCTTTTGTTGCCTTTCTCTTGTGTCTTGCATTTCCACAGACAACTGAGCAGTGGGTATGGGTTGCAACTTTCACGATATAACGCACTTGTCCTTGAGGTACATTGAATCCAAATTATACACAGGCACCAGATTTCTGCCATTTGCACCGCTGATGGCAAGTCAGCCATGGTTTATAGATGCTGCAGATAAGAGGAGAGGTAGCTCTGGTCAGATGGTGCTTAAAAAAATCTCACACAGAAGCCCTTCCATTAATCTATCCATGACCCTGCACATTGGGAAAGGGTTGCCCCTTCTCTATTTTAGAGCTTCTTGAGCTTCAAACGCTGCCCTTGATGTGTCACTTAACCTGGTTTTGCCTTGATAAAAACATCAGGTGTGGCCCAAAGAATGGGGATGTGGAGGGCAAGTCCACAGTGTACTATGCCTTTGTTCATAGCCTCCAGGAAGGTTCCCAGCATCTCATAGCCTTGGGAAGGACTGACTGGGTATTATTGCCTCTTTCTTTCCAGAGCCCTGCAACAGAATCTTACCACGGCCTCTAAGACCACGGCCTCTACCATTTCCTTACTGTAAATGTGAGGTCCAGTTAATTTACCTGCTGAACCAGTTTTCTCCTCTATATAAAGAGATGATAATTCTACCAACTCACAGGACTAGCTGTGGAAATTATATAATAACTTGAGTGAAAAGCCTAATACTGTCCCTGACACATCTAAATAAGCACTTCATAATATAATAGTTTTCTTTCTACCAGGAGATAGTCCTCCTTCTGTTTACTGTTAGATCAACCTCCCATCCCGGGAAAGATGACTGGGCCATAGCATGTAATACGAGGTGCAAGATTCTGGGAAAGGGCAACAAGAGGATAAAGACAACTAAAGGGTGCTCCAAGGCAGATTGTGCCCTAGACTGGGCTTCCAGCAGGAAATTTTGTGGTCTCTTGGTTGCTAAGGCCCAGAGAAAAGTCCACTAACCACCTCTCCCTAAATTCTGAGCAACCCCAGGCTCAACTTGTCAAGTTACCATTTAAGTTCTTTGCCACTTTTTCTTCCAAAGCTTGTGGAGCTCATACAAACGGAACTCATACTAACAAAGAGAAACTTCTATAAAAAGCCAGTACTCGGAACCACACACAGACTTTTGTTTTAAGGTCTACCCAAGGATTAATACCACTGCAAACTGGCTCCAAGGACTGGGTAGGACAAAGTGGAAAAGTAATTTTTGTGATTTTACAGACCACCTACCACGCGCTAACCACAGACTAGGAAGTTCGTGAAGTGAATGGTACTACTTGTACTCTCAAGGAGAAAACTGAAACTCAGCAAACTTAGGTGGTGGGCCGAGTCAAACCCAGATATCCTCCCAGAACCCAAGACCTTTCTCTTCTCCCTTCAGAAAAGAAAAGCCTGCGTGAGGGCTGGCCAACACTAGGGCGGCGGGGAGTACTACGTGAGCCACGGCCGGGCGGAGCCGGGCCCGGGAGCGCAGCGACTCTGCCGTAGAGCTGCGCAGGAAGGAGCTGAGGATAGGGTGCGGTGCTGCTAGGCCCCACCTGCCCCGAGTCCACTGCGCTGCGCCGGAACACCCGCTGGTCAAATTCCAAGCTTGGCCCCGCCTGCAGAAAGGCGCGGCCGCCGAGGGCGCCAGAAGCCTGTGCTCCGCCTAAAAGCGGGTCTAAAGGCACGCCTGTGGGGCCCCCGCCGGCCAAGGACCTCCGCAGAGCCTTGCGCTAGGCCGCCAGCGCTCCTCTCCGCCGAGACCCGCCTCATCAGCACCTTTTCCGCAACTGAGTCTGGACTCGGCCCCACAATGGGTCACGAGGCGGGCGCTGGAGCGTGCGCTGCCCGGTCAGCCCTGGAAGAGGCCTCAGCTGCACACCGCCCCAACCCCCTCCTCTCTCCTTTCTTCCCCTTCCCCCTTCTTTTTTCCCCTCCCCGCGTGCGCCACGTACGCGGCCCCGCCCTCACGAGCCACGCGGGGAACCCCGGTGACGTCACCACCTTCTCGCCTTCCCGCGCTCTCCAGAAAAGACGCGAAGGTGATTACGTGTCCAGGGGATCAGTGCGGCTGCGCAAGAAGCATTCGCCAGATAATGTCGTTCTGCGGCGCCGCCTGGTGGAAGAAGAGTGGTCAAACCGGTCGGAAGCTACGACGCATCCTGGACAATGTAATTAACGTCATCTCGCGGGGGCGAGGGACGCAGCCGCGTGACCAGCTCCCACTCGTGGCATTCCGAGTCTTTTTCTTCTCCCTCCTCTTTCAGTAGAGTATAGAAGCTTGGTTTTGATGCCCTTTCCTTTGTAGTTGCAACCTTGCGTTTTTTCACTTATCAAAGTAATAGTGTTCATTACAAAAATTTGGAAAATGAAGACTATGAATACAGCACCCCTCCCTTTCATATTTACTTCCAGCCTTTTTTTAAACGTTAAACCAAATTGTGATGTTGCTGCATAACACTGGTATTAGGTACAAAAAATTTCAAAGAGGGACAACTATTAGAGGGCACTATTAGAACCTCAAGGCTAAGTTAGAAAAACATGTTCAGGAAAACACAGAAGAGGAAGGGAGAAGGGAGAAGTAAAAACTAAGCCAAAGGGTAGTGGTCAGCTATTTAGTAAGTGTTTTTCACACAATGTCTTATATACTACACACATGATCCAGGTGAGGAAATTGGGTCAAAGGATTAATAGGCAGGTGGCAGAGGCGCAGTTTGAACCCAGGGCTTAAAATATGAGCCTTAGCCCTGGCAGGTGTAGCTCAGTGGATTGAGCGAGGGCCTTCGAACCACACAATCGTGGTTCGATTCCCAGTGAGGGCACATGCCTGGGTTGCAGGCCCGTTCCCAGCAGGGGACTCATGAGAGGCAACCATACATTGATATTTCTCTCCTTCCCTTCCTCTCTAAAGATAAATAAGTATTTAAAAAAAATATGAGCCCTAGGATAATGGTTGTTGGGAGGGTGATGGAAAATGTGCTGCGCAGAAGACAGAAAAATGGAAGGGGATGTGTGTGGTTACAGATACTGGGGCTGTCGAGTTGGAGTTAGATCTGAGGAACAAGGCTAGGGCCTCCATCCGTAGGAGTAACTGTGGGAGCGTGCAGTAAAGCAGCCACAGTAAAACACTGCCATGAAACAACTAGCTATGTGCTGGCTGGTGCTCTATCTGTATGCAAGGGCCACTATTTGCTGTCATTGACCACCAGCATTGTCCCTGATAGTGGCAGTGAAAGGTGTGAGTCACAATACTAGATCATCTGGCATTAAGTCTTGCTATTTAAAGTGCATGTGTAGCAAAGTTCAGTACTTTCTGCATCCAGCTTGATGATACAAATGGAGAATCTTGGACTCCATCCTACAACTTCTGAATCAGAATATGCAGTCTACCTAGATCCCTGGGTGATTCCTGTGCACACTAAGGCACTGTTGTAAAACAAGTTATTCTCCCTTGGTGAGGTGCGGAAGCACAGGATGGTAGGACGATGTGAAGGGAGCTTACAGATCTGCATAATGGGAGGGCAGACAGACAGGGAACAAGGTCTGTAAGGTTTACCATGAGTATCAGAAAATACCACAAGATGCAAAGGAAGAAAACTAGGAAATCAGAATCTGGGAGATAACAAAAAGAAAGGAGAAACTGATTGATGAGGTAAGCAGGTCTATCTTGGGAAAATTCACCCCAACAAATAAACACAAAGATTGCTCTGTGGTTTTTTTTTTTATATCTGTGACTTATGCTAGAGAGGGTCCAGTTCCCTAAGGACTGGAGGACAGCCCCTGCCCATTTCCTCACTTTTAGCAGAAAGAGTGAGCTTTTTCTGGGTTCTAGTGGAGGGGAAGTTTTGGACTTTTTCTGACTGTTCTGTTAGTGCTTGGTTCTCCTATGGCATAAACAGATTGCAATCTGTAGGTGGCAGGGGCTGGGGGCTAGAGTGTGTGTGATGTTTGTGCATGTATGTATGTACATGTGGGCTGAAGGGAAGGACAGATTATTGGCAGATAAGACATAAACAGGAATCAGTGAAAGGTCAGGCAGACTTAGGCGACTGGGAATTGCTGGGCCTAGAAGGCCACAGGACTGATGATATCTGGTGCCTTGAGAGCTGGGTGGCAGGCCTACAGACCTTTGCTTTGGTGGGTAGTTCTTGAGGTCCGGATTTCTGGAGGTCTCCTAGTGGCCTATCACTCCTCTAATTACTAGCAAAAATGACAACATTTTTGATAGAAGCAGAGACATGACAGGTTAGAACCAAAATGTTCTGGGTGGAGGATTAGCAAGCTGTTCTCATGATGCCCACAATGTTGCCCCCCCCCCAAATGTTGCATGGAGGAGCAGTTAAGGTAGCATCCCTCTGAGACCCACTCAGTCTGTGCTCTAGACAGGTGGCTTTTCAGACATGGAAGGTTTTGATCTATTCATTCCAGAATACAAATGGCGGTTGCAGGGTAGAAAGGCAGCAGCTGGGCAGCCTATAGAGGTGGCATATTCCAATGAATGGAAGAGGTGTGCAAATGGATAGTACAGATGGGAGTGTGTATGGGTGGGAGAAGCAGGTGGGTACAGGGTTTGAAAAGCACTGTTCTGGTAGGAGTACCTAGGACCACTGGTGTGTGGGTGAGCCTCAAATGAGGTCAATGCTGATGGTGTCCTAGAGGTGTCTGGACACTGGGAGTGGGTGCAGAGGTCCTACTAGTACTTGGGGTAGAAAGGGTATCAAGTTAGAAGAAAGGGTCAATGTATATCTGAATCCCATTTCATATTTGGATATGCTAAGATGGTCCTGAGTGAAGACCTTAGCATTTGAACTGGGGCCTCTTTGGGTGGATCACTTTCCTCCACCAGGTGTTTTATGGCCCCTGTGGTTCTCTTTGAGTCTGTCAAGTATTGCTAGACCCACAGGCCTGTCACTCACAGGTCTGTCTTGGTCAATAGGTTGTGACCACCCTTGGCTGGAGCATTGTCCTGTACACCAAAAAATTGCAGGTTTGATCCCCAGTCAGGGGATATACCTAGGTTGTAGGTTTGATCTCCAGTTGGGGCACATATGGAAGGCAACCAATTGATGTTTCTCTCTCTTGATTCCCCTCTCTCTAAAATTACAAACAAACATATTCTCAAGTGAGGATTTAAAAAAGCTGTGACCAACATCCTTAGTTATTGAAGATTTCTCAGAATGGGCTACCCACGTGTTTCCTTGAGTGTTCTTGCTTTTTAGGCAGGCGCTCTCCCTTACCTAGTTTTAATTCCTCCTCTTTTCCATACCTATCCAGCCTTTCCTCTCCTTAAAGACCGGTGCAAGTTCTAAATTCTCTGTGGACTTCCCTGGACTCTCCTCAAGGATTTCCCCCACTACTGGAAACACTTGGGAACTCTCCACATAAGCTAGCACCTCAACAATACAAGCTAGACAATAGTTAATTTACCTGCCTATTCCTGCTTTTACAGGCACAGCTCCCCTTTTACCAAAAATGCTTACATACGCAACCCTCACACAAACACACAAATTAAGCCAACTCCCTTTCTTGAAAGTTTTGGCCCTTCGGGTCAGAGAGAGTAGAGCATTCGGTCCTGCTCTAGCATGGAAGCCACACTTTCAGGCATGTCAGGAGCCAGAATCCTAACAGAAGCCCTAAGAGAGGCAGAGATGGGTCAGATGAAGCCTGGCTCCTGGAGTTCTGAGGCCTAACTAAACTGATGAAAATTGGGTTTGGGGTTTTAGTACTTGCAATGAAAAGAAAACCAAGAGACTACTTCATATGGATTTTTCTTGTGTTCTCAAGAACTATAAAGAATTTATACAAAGTAGTGTGATAAATGGAAAGAATATGCACTTTGGAGTAAAACGAAACATTCCTCATGCTGTTTCCAGCAAGACACTTAAGCTCAGAGAAGCTGTTCCTTCTTTTAATAAAAGAAGGGATTAATACCTAAAACTCAAAGAATGAAAACTAAAGGAAAAAAGTAATTAAGTAGGTATGCAAATAAAAAAGCCCTGGCTGGTGTAGCTCAGTGGATTGCGTGTGGGCCTGTGAACCAAAGGATCATGGTTCGATTCCCAGTCAGGGCACATGCCTGGGTTGCAGGCCAGTTCCCAGCAGAGGACGCATTGAGGGGCAACCATACATTGATATTTCTCTCCCTCTCTCTTTCCCTTCCCTCTAAAGATAAATAAATAAAATATTTTTTTAAAAAGATGAGTGTTAAAAAAAACCACCTGGCACATAGTAGGCATAAAGAAAATGTCCATTCCCCTTTCTCCTTGAAAACAAACTTCCATTTCTGTATCTCTCATATTTCCATTCTATGGTCAATGAACTGAAAAGTAGGAACTGAATTTTACCAGATGTTAAATTCTTTAGAGAATAAAGAAATAAATATCAAGTGAATAAGCAATTACAAGCATTAGTTTGACTTGTCAATATTCCCTTGATACCTGGACCTCTTTTTCCTATTTTGCTATCACCTAAATCCCCCCAAAAGGTTCAATCTTTACATCAGGCCAACACAAAGTATAATTTAGAAAAACTAGTAGATACTGTGCTTTATTTGGTAACAGAATAAAAGGGCATGACTGGCACTCTGACAGGATGGTCCTTAACATTTTTCTTAACCAGGGTGTTATTGACTATCCAACATTGTTAGTGTACGGTGGAGGGTTGCTAACTAGTTCAAAGGTGAATCCTTTAAGAAGGAAAGTGAGCTGATATTCTTTTTTTTTCCTTTAAAAACTTTAGCCAGAAATACCACCCCATTTATAATGAAGACTATACACAGCAGCACCAAAAAGGCTATTTATAAGAAGAGTTTTTCTTCAAGAGAATTCACCTGGATGCATTAAGAAATTGCATCTTAGCTAAAAGCAATTCACTGAGGAACTGGGCCATCTAAGTACCTAATTAGTCTTTAAAGTTGTCAAGGGGTGAGGATGTGCAAATTTAGCAGCAAAAGAAACTTTTGTTTTGCCTCAAGGGAAGGCGATGGTGGTCAGAGGGGCTAGTTCCAAGGGCTGGTCCAGGGGCGGCCGCTGGTCTTGGTACTCTGCCACATGTCCATTCCGGTGGTGACCGTACTCAAACTTGATCCGCAGCTCACCAATCTTGGATTGTGGAAGGATATCTGGGATCCACTCTATGATGAAAGGGGTTGGTTCCTTTTGATCTGGGGAAGTGTTGCCTGAAGACAAAAAAGGAACACCGATTAGTACAATTCCAAAATTTGAGTCTGGACAGATTTTACTCTATTCAGGAATAAAAAAGAAAAAGAAATTTAAAAACAAACTGAATGAGGAAAAACAAACAAGAAAAAACAAGAAGAACTGAGGGGATGTAAAAGCAATTACTGCTGTATCTATCCAAAAGAAAATTTCAGGGAACTGACTGGCAGCCTTGAATAAAGTAAGATGGAGGCTATGAAAATAGGGCCAGAAGAACCATAAAAAGCCTGGACTGAAAGGAAAGGGCAGCTGAATGAGACTGAAAGGGAGACTAGTAAGAAAGGGTCGTTTCAAGAAAACCAGAAAGAAACAATTAAAATCTATGTGGTTTTAAAACATATTATAAATCCTTAAAAAAAACAAAAAAGTGTGGTACTGGCATAAGTCTATACAGATTAAAAAACAAAACAAAAAAATCCAAAATGGACACAAACAAAATAGAAATCTAGTATTAAGGTAAAGGCAGCATTTTCAATTAGTAAAAGAAATAGAAGTGTTTCTTATAATATGTGGTGTACATAAAGCAGATAACTATTTAGAAGATAAAAGGTGGCAGAATCTTACCTTGTACCTTAGCTCACAACAGATTCTAGCCCTGGCCAGGTGGCTCAGTTGGTTGGAGTGTCATCCCGTACACTAAAAGGTTGCGGGATCCCCATTCAGGGCACATACAAGAACCAATAAATGCATAAATAATGGAACAACAAACTGATGTTTCTCTCTTTTCTCTCAAATCAATAAGTAATTTTTAAAAAAGGAAACCTAATCCCCAATGTGATGGTACTTGAAAGTGGGGCCTTTGGGAGGTGGTTGGGTCATGAGGGTGGAGCCCTAAAGAATGAGTGCACCTGTAAGAGACCCTAAAGATAGCCTTCACTCTTTCTGTCATGTGAGGACACAGTGAAAAGATTGCCATCTATGAATCAGGAAGCCAGCCCTCTCAGGCATCAAATTGGTCAATGCCTTGTTGTTGGACTTCTCAGGCTCCAGAACTATAAGAAATTTCTGTTGTTTATCAGCTACCCAGTTTATGGTATTCTGTTATAGCAGTTTGCATGGACTCAGACAAGTGTATAATTTACATCGACTATATTAAGATTAAAAAACAGAACCCTCATTTAAAGTGGAGCTTGAAGAGCCTAAAAGGAAGCTCTCTCCCTGCTCTACTACTCATTGTCAATTACCTCAAACAGGAAAAGGCTACTTTCCACCTCCAACAGGAAGATGTGCTTCTACTACTCCAGCAGACAGAAGAAAGATCTCACCTGGCAACCACTCAGGCAATGAAAGATGACAGTTACAACTCAGCCAGTGAAAAGCCACTACACTTCAAACTCCAAGTTTCCTCCAACAGACTCATTTACAACAATCCTCTTTGTGAACAATCCCCATTCCACTACAAAAAAACCCCATTTCCTCCCTTTTGTTCTCTGGATTTGCACATGGTTCACCATTCAGCTGCAGGTCCTGAACTGCAATTCTTTGTTGTTGCTAAATAAACCCATTTTGCTGGAGAAACACGTGACTTTGTTTAAGGTCAATACAACATCTGTCACTAACTTTGTTGTGCCAAAAAACACTGTGTTCCAATACTTAAAGACTTTTTAGAAATATAAGACAGCCCTGGGGGTGTGGCTCAGTGGACTGAGCACTGGCCTGTGAACAGAAAGGTCATCAGTTCCATTCCCAATCAGGGCATATGTTGGCACATGCCTGGGTTTCGGGGCAGGCCTCCAGTTGGGGGTGTGCAACAGGCTATCAGTTGATGTATCTCTCACACATTGCTGTTTCTCTCCCAGCCTTTCTTCCTCTCTTCCCCTCTAAAAGTAAATAAATAAAATCTTTTTTTTAAAAAGAAAGAAATATAAGACATTTAGAGAAACATAATTTTTAAAAATATTTTATTTATCTTTGGAGGGGAAGGGAAGGAGAGAGGGAGAGAAATATCAATGTAAGGTTGCCTCTCGTGCGTCCCCTGCTGGGAACTGGCCTACAACCCAGGCACATGCCCTGACTGGGAATTGAACCTCGATCTTTTGGTTCACAGGCCCGCGCTCAATCCACTGAGCTACACCAGCCAGGGCTGGAGAAACATAATTGTAACAGGAAATTGTATCGAGAGTCTTTGGTCTTTGGCAGGTTAAAGAGATAATAAATAAAGATGAGTTGAATAATAAAATAATGACTCATTTTAAAGCTACGTAGGACTTTATAATAGATTAAATAACATATTTGCTAGTACAAATTCATAGGTTAGTGAGAAAATGCTTCTAAATTCCTAAAAAAATAGAAATTAAAAAAGGCATATATTCTGATTTCAAAATATTAGAAATTGATAACAGAATATAAAAATCAAAAGCCTCAACTGGAAATTTTAAATAAAAAGTATTAAAGACAGAGAAAGCAAACTATAATTATAGATTATTTAGACACTAACAATAAGAACCATAAGTGTTCTTATTATCAAATATGAATATAAAAGATTAGCTGAGAATACCATTTTAGAAATTATATAAGTAAAATAATTCCAAGAAAAATTGTAAGACTTAAGAAGCTAGGAAACATCGCACAGACAAAAGCAGGAAACAATTAAAACAGAAATTTAGAACAACTGGATAAATACAAAATATTTATCTGGTTGAAAACACTGGTTTTCAAAATATTTCACTGGTTGAAAACCTTGTGGGGGTTGAGGTGCCAGGAGAGATTCTCAGCCTCACAGGAGAGTTCGTTGGAGAGACCCACAGGGTCCTAGAACGTACACAAGCCCACCCACCTGGGAACCAGCACCAGAAGGGCCCAGTTTGCTTGTGGGAAGCAGCAGAGAAGACTGAAATCCAAGAGAGAGTGGAGCAAGTGCCACTGTTCCCTCTCTGACCCCTCCCCCAGATACAGTGTCACCATGTAGTGACTTGGGTGGCCCAGCCCTGGTGAATACCTAAGGCTCCGCCTCTCACTATGTAACAGGCGTGACCAGACCAAAAAAAAAAAGAGGCTCAAACGGAAGAACAGATCAAAGCCCCAGAGCCAATACTTCTAAGCGACCAACAGATAGCCAACTTATTAGATGCACAATGCACTGGTGATCAGGATGCTCACAGAACTGGTTGAATTTGGTTGCAAATTAGATGAAAAAATGAAGGCTACACTAAGTGTAATGAAGGGAAATGCAGAGAGAACCAATAGTGATGGGAAGAAAACTGGGATTCAAATCAATGGAGCAGACCAGAAGGAAGAAAGAAACAACCGAACAGAAAAGAAGGAAGAAACAAGAATTCAAAAAAATGAGGAGAGGCTTAGGAACCTCCAGGACACCTTTAAACGTTCCAACATCTGAATTATAGGGATACAAGAAGGAGAAGAGGAAGAGCAACAAGTGAAAACTTTTCTGGATAAATAATAAAGGAGAACATCTCCAGTTTGGCAAAGGAAATAGACTTCCAGGAAATCCAGGAAGCTCAGAGAGTTCCAAAGAAGGTGGACCCAAGGAGGAACACACCAAGGCACATCATAATTACATTAGCCAAGATTAAAATGAAGGAGAGAATTCTAGAAGCAGCAAGAAATAAGGAGACAGTCACCTACAAAGGAGTACCCATCAGACTGTCAACTGATTTCTCAAAAGAGACCTTATAGGCAAGAAGGGGCTGGAAAGAAGTATTCCAAATCATGAAAGGCAAGGAGCTACATCCAAGATTGCTCTGTCCAGCAAAGCTTTCATTTAGAATGGAAGGACAGATAAAGCACTTTCCAGATAAGTTAAAGGAGTTCATCATCACCAAGCCCTTATCATATGAAATGTTAATGAAACTTATCTAAGAAAAAGGAGTTAAAAAATATGAACAGTGAAAGAACAGCAAACTCACAGTTATTAACAACCACACCTAAAACAAAAGCAAACTAAGCAAACAACTAGAACAGGAACAGAACCACAGAAATGGAGATCATATGGAGGGTTGGCAACAGGGGAGTGGGAGGAGGAGAAAAGGGGAAAAGGTACAGAGAATAAGAAGCATAGAAAATAGGTAGAAAATAGACAGAAGAAAGGCAAGAATAGTATGGGAAATGTAGAAGCTAAAGAACTTATGACACATGGACATAACTAAAGGGGGGAAATGTGGATGGGAGGGGGTGTACAGGGTGGAGGGGAATGCAGGGGGGGAAATGGGACAAGTGTAATAGCATAATCAATAAAATATATTTTAAAAAGCATAATATGCCAAAATGCTTACTTTTTCCATCTTCAATATAAAATTGGCTACATAAAAATCACCAATTTGGTAAGTTTTTTTTTAAATGAACACTGACATTACAGCTGTCACAATACAATCTAACGAAATTGTTTTGAATAAAGTTAAAGACAACTAGGTGCTACTAGAGCCATCTTAGGGAAAACACCAAACGAATTTTTTGGCCAACCTAATATTTGACCATGGAACGCTTTTTTTCACAGAATCCTTACAACCTTCTCTTCTTCAAGAGAGAGTTGGAAAATACTACACTGGAGCAGTTTTTATATAGTGTAAAATGATAATTATGGCTGCTAGCTTTACTATTATTCATTGTTGCTCTTGAAATCCTAGCTAGTTTAGCAAGAAAAAGTTGATACATAAACATATGATAGGAAAAAAATTATGATTATTTTTCAGGTGAATATAATTGATTTCCCAGAAAACTGAGAGAAATAGCTATTATCACCACTAGAAGTTCATTAACCCTGAAGGTGTCACAGCTGATTTGAGACATAAACTCTTTTCTTAGATATTGTTACATACATTGGGTGCATAGGTTCAAAGTCATGACTAGCTGCATGTTTGTATGTGACTAGTGTTAAGCCCTAACGTTTAAGCCATTTTTTGGTCATAACATGTGTTAGATGCTATGCATCCAAAACAAGTCGCTTATCAAAATAAATATTGTGAAAAGCATTTATGCTCTGAGCATAGTAACAGTTTGAGATGACTGTTACAAATGTTTTGCAAAGCCAACTACTAAGATTCTTTTTAAAAATTATTGTTGTTCAAGTATAGTTATCTGCATTTACCCCCACCACTCCTCCAACAACTATTGAAGATTCTGATTAATTAATGTTAAAGTGATCTTCTGGAAATCTGTCTTAGATGGGTGTTGATCTATACTATTAAAAATATACCAGAAAAAAAAAGAAGAGAAAAAATTTCTACAACTGAAACATTACATAGAACTTTGTGTTACTGTGTTCAGTTTTATTCACAATATTGATAAAATGTCATTATCCTTTAAAAAAATAAATTTTTAAATAGCACATGGGTAGAAAAATTCTCAAAAAAAAAAGACATTTTAAAAAAAGATTATTTATTTATTTTTAGAGAGAAGGAAGGGAGGGTGACAGAGAGGGAGAGAAATACCAATGTGTGGTTGCCTCTCATGCACCCCCACCTGAGGACCTGCCCCACAACAGGCATGTGCCCTGACTAGAAATCAACCAGTGACCCTTTGGTTCGCAGGCTGGCACCCAATCCACTGAGCTACACCAGCCGGGGGTATTAAAGACATATGTTGGTTGTATTTTTTAGCAATATCCATGTTTTCATTATTAGAAAACAAACACTTTTATTCTTTATGTTTTTATATTTCTTTGTTTTAATAATTTCTAGATTATAACTGAAAATAAATATAAAATTGTATAATTCATTACATAAATATAATAAATGCAAACTTGCAGTGTTTTCATTTTTTGCATTTCAGCACATATTAGTAATGAATGTATCAGATATATGCAACCTACACTGTAATTATTTTGACCACAACCTCTGCAAGGTTAAAGGGGCTAATTCAATAGTATACTAAATCAAGAGCATTCTCTACAAGGGTAATAACAAGTTAGAAAAATGATAAACATCCTATTTACAGGAGCAGGAAAATATATGCATAGGAAAATAGTCACAAGAATTTGACAAAATAATTCTCCTAAAACAATAAGTACACAATTAGAGAAATGAATGAGGCTCACTAGATAGACAGCAATGCTCAGGAAATTAAAATTATGACTGGCATTCATTCATTCATTCTTCAATCAATAAGTCTTTATTGAATGCCTATTACAAAGCAGGCACTATGCTATCTTAGGGTACAGTCATGAACAAAAGAGATCTAGTCCACTGCCCTGGAAGAGCTTATAGTCTAGTTAGTGGAAGGAGAGATAAGAAGTAGATAGCCAGAAGTGCAAGCTCCGGGGTCCAAAACTGTCTGGTGTTGAAGTCCAGCTCCGCCACTCACTGGCTGTATAACTGAGCAGGAAGACTGCCTCTATCTTCACCTCACTTTATTCATCTATAAATAAAGATCCCAGAATCTATCTCTCAGTAATAAGCATTAAATTAATGCACTATAAATCACTTAAATTAATATCTGACACAGTAGATGCATATTAAGTGCCACTTGTTATAATTGTCACTATTATTAAATATTATATAAATATTTGTATAAAAGTATACTTTTATTTGTATAAAATTAAATTATATAGTATTTGTATAATACTATAAAATAATATACTTTATTTAGTATAATATACAAATATTATTTTATTAAAAATAGACAAAGAAAAAGCAAGGGAGCTCAGTTGGTTAGAGCAACATCCTCATACACTAAGGTCAGGGGTTCCATCCCCAATTAGGGTACATACAAGAATCAACCAATGAATGAATAAATAAGTGGGATGATGGTCCTGACTGGTGTGGGTCAGTGGTTTGGGTGTCATACTGCAGACCAAAAGGTCACTGGTTCAATTCTTGGTCAGGGCACATGCCTAAGTTGCAGGGCAGGTCCCCAGCTGGGGGTGTGTGAGAGGCAATGGATAGATGTTTCACACATCGATGTTCCTCTCCCTCTCTCTCCGTCCCTCCCCCACTCTCTAAAGACAAATAAAATATTTAAAAACAAATAAGTGGAAAAAGAAAATAACATTTCTCTTTCTCAAATCAATAAAGTTATAAAAAAATTCATCAAATGTAAGACTAATATAAAAAATTTCCTCTCATTAATGTTGAGGATAATGCAAATTAAAAGAGTGACAGCCCTGGCTGGTGTAGCTCGGTGGACTGAGCGCGGGCCTGCAAATCAGACGATTGCAGTTCGATTCCCAGTCAGGGCACATGCCTGGGATGCAGGCCAGTTCCCTGCAGGCCAACTCCCAGCAGGGGACGCAGGAAAGGCAACCATACATTAATGTTTCTCTCCCTCTCTCCTTCCCTTCCCCTCTAAAGATAAATAAATAAAATCTTAAAAAAAAAGTGACATAACATTTTTTTTGCCTATCAAATCAACAAAGATTAAAAAAATTCTTTTATACATAGATGGCTGAAGTAAATTATATACATATTAATGGAGAGCAGTGTGACAAAAACAAACAAAGCCCTAAAAATGTACATAACCTCTGACCCTTCAATTTCACTTTTAGGAATTTATCTCAAAGAATATCCTAAAGAAGTTAGGAAATAATTAAGTAGATAACAGTTTTATCTAAAAAAAAATTAAATCTAAAAAGAAGTACTATTTATAACGCAAAATGTTTGAAACAACTTAGAGGATTGATCAGAGTGAGGTACTTTAATATATGAATTTTATGCAGTTATTAGAAATGTATTCACAATAGCCAAAAGGATGAAGCAATGCATGTGTCCCTTGACAGATGAACAGATAAACAAAATGTGGTTATACATATAATAGAGTATTATTCAGCCTCAAAAATGACACTTGCTACAACACAGATGTTGACAACATTATGCTAACTGAAATAAACCAGTTACAAAAGGACATATGTGATTCTATTTACATGAGGTACCTAGAATAGTCAAATTCAAAGAGAGAGAATAGAATGGTGTTTGCCAGGGGCCAGGAGGAGGCAGAGTGGGGAGTAAGTGTTTGATGGGAACAGTTTTAGCTGAGAAAGACGAAAAAGTTCTGGAGATGGATAGTGGTGATTATTGTACAACTATGTGAATACACTTAATGTCAGAGAACTTAAAAATGGTTAAAATAGTAAAGTTTATATCATGTATGTTTTAGAACAATAAAAAAATAAAGTTGACACAGAAAGCTCACTATTCATTACATATTTTTAAATGAGAAGGTAGCTGATGTATGTATGATCCCATGTTTTAGAAACTCTTCAGGCACAGAAAAGAATCTAGAAGGGTTTGCGCCAAAATCTTACTGGTGGTGATGTCTGCAGTGGGTGGGCTTACAGGTGGTTTTTATTTTTCTTTGTTATAAAATCTATGATTTCTCTATAATGAACATGTATTAGTTTTATAATTTTACTTTTAAAGCCCAAATGAAATAAAATTCCTTATGCCATGATTACCTTTACAAGATGAATAAATCTGCCTTTTTTGTTTAAGGTCAAATCCAAAGTGTAGGACAATGCACTGCACATAGTTGACCTTCACAGGAAGATGCACTACTGAAACCACCAATCACTTACCAACTTTGAGAAAAGTTTTTAGTTCCAAGGGTCGCAGCACTGGTTGCTTTTCTATACGACCATAGGTTTCTGCTATGCTCTCTACTTCCACTTTAGGGCATTTAAACAACTCATAAGTCCCATCCCGGTTCTGGATAAAACTACGGGTAATCTCCAAGGGCATCTGGACATGGAGACAATACCAAGAAAGGTGAGAAAGAAAAACATTCACAGTAAACAAACACTTGGACAAGAATAGATCTTTTTACATATTCATTCTTATTAAGCACATTTGAATTAATTAAAACTTCCCCTGTATTTTCTCATTTTTTCCCCCTTGTATTTTCAAGTAAATTCTGTCAACAAATCTGCCTTTTTTTCCCTTACATCATTCATGGCTTGGCTTTCATCTTTTCTCTGTAACTTTAGTTTGAACCCCAGCCAAACCCTACTGCACTGAACCCCTAACACCTATCTACACGACCACTACTAGCACAGACCTGCTCTAAAATTGGTTTTCATTCCTTCCCTTACTACTCTGCTAGAGCATTCTCCTAGAAACTATTGAGAGCACCTACAGCTGACCTCACCATCCTGTGTGCTTCACACCATCCTTGGGACTGAGCCAGACAGAACTTGAACTGAATTTTGTCTTTGCCACTAAACAGCAGGGTGAGCTTCTCATAGCCTGTTTCTCATCTGCAAAATACATGAATGAGGTGATACAGGTAAATAACGCCCAACAGACAGAAGCTCAATGATTATTAGCTCTCTTTCCTCACTAGACTTTGCTCTTGGTTGCTTGTTGCTTCCCAAAATACCACTTGTTCCAGGCAAGAAGCTGCCTCTGTGATGTCTTGCATATGAGGCTTGCATCTTGCCTCAAATGTCTATAGTGCTAACATAGGCTTTCTCTAGGGTTCACATGTAAGTTCTATAGCTACCAAATAATTTATTCTTTTTCTGAACACAACAATGCCTTAAATTAAGGTACTCTTAATGCATCAAATCACATTATACTGAATTTTCTACAATATTCCCTTACTGTAAGAACAGAAAAATCCTCCAATTTTCAGGTTCTGCTTGGAAAAGATGCTTAAAATATCTAATATTTCCCTTGTGAAAAAGAACACAAATTAAGGGCCATTTCTCTAATGGAAACTAAATTGCACTTTGGGGAGGAACATTTAATTGTGTCAGGCCTATTAATTTCACAAACAGTATATCATTTCAAATTATATATTTTTTAGCTACCTGCCAGTTAATCTAGGACTCACCACAGCTAATAGAAGATCATTATTTAATTTACAAAAAAAGTCATTCCTGTTTTCTGATCTCAAAGGCAAAGGGAAAAGAATACTCCAATTTAGGACACTTTTTGAAGCTCTAGGGAATATCCATTAAAATCATAGCACTATAAAGCCACGAATATTTCTCTTTTTTTTTAAGATTTTATTTATTTGTCTTTAGAGGGGAAGGGAAGGAAAGGAGAGAAATATCAATGTATGGTTGCCTCATGTGAGTCCCCTGCTGGGAACTGGCCTGCAACCCAGGCATGTGCCCTGACTGGGAATCGAACTGCGATCGTGTGGTTTGCAGGCCCGCGCTCAATCCACTGAGCTACACCAGCTAGGGCAAGCCACGAATATTTCTAAAGAATCTCTTAATAGAAAAAAAGAATTCTCTTTGGTATCTATAACTCAAGGAACTGGTACAAACATACTTCCCGCACTTGCTTCCCTTCCTTCCCCTCTCTGCCCTCCCACTATTGTAGAAATAAACTCTTACCTCAGGGGTATCTAAGATTTGTTTAACTTGCAGGATATTAGTGATATGCCAGGTATACTTGGAAAAGGTTCCCAGTGGTAAGGCATCTTTTCGAACAAAAGCTTCAATGTGAAAAGGGAACAAAATTAGCCTACCAGAAAATAACATTCTCTTTCACCATTTGTCATCCAGTTTCTAGCGCTTTCAGTGCACTGCTATTCTTTCCTTATAGAATCTCAGAACATTTATAAAAGAAAATCTAGAGGTAAATATATAATAGGGTTTGACATAATGTAATAATCAAGTGGTAAGAATTTCTGCTATATAAAGTCTCTGATGCATCTTTGAAATGCTGCTTATTTTTGGTACCTTAGAAAATTGTTTCTTTGTTTGGTGAAGCTACATGTACAGGACTCCATTATAAAACAGCTCCTTATAACTTCTTACAACTTTAGATATATCAGAAGTCAAATCATAGTCCTTAAAATAGTTATATGGAGTTTAAGCCTGTTAACATGGTTGCCAATCCATTGTCATGCCTGCAGGATTATGAAGGGGTTCCACCAAAAGTCTGCAAAACTAGCTGAGGGATGGGTTAAAAAGAATGTATTATGCCTAAAGTTTAAACTGGAAGAAAGAATCAACACTGCTTCAAAAGTCAGGTAGATAAGCTATGAAGACAAAGATTTTCATAGCCCTAAACATAGTGATTCGAAGCTTGCATTATTCAAAAACAGAATTAAACCTCGAACAGTCCCACAGTCCCTATAATATCATCAAATAACAATTTGCTTAAGAAATAGCACTGATTTCTAGCTGTAATTACTCTTGGCCAATCTGCCCTGAGCAATCCTTTCTTCCTCTTTTTCTCTCACTTAGTACCTTATAATATCCAGTAAGTATGTTAACATGTCTAATAGAAAGATGTTATATATGAAACCAAGAAATAAGTACCAGAATAACATAAAGTGTTCCAAGCCAAGAATTACTCTAAAAAAAATCTTTGTTCATCAAAACTTGAGAGTCACAAAAGGTTTTAGTTTTTGATACATACTGTAAAATGTTTCCAAGAAGCCAGCCCAAGTAACGACTGGAGCCTGCAATGCTTTTGTTGAAATTGGTTTCTGTCTAGAAAATATCAAACTTCTTGGGGGGCACCCTCACTGAACTTCATTACTGTTCTTTTACCAAGTCTGTACTTTCAGAATTATTCCACTAACTTGCACTAGAGTAAGTATGAGGCCATTGAAGTGTGACCATTATTCCAAGAGCTGACTGGCTGAGGCTTAGTGCATTCAGCATTCGGCTAGAAGTCATAATCCTGAAAATTCCACATGACTTTCCCAAACACAATTCTCTAAGGTTAAGACATTTGTTGCTACTCCCAAGGAAAAAACCCCATACCTGTGGTGGAGTTGGGAAGCCGTTTTTTTGTACTTCCTATAGATATTCTCTGTTGCAGGGCATCAAAAAAGGACTGAGGAATGTGGAACACCAGTGGCTCTGGCTTGCCTTTAGGAAATAAGAGGAAACTCTTAAAGAGATTCATGTACAGAACAACACAGGAAAATACATAAAGAAACTCACTGGACTTTCTGATAAGTAGAGAAATGGAAGAAATAGAATTGAAAGACAGTAATAACTCAAAATACCACTTTATAGAGATCTTTTATATAGAGGCAAAAAGAATTGATTGACCTTTATGAGTCAAGCACCATCACTAAACCTACTCTTGATCCCTTGAAATCATAAAAATATAGCAGACACCTGTCATTCACCAAGGATAACTTTTCATATACCCTTTTTTTTCAAAAAAGATTTTATTAATTTATTTTTAGACAGAGGGGAAGAGACGGAGAAAGACAGGGAGAGAAACATCAATGTGTGGTTGCCTCTAATGTGCTCCCCCACTAACCCAGGCATGTGCCCTGATGGGGAATCAAACCAGCAACCCTTCGGTTCATAGGCCAGTGTTCAATCCACTAAGCCACACCAGCCAGGGGGAGAAATACTTAACAAATCTTTCAAAGAGACAAGACACTAGGTCAACAAAAGTCAACAGAAAGAGTGTTAAAGGGAGGGATCGAAAGAATTCTTAGTTTTTCTTATGAAACTCTGTCCAAGGGGCTACTTAGCCCCAGCAGAGAGAAAACATCCAGAACTATGTGTATCAACATACATAGGAAAGAAAGTATATGTTTATCCCGTTTAAAGAAGGGTCAAATCAAGGAACATGTATAAGGGACCCATGGACAAAGACAATGGCGGTGGGGTGACAGGGGAGAATATTGAAAGTGGGAGGTGAGGTGGGGGATGGGTAGGGCAGGGGAGAGTCATGAAGTAAAATGGGGACAACCGTAATTGAACAATAAATAAAAAAGAGAGAAGGAAGGAAGGAAGGAAATAAATAAATAAATTAGCCCTGGCTGGTATGGCTCAGTGGTTGAGTACCAGCCTTTGAACCAAAGGGCCGCTGGTTTGATTTCCAGTCAGGGCACATGCCTGGGTTGTGGGCCAGGTCCCCAGTGAACAGTGGGCAAAAAGCAACCACACATTGATGTTTCTCTCCCACTCTTTCTCTTTCCCTTCCCCTCTCTCTAAAAAAATAAATAAATAAAATCTTTAAAAAATAAAAAAAGAAAGACTCTTAAAGACAGTTCAGATACTTTTTGAAAGAAACAAAGGTCAAGCCAAGGAAAATTAAAATGAAAGGTCTTCTGGAATTTCATAGAAAGAGACTTTATGTTCTTTCAATTGATTTTGCCTACTTCACTGAATGTACAATGTCAATGACAAACTGTCACTGCTTTTAAGGCACTAAAATATTAATATCAGGGCAGCTTAGAGGAGTCAACACACAGATGAACTTTAAAATCTTTCATGTTGAAATTAGGTTATGGGCCATCTATGAAATCACAACAGCTCTAAGAGAAGTGCTAACTCACTAGAACTCAGAAGATGTGACACCAGCACCTGGGTTTACAAAGCAATCTTTTTTTTAAAGATTTATTTCTTTTTAAATTTTATTTATTTATTTATTTTAAGATTTTATTTATTTATCTTAGAGGGTAGGGAAGGAATGAGAGAGAGAGAAATATCAATGTATGGTTGCCTCTCATTTGTCCCCTGCTGGGAACCGGGAACTGGCCTACAACCCAGGCATGTGCCCCAACTGGGAATCGAACCTTGATCGTGTGGTTCACAGGCCCGTGCTCAATCCACTGAGCCACACCAGCCAGGGCTTAAAGATTTATTTTAGAGAGGGGAAGGGAGGGAGTAAGAGAGGGAGAGAAACATCAAGGTGTGATTGCCTCTCAGGTGCCCTCCATCGGGGACCTATCCTGCAACCCACATTTTTTTTTATGTGCCCTGACTGGGAATTGAACTGGCCACCGTTCAGATTGCAGGCCGCCACTCAATTCACTGATCCACACCAGCCAGGGCAATTAATAACATTTTTAAAGAAAAGAAAAACATCAATTCTCTTCTTAACCCTCCTTAGCTTATTTTATTTTCTAAAAATTAACTTCTGAATTAATATAAAAAAACTGAAATGTATTTCAAGACCTTCATTCTTATTCCTTTCCTTACCATAAAATCATATCTGGTCTAATCATTCAACACTCATCTTCTTTTGCTGAGTATCTGCCATCAGGCTACTATTCAGTTTAGGGCACTTGTTTTTAAAAAATGGTATTCATAAGCTGCAACATAATCAGCAAAGAATATCAAAGTGATATGAGGTCTATAAATATACCAATAGTGTATGAAAACCCAAGATGTAACATTGTTAAGCGGGGCAATGGATGTGTGTGCAGTAGCTGGACTGTTTTTTGAAAACGGAACAGACCTATTTCATATGGCTAGAGTACAGAACTAGAACCAAAAGGAAGTAGTATAAGCAAACATGTCCACTTAGCATGAGGAAGGACTTTCTTACAGCTATCACTGTTCAACAATGTTACGATCTACATCACAAAGCAGTGAACTCCTCATCACTGGACAAAGTCTGGAAAACCATCCGTCAACGATGTTTTAAGGCAACGGGCAAGGACTGGCTGGATGGTCCACACTGAAATTGTTGAGGTTCCACGAAGCTATCATAATCACACCCAGCCTGTGTTCTTTAATTTTCCTTAACATTTCTAAGTAATATTATAAAATTATTTTAGTTTCACATGTTTAGATGTTCTCTAAACTTTCTCCCTGCTTGCTTCAACTTTAAGTTTGAGAATTAGAATAATCTTTGTCTTCTTTTTTTAAGTTTATTGGTTTGAGAGAGAGAGAGAGACATACATCCATTTGTTGTTCCACTTACTTATGCATTCATTGTTTTTTTTTAAAGATTTTATTTATTTATCTTTAGAGAGGAAAGGAAGGAGAGGAGAGAAGGAGAGGAGAGAAACATCAATGTATGGTTGCCTCTCATGAGTCCCCTGCTGGGAACTGGCCTGCAACCCAGGCACGTGCCCTGACTGGGAATCGAACCACGATCATGTGGTTCGCAGGCCCGGGCTCAATCCACTGAGCTACACCAGCCAGGGCTGGTATGTGTCCTGACTGGGGATGGAACCCACAATGTTGGTGTATTGGGATGATGCTCTAACCAACTGAGCTAACTGGCTAGGGCAGAAGGATCTTCTAAGACTTCTATATTTCCCTCATCAAACACATCCCCCTCAAGATCAAAGGTATCTATACATCTAAAAAAAATCAAAGCTATCTACCTTTACTTATTATTTGCTGTGTTTTTCCTCTTCCATTTCTAAATTCATTTTGCTTTTCCTGCATTTAAATTATGTGATTATCAATTTCTTTCACATGCATTTCTACTTTTTTGTGGTACCATGTATTCTGGAGTCAAAGCCAGTCACCTTTTCTATCAAAAGAGAACTCTAGCCCCGGCTGGGTAGCTCAGTTGGTTAACAGCACTGTCATGATACACCAAGGTTACAGGTTTGATCCCTGGGCAAGGCACATAGAAGAATCAACCATCGAATGCATAGTTAAGTGGAACATCAATGTTTCTCTCTAAAATCAATTAGAAAAAGAAAGAAAGAACTCTAGCATGCTTACTTTTATTTCTCCTATTTTGATCAACAGCTCAGTTGGTTGACCAACACTTACCATCAAACTGATAGTGCATGGTTTGATGGATGCGTTCTGTGACACTGGCCAGCCAGTCCTGGAAGGACAAGGTCACTTGTGCCTCATCTAACAATTGACCACAGGCTAGAAAAAACAAAAAAACACAAAGCTTTAGTAACTTTGATTTTTTTCTTACAGAATAAAGTTAACTCAAATTTTTAAAAGGAAAGAAGTTTATTCAGATTTTTTAAACAAGAACAATAAGCTGAAATTCAAAGAAATTAAGTACAATGGAAGATTCTAGAATTATTTTAAAGAATCCATTTAGAAAAAAAGAAATGAAAAGCTTTGAGGTACTAATAGGTTCAAGATTAGTAACCACAGAAAGTTTGCAGCCTTTCAACAAACACTAAACTGCAAACTGAAGAACAGCCTTGTACAATGGCTGTTTTAGGGATCTATAAATTGGTCCTATTTCTGATTAGTAAATATGTCTCTATGCACAGAGACATTCTATTGTATTCTATTCTATTTCTATTCCATTCCATTCTATTCCATTTCTTTTCCTGAAATGTCTTCACATGTCTGAAGTATATTCCCTTTATATTCCCTTTTACAGAGAAATACCAATGTCATAACTACTATTTGAAATTAAAATTCTCATAGGTAAATGCATTTAGTGATAGTTTAGAATAAAAGCTATTTTTTCTTCTTTGTGCCAAAAAAAAAACTGATGAAAATTTGTTGAAAATCTTCTACCTGATACAGTTGATCTGCTTATTTCCTAATCTTCCAAAAACATTTATTCCTGCAATGTGTAAGTTCTTTTGTTAAAATATATTTTATTGATTATACCATTACAGTTGTTGTTCTATTCCCCCCTTCCTTCTCCTCCACCCTGCACACCCCTCCCCCACCATTCTCCCCCTTTAGTTTATGACCACATGTCCCAAGTTCATTAGGTTCTATATTTCCCATACTATTCTTCCCCGCCCCCCTATCTATTTTCTACCTATTGTCTATGCTATTTTCTGTACCTTCTCCCTCCTTCTCCCCCTCCCACCCCCCTGTTGCTAACCCTCCATGTGTTCTTCATTTCTATGGTTCCACTCCTGATCTAGCTGGCCTCTTGGTTTGCTTTTGTTTTAGGTGTGGTTGTTGATAACTGTGAGTTTGCTGTCCTTTCACTGTTCATATTTTTCATCTTCTTTCTTTTTAGATAAGTCCCTTTAACATTTCATATAATAAGGGCTTGGTGATGATGAACTCCTTGAACTTGACTTTATCTGAGAAGCACTTTATTTGGCCCTCCATCCTAAAAGACAGCTTTTCTGGATAGAGCAGTCTTGGTTGTAGGTCTTTGGATTTCATGACTTGCAATACTTCTTTCCAGCTCCTTCTTGTCTGCAAGGTCTCTTTTGAGAAATCAGCTGACAGTCTGATGGGAACTCCTTTGTAGGTGACTGTCCCCTTATCTCTTGCTGCTTCTAGGATTCTCTCCTTCATTTTAATCTTGGGCAATGCAATTCTGATGTGCCTTGGTGTGTTCCTTCTTGGGTCCAACTTCTTTGGGACTCTCTGAGCTCCCTGGATTTCCTGGAAGTCTATTTCCTTTGCCAGACTGGGGAAGTTCTCCTTTATTTGTTCAAATAAGTTTTCCACTCGTGGCTGTTTCTTTTCCCCTTCTGGTACCCCTATAATTTGGATGTTGGAACGTTTAAAGATGTCCTGGAGGTTCCTAAGCCTCTCCTCCTTTTTTTGAATTCTCGTTTCTTCATTCTTTTCTGGTTGGATGTTTTGTTCTTCCTTCTGGTCCACTCCCTTGATTTGAGTCCCAGTTTCCTTTCCATCACTATTGGTTTCCTGTGCATTTCCCTTCATTTCAATTAGTTTAGCCTTCATATGTTCCTCTAATTTGTGACTATAATCAACCAGTTCTGTGAGCATCCTGATCACCAGTGTTTTGACTTGTGCATCTGAGAGGTTGGCTATTTCTTGGTCGCTTAGAGTTATCAGCTCTGGGACTTTGAGTTCTTCTTGAGCCATATTTTGGACTGTTTGTGCCTGTAATGTATGAGGAGTGGAACCCTAGGTGTTCACCAGAGCAGGGCAACTCAGTCGCAGGGTTGTGACCCTGTATGTGGGGGCGGGGTCAAAGGAAATCAATGGTGATCCCCTCTGCCTCCTCCCGCCGCCGGGGGCCAGGGCCGCACAGTTGTCTCATTGCTCACTCCTTTGCTGGCTTATCTGCACACGCAAATGTGCAACCGCGGTCAACCTGCCCCACACCCTCACTGGGTCCGTGATGCTACCCCGGCTGCCTACACACCTGGGGCACCTGGGTTGCCTGGGTTGGGGGATCCTTCCTGCCCGACCCTGCTCCGCTGCTGGCTCCACCCCTCTTATAGGTCTGGGTTGAACGGTTAGTTGTTGTCGGACTTCCGTATAGTTCAGTTTTCTGTTCTTTGGCTGCGTCTTTGTTTACTAAACATTCGTTGTATTCAAACTTGGTTGTGGGAGAAGGCAAAGTGTTTCCACCTATACCTCCATCTTGGTGGAAGTCCACAATGTGTAAGTTCTTAATTAGTTAATTAAGATTTGGTCTGGTGTTATTTTATATTTACATATTGGTGTTCAAAGACAGAGTATGAGGCCAGGGATGATGTCTAGTTTCTAATCACCCAGCCATATTATATGGCTGACCACAGCACAGCAAGTATTCAATAAATACTACCAAAATTAAACTAAACTATTTTATACAATGTATAAGGAGAGTTTTAAAAAAGTTTGATCCCCACAAGTCTAAGCTTAATTATTCTCAGTTGAAAAGTGATATATAACATATAAATATGTTACGTTTGAATTAAGTCATTCTGTCTTCCTAAATTCAGAATAATAGCCATGCTATTGCTTTTAGATATGTTTTCAAACTTCACTAACTGAGAAAAACAGACTATACTTGTCTTTCTTAACAAATATTATAACTGAATAATTATAAAACACGTTTCTTCCTCAACTTCAAATATCCGTATCAACTGCATGCAGGTAATAAACAAGGGGGAAAAAATCCTACAAAATACCTTCTGCCAAAACATGTCAGTAATTTTTGTTGCATTTTTATTTTAAAGACACATTTTATTTTGGAGCCTGATTTGAGACCAATGGGACAGGACAGCTTCAGTCCCAGTGTCTATTAGTGTTTATCTTAGCAACCCTTGGGGCAAGTTTCTTTGGATTTATTGCTTTTACCCTCTTTCAGATGATTTTCCACCTTTTTAGACTATTCCAGGGCAGGGAAACTTACCCTGCCTTTTTAATGAAGAAGCGACGACCGGCTTTTTCAGGCCACTTTTCCTTAGATTACTGCTAACTGCATCTTGAGGCAAGAGTGAACTGTTCATCTGTGCACCTAAACCATAAATCATGACAGTGTTTAATAACATGTCTGAAGAATATAAATAGGTATTATATTAATTTCTGAGGCTTCTAAAACATAAAAAGTCCTTGATAATTTCTAAGTTAGCTTCAGTTTCTGGAAGGAACTAACATTAGCCTTTATACATAACACTTTAAGTTTCCAAAGCTCCTTATAGGAACCTGGGGGGAACCAGAAGTGAAAGGAAGAAAAAAAATTCACCCATTGCTCCCACCTCTCAGACAACCACTATTAATTTTCTGGTGAACTGTCTTCTATTTTTTCTATGAATAGATCATTTTGCTGGTTTTGTGATTTTTAGTAGCTGTGATTTTACCAGGGCTGCTAGATCTGGCCAAAAATGTTTTTACACTTCAGCCCTGGCTGGTGTGGCTCAGTTCATTGGGCATCATCCTGCAAAGTGACAGGTCACTGATTTGATTCCTGGTCAGGGCACATGCCTGGGTTGCGGGTTTGGTCCCCAGTTGGGGTGCACAGGAGAGGCATCCAATCAATGTCTCTCTCTCTTTTGTATCAGTGTTTCTCTTCCTCTCTTCCCCTCCACCCTTTCTCTCTAAAAATAATTGATTTACTATGTTTTCACATTTGAAATAAATGCATTTTTAGCATAAGTATGTTTCAAATATTGCATGGGAGGTACCTATACTAAAAATGTCTTCATTGCTTATCTGAAAACCAAGTTTGAGCATTCTGTCCTTTATGTGGCTATCTGAGTGACCTAAACATTTCTCCAAATTCTTTATAATAATTTCTATTGGTTGCCTGATAGTCTATCAAGTGGTTTTATCATGGTTCATTTAACTATCTCCAGTGGTTGGCCCTTAGTTGTTTCTAATTTTTTAATATTATAAAAGCCATAAAATGAGCACCTCTGGGCAAAATGCTTTTCCTGCACCAAGGATTATTTCCTTAACAAAGATTATTTAGAAGCAGATTACTGCATCTAAGGGTAAACACTTTAATTTTGAATTTCTAGTTTTCCTGGGAAAGACCAGTAAGTAAACACTTAACAACAATGTCTGCTCTATATTGCTGTCAGAAATACCTCTTACAAACACAAAAATGATCCTGTCACTTTGTTTCTCCAACTTCTCAGAACCCAAACTCCTATGTATAACTACCTGACTGACTTCCAGCAATAATACCTATGAATAGGAGCACTTTTCAGGTTCTTAACAGGAATTGTAAACTACTGTTACGTATTATTACGGCAACTTACACTACACCAGCCATGCCAGAGAGCGTGAATTTTACCTTTACCTGTGTCTCATCATTTTAGAAATCTTTGTTAATTTGATAGCAAAATATATCTTACTTTAATTTTGTATGTCTACAATTTTTGCATTTCACTGTTCACTAGTGAGTTTGGAGTTTGGTCCACATTTGTGGACCAGGTAATATTTTCCTTTTGTTTAGAGTCTGTGTCTTTTGATATATATTTAGTGCAGTACTTCAGCATTTTCATATTGATTTATAAGAGTCCTTAAATGAGAATGGTATTATTTAAATTTAAAATATATATAGCCCTGGCTGGTGTGGCTCAGTGGATTGAGCCCAAGCCTGCAAACCAAAGAGATGCCAGTCTGATACCTGGTCAAGGAGCATACCTGGGTTGTAGCCAAGTGCTCAGCTGAGAGCATGCAGGGGACCTGTCTCTCTTACATCGATGTTTTCCTCTCTCTTTTTCTTCCTCCTTTCCCCTCTCTTTAAGAATAAACAAAATCTTTAAAACATATATATACACACACATATATATGTGTGTGTATATATATATGAAAATGCAAGTAATAAACTACATTACTGCAATAGTGTGGAAAATATAATGAATTATTTAACAAGTTTTTTAAAACACTCTGTGAATGAAAACCTCATAACACTGTCCTAAGGTAAGTGAAGGTGCAGGACTAGTCAGAATGTTTAAGGAATGGAAAAACACATTCAATAATAAAATCTGAGTTTGGTTCAATCTTATATTTAGCCAGTAAAACCTATCTTAGCTTGACTGGACAAAGAATCATCAATGAGGATAAAATATTTTCAGGAAAAAAAACCATAAAAACTGTTTCTTGTAATTGCTGAGATTCAATAAAACACATAAACAATCTCTCAAGATAACACCATCAGACAAACAAATCAAACATCTTCTCACCAGATACTTCATCCTTTTTCCTCTTCTTTGCCTTAGATGGAGTAGACTCACAAGCTGATATTGTTGATTCTGAATGGCAACCCAACTGGGGCACAATAATCTCTTTAAGACCTAAAATGTAACAGATTTCTGAATTACTAATACTATCCAAGAGGAAGTATGGAATCTGCTTATAGAAAAATTAATTTAGTTCCGACCAGGTGGCTCAGTTGATTAGAGCACTGTCCTGTGCACCAAAAGATGGTAGGCTCAGTCCTGTCAGGGCACACCCCTATGTTGCGGGTGCAGAGAGGGCATGGGGGGCAACTGATCGATGTTTTTCTCTCTCACTCTTTCTTTCAAATCAATAAAACATATCCTTGGGTGAGGGTATAAAAAATTAACTTATAAAAACTCAAACCCCCCAATAATGGAGTGATTACCTGCATTAATTTCTTTGAAATACAAATAAACACAATGACATACCACTTCACACCTATCAGAATGGCTATTATGAGAAAAAAAGAAACAAGTATTGGAAAAGATGTGGAAAAAAAGGGAACCCCTGATATACTGCTGGTGGAAGTGTAAACTGGCACAGCAACTATGAAAAACAGTATGCAGGTTCCTCAAAAAAATAATAGCCCTGGCTGTTGTGGCTCAGTGATTGAGCACCAGCCTGTGAACCAAAGGGTTGCTGGCTCGATTCCCAATCAGGGCACATGCCTGGGTTGTGGGCCAGGTTCCCAGTTAGGGTTGCATGAAACTCAACCACACATCATCTATGAGTCTTTCTCTTTCTCTCTCCCTTTCTCCAAAAATAAATAAATAAAATCTTGACTTCCACCAAGATGGAGGCATAGGTGGAAACAGTGTGCCTTCTCCCACAACCAAGTTTGAATATAACAAAGGTTTAGTAAACAAAGATGCAGCCAAAGAACAGAAAACTGAACTATACGGAAGTCCGACAATGAACCGTTCAACCCAGACTGGTAAGAGGGGTGGAGCCAGCAGCAGAGCGGGGTCAGGCAGGAAGGATCCCCGGACCCAGGCAACCCAGGTGCCCCAGGCGTGTAGGCAGCCGGGATAGCATCACGGACCCAGTGAGGGTGAGGGGCAGGCTGACCGTGGTCACACATTCGTGCGCAGATAAACCAGCAAAGGAGTGAGCAGTGAGAGGGACTCCACAGACCCCAGTGGCAAACCGTGCAGGCCCCAGCGGCGAACCCAGTGAGGGTCCAGGGTAGACTCATCAAAGTCGCACACTGCGCCGGACTGGGTGGCCCCCGTGGCGGGAGGAGGAAGAGGGGACTGCCATTGATTTCCTTTGACCCCCCCCCCACACACACACAGCGTCAAAAACCTACGACTGAGTTGCCCTGCCCTGGTGAACACCTAGGACTCTACTCCTCATACATTACAGGCACAAACAGTCCAAAATATGGCTCAAGAAGAACTCAAAGTCCCAGAGCTGATAACTCTAAGCGACCAAGAAATAGCCAACCTCTCAGATGCACAGGTCAAAACACTGGTGATCAGGATGCTCACAGAACTGGTTGATTATAGTCACAAATTAGAGGAACATATGAAGGCTAAACTAATTGAAATGAAGGGAAATGCACAGGAAACCAATAGTGATGGAAAGGAAACTGGGACTCAAATCAAGGGAGTGGACCAGAAGGAAGAACAAAACATCCAACCAGAAAAGAATGAAGAAACGAGAATTCAAAAAAAGGAGGAGAGGCTTAGGAACCTCCAGGACATCTTTAAACGTTCCAACATCCAAATTATAGGGGTACCAGAAGGGGAAAAGAAACAGCCACGAGTGGAAAACTTATTTGAACAAATAATAAAGTAGAACTTCCCCAGTCTGGCAAAGGAAATAGACTTCCAGGAAATCCAGGGAGCTCAGAGAGTCCCAAAGAAGTTGGACCCAAGAAGGAACACACCAAGGCACATCAGAATTGCATTGCCCAAGATTAAAATGAAGGAGAGAATCCTAGAAGCAGCAAGAGATAAGGGGACAGTCACCTACAAAGGAGTTCCCATCAGACTGTCAGCTGATTTCTCAAAAGAGACCTTGCAGGCAAGAAGGGCTGGAAAGAATTATTCCAAGTCATGAAATCCAAAGACCTACAGGCAAGATTGCTTTGTTCAGCAAAGCTTTCTTTTAGAATGGAAGGGCAAATAAAGTGCTTCTCAGATAAGATCAAATTCAAGGAGTTCTATATGAAATGTTAAAGGGACTTATCTAAGAAAAAGAAGATGAAAAATATGAACAGTGAAAGGACAGCAAACTCACAGTTATTAACGACATCTAAAACAAAAGGCCAGCTAGATCAGGAGTGGAACCATAGAAATGAAGAACACATGGAGGGTTAGCAACAGGGGAGTGGGAGGGGGAGAAGGGGGGAGAAGGTACAGAAAATAGCATAGATTAGTAGGGGAAATATAGAATCTAAAGAACTTGAGACATGTGGTCATAAACTAAGGGGGGGGAATGGTGGGGGAGGGGGTGTGCAGGGTGGAGGGGAATGAAGGGGAGAATAGAACAACAATTGTAATGGTATAATCAATAAAATATATTTAAAATAAATAAATAAATAAAATCTTAAGAAAACAGAGCTACCATATGACCCAGCAACCTCTCTTCTGGGTATAGATACCCAAATATTTTAAATATTTATTCACAAAGATATGTGTACTCTTATGTTCAATGTAACATTATTCACAGTAGCCAAGACATAGAAACAACGTAACTGTCTTTCAATGAATGATTGAATCAAGAAGGCATGGCGCATATATACAAAAGAATACCACTCGGCCATAAGACAGACTGAAATACTGACATTTGTGACAACATGGATGGATCTTGAGAGTACTGTGCTAAACAAAATAAATTAGATGGAAAAGGACAAAAAGCATATGATTTCACTCACATGTAGGCTATAAAACAGAAAGCAACACACAGAAAAAACAAAACAAATTCAGAAACACAGACAATAGTCTGAAGGTTACCAGAAGGGAAAGGGAAGGGAGGAGGATGAACAGGGTAAAGGGGGTCACATATATGAAAGACTATAGACTATGGGCATTGAGTACACAATGTAATATACAGATGATGTATTATAGAATTATATATTTGAATCTTTTAAAAAAATTATTTACTTATTTATTTATCTTTAGAGAGAAAGGGAAGGAGAGAAGGAGAGAAATATCAATGTATGCTTGCCTCTCATGAGTTCCCTGCTGGGAACTGGCCTGCAACCCAAGCATGTGCCCTGACTGGGAATCGAACCGCAATCATGTGCTTCACAGGCCCACGCTCAATCCACTGAGCTACACCAGCCAGGGCCTAGAATTGTATATTTGAATCTTAATGTTACTAACCAAAGTCATCCAAATAAATTTAATTAAAACAAAGATTGTGAAGGGAGGGCTGAGGGGATGGGCTAGGATGGGGGTAAAAGGCAGAAAATTGTACTAGAACAACAATTAAAATAAAAAAATACATGAATAAAAATTAAAAAAGATTGCAAACCTGCAAATAAAAAGTTCCTTTAAAGGACATCCCAAAACATGTTTTATTAACTTGATAGAAGGCTCTGGAGTTGGAAGCTCTAGAGTTTTTAGCTCCCAAACTAAAAAGTTGGGAGCTGCTGCCAATTAGAGATTATTTAAAAATGAAAGTAAAAAGCATTTACAAGATTAAAAAATTATATATATAAACAAAAAAAGACTTGATTTATAAACTTTAAAGGTTTTCTTTTGAGCAGGGTACTTGTTTTCCCTAGCTTCAAAGATAAGCAGCAAGCAAAAAAAAAAAGCCAAAAAGCAAAAAAACCCAAAATAAAAGTGATTTCTTTTTTTGTTTTTATTAACACAGGCCATCTGTGGAAGAGTAAAAAAATCAAAGCAAAGCTAACTTTACTAGATTAATTATCTCAATGAAAATGGCGGAGTGTCGTGATCATTAATTTCAACCAATCAGCCAACCAACCAACCTTTATGCAAGTGCTGCCTGGGATTAAAAGAAGGAATGCTTTTCATTTGAATTATCTAGCAACTGCTTCTGAAGGTTGCTAGGACAATCTCCAAAGCCATCAGTGGAATTCTTTCATTGCCATTTTAGAAAAACATAGTGTGTCAACCATACCACCTACCGCTGGAATCAAAATTTAGGAAGTCTGAGAATTCCTGAGCCAATGTCTCATCACTGGCAAAGGCACAGATGCAAGCAAAGAAATGAATGCATCTCTGTGCTGCCTCATCCTTGGAGGCATTCGACTTGTGTGATTTCAGAGTCTGGCAGGAGCAGAAGAAACGTCGCTCAGGCAAGCTTTTGGCACTGATTTTCTGCACAAAGGATGTATGCAAATACCCCAAACTATGCTTCTGGCTTGCCTTGCATTTCACCACCAGTATGTTTTTAGTAATTCTCTGTACAAGTGGACCCGTGGGCTCTGTGGCCAACTGCCAGATGGTTTGCTTGGTTTCTGAGGAAGCCTGCATCGCATTCAGAACTGAGCTCTTCAGAGTCAGAGGGGTAGCCTCTGCCTGACAGTTCACTGCCAACTTGATGTGCTGACACTGGTTTTCCACAACACCCTGGGTGGCAGCTTTCAGGCAGGAGGGGACATAACACCGTCCAGAGCTCAGTTGAGTGATGATTGTCCCATCTACCGTCTGGATTGTCGTCTCTGAAACACCTAGCTCCACAAAGCATCGGTAATCAGGGCCCCGGTCTCTTTGTCGCACTGAGTAGACCTGCAGATCAGAGCCTGTTATGATTTTGACAGCTTCAACACTAGGCTGCTTCCGTGCACCATAGCGGAATATGGTTCCACATGTCTTGTTCTTACAGCTCAGTCCACGGGTTCCATTGTATGTACCACATCGAGGACACTTTCTGATTCCCCTCAATGTGGCTTTTCCCAAATCAGATAAGAAAGCTGGGACTTTAGTCCTCAGAGAGTTTTGTTCCATTTTTATAGGCCCCTAGAAAAAGCAATATGCCCATCAGCATGAGTATACATACATGTACACACACAGAGTTAAAATCATTTATGATATTTAAATAGTACAGAAAGTGAAATGCAAAGAAACTATTCACTATTTTTAAACTGCACCCTCAAATACAACATCAATTTAAACCCTCAAACAAAATAAAAATGAAGGAAACACTGCTTTTCATAGGCCTATATATTTTTTAAATGCTAATATAACAACTAAAGCATTACTCTAGGTTCAATCTTGTTCTATACAAGAACCTAGATTAGTTACCCTAATCTTTACATGCACAGATGTTTACCTTGAGCAAGGACCAGAGAATGGGAAAAGTTAGTTCTTTCCCTTCCACCCTTCCTTACAACACCCAGCCCAATCCTACCTGTTTCAGCTGCCAGAGCATATGGAAAATGGTGTAACCTAAACTTACAAGACCTAAAAGGACGTTTCATTAGTTTGTGATGATCACAGAGGACAGGTGACAACATAACCATTTACAGAGTAAATGTTACTGCTTAACCCAAAGTCTTCTGAAGTTTGAACTCCATAGTGTAACAATGCAGCCTCTTTCTTGGCCACTCACTGGCAAAGCTCCTGCCCAATGTTTCAGTCAAAGCAGCTTCCTGCTGCCCTACATGGAGATCTTCGCAGTCTATAAATAAAACAAGAAAAAATATTTAAGTTATACAAAGACAGATTTTTTTCAGAAAAGTAATCTAAGTCTTTCACAAATATTTGGCAGAAATTGTTATAAAAATGCTTGCCTTTAATTCCAACTGCAAAACTGTTTTATAAAGATAAAACTTCCAACTGTTTTATAAAGATAAAACAGTGCTAATAGTACTACACAGGGAGTTGTCAAGAACACCTAGAGCCATGGTTTATAATTGGCCACACATCCTTCCTAATAGTAACACCTTGCATTTTTACAGCACTTTATGCTTTTCCAAGTGCATTCACATTCATAATTTCACTTGAACCTCACAATATTAGTATCTTCTTTGAGTCAAATAACCACCATTCTTCAGATGAACACTCAAGTTATTTGCCTGAGTTCACCCAGAAAAATTAGGTATGCAGTTCCTACAAATCCAGTGTCTATTAAAAACCGTATAAATCTCTGCTTTTGATTCCATTATGAAAATTTTCAAACATATAAAAAATAGAATTATACAGTGAACCTCTATATACTCACCCACTTGATTCTACTACTAACATTTTACTGTATTTGCTTTATTACATATCTGTTTTTCCACACTCTTCTCCATCCATCAATCTTTTACTTTGATGCATTTCAGAGAACGCTGCAGACATCAGTTCAGCATGCATATTATTAACCAAAGCTCAATATTTTAAACACTTTTTTAAAAAGGTAATCTGCTTGCCATTTTGAAATAGGCTATTTGCACTGCTTCCTCCCTTTTCCCTTCATATCTTCTATAGTCCACTGACTAACAAACTGAAAAGTACAAATCAGAAAAGTCTAAGAATGCCCTTTTTCACTAGCGCTATGAATTAATCCCTCAACTGTAATATTTGCTTGCTGAGTATCCACTGAGCAAATAAAGCTTTGTAAAATGTGGTCTACATCAGGGCTTCTCCACCTTGATACTACTGACATTTAGGTGTGGGTAATAATTCTTGGTTGTTAGAAGGGAATCCTACACACTGCAGGATGAATCCTACACATTGCAGGATATAACCCTAATCTCTACCCACTAGATGCCAGTAGCAATCAACACCCCTTCCCCAAGTTGTAAAAAAACAAAAAATGTCTCCAGATATTGCTAAATGTGGGCAGAAATCACCCATTTAAAAACCACTGACATAGAGACATTAGCCTGTTTACACAGGAGTTCCTTCCCAGGTCAATAAATTTCTTTACTAGGTATTCTCATTCAGCCAAAGATGGGTTCTCAGGAAAGAATGTTGTTCTAAAGTCAAAAGATGGAGGATTTGGTTGGCCTGTTACCACCAATTATTTCTGTGGCTAAAACTTTTATTTATTTTTTTAAATTTTATTTATTTATCTTTAGAGGGGAAGGGAAGGAGAGAAGGAGAGAAATATCAATGTATGGTTGCCTCCTATGCGTCCCCCGCTGGGAAATAGCCTGCAACCCAGGCATATGCCCTTTCTGGGAATCGAACCACGATCCTCTGGTTCACAGGCCTGCACTCAATCCACTGAGCTACACCAGCCAGGCTGTGACTAAAACTTTTAACTTTTGAGCTTCAGGTTGTTTTTCATTTGCAAAATGAGAAAAAATATTATATATATGAATGAAAGAACTTAACTAAAAACTACACTGATATGCGCTGGCTGGTGTGGCTCAGTGGACTGAGGGTCAGCCTGCAAACCAAAGGGTAACCTGTTTGGTTCCCAGTCAGGGCACATGCCTGGGTTGCAGGCCAGGTCCCCAGTAGCAGGTGCACAACAGGCAACCACACATTGATGTTTGTCACCCTCTTTCTCACTCCCTTCCTCTCTAAAAATAAAAATCTTAAAAAAACAACTGTGGACATTTGTCAAAACTAAGATTCTAACATTAGTACAATACTATTCAGTCTACTACAGACTTTATTTGGATTCAAGCAGTTTTTCCACTAATGCCGCTCTCCTTTTTTACATGGCATGGTTCAATTTTTATTTAAAAAAGTAAAAAATATGTATATACACACATAGATAAAAAAGTTTGAAAGGATATTTTTAGAGAAGAGAGGGAGAGAAACACCGATGATGTACAAGAAAAACACCAATTGGTTGCCTCTTGCATGCCCACAACTGGGAACCTGGCTGGCAACCCAGGTATGTGTCCTGACCAGGAATTGAACTGGTGACCTTTCAGTCCTTGGAGCGATACCCAACCCACTTATCCACATCAGTGGGACCCATTAATGCCTTTTTTAAAAAGAATAAATTTTTCTTTAATCTTGGCTAATGTAATTACGATGTGCCTTGATGTGTTCCTCCTTGGGTCCAACTTCTTGGGGACTCTCTGAGCATCCTGGACTTCCTGGAAGTCTATTTCCTTAGCCAGATTGGGGAAGTTCTCCATTATTTTTTCAAATACATTTTCAATTTCTTGCTCTTCCTCTTCTCCTTCTGGCACCCCTATGATTTGGATGTTGGAACATTTAAAGATGTCCTGGAAGTTCCTAAGCCTCTCCTCATTTTTTTGAATTGTTTCTTCATTCTGTTCTGATTGAACGTTTCTTCCTTCTGTTCCAAACTGTTGATTTGAGTCCTGGTTTCCTTCCAGTCACTGTTGGTTCCCTGTAGATTTTTCTTTACTTTACATAATGCAATCTTCATTGCTGCCTGGGTCTTTTTTATGCTATTGAAGGACCCACTGAGTTCCTGGAGCATCTTGATAACCAGTGTTTTGAACTGTGCAACTGATAGGTTGGCTCTTTGTCATTTAGCTATTTTTTCTGGAGCTTTAAACTGTTCTTTCATTTGAGCCTTTTTTTTTGTCTCTGTGCACCTGTTATGTAGTAAGGGGGAAAGCCTTAGGGGTTCACCAGGGCAGGGAAACCCACATCACTGCATGGTGACGATGTATGTGGGGAAGGGGTCAGAGAGGGAACATTGCTGCCTGCTTCACTCTGCTAGTTTTCAGTCACTTCCCCTGCTACCCACAATCAAATTTGGCCCTTCTGGTGCTGATTCCCAGGTGCGTGGGCTTGTGTATGTTCTAGAATCCTGTGGGTCTCTCCAATAAACTCTTCTGTGAGGCTGGGAGTATCTCCCACTGCCACCTCAACACCCACAGGTGTTTTTAATTAGAGGTTTTGAGCCTTTATTTCCCCTGTGCTGGAACCCTGGGTTGCACCTTCTGTTTCATTTCTCCAGTTGTTCCTCCTGGTTTATTTGTGCACAAATGTGGGACTGCTCAGTCCACAGGCTGCTGTCTCACCCACCCAGGTCCTCCAGTTATTGCCTTGCCTTGAGTCCTCTCTACCTGGTTGCCTGTCTCCACCTCTCCTACTGGTCTGGATGAATGTCTCTTCTTTAACTCCTTGGTTGTCTGACTTCCATACAGTTTGATTTTTCTGTCAGTTCTGGTTGTTTTTTGCTTTAAAATTTGTTGTTGTCCTTCTTTTGGTTGTGAGAGGAGGCACATTAGCCAAGATTAAATATAAGGAGAGAATCTTAAAAGCAGCAAGAGAAAAGGAGAGAGTTATCTACAAAGGAGTGCCCATTAGACCATCAGCCAATTTCTCAAAAAAGAAAAAAGAAAAAACCCTGCAGGCAAGAAGGGGCTGGCAAGAAGTATTCAAAGTCAGGAAAGCAAGGACCTACATCCAAGGTTACTCTGTTCAGCAAAACTATCATTTAGAGTGGAAGGGCAGATAAAGCGCTTCCCAGATAAGGTCAAGTTAAAGGAGTTTATCATCACCGAGCTCTTACTATATGAAATGTTAAAGGGATTTATCTAAGAAAAAGATGATGATCAAAAATATGAACAGTAAAATGACAACAAACTCACAGCTATTAGCAACCAAACCTAAAAAACAAATACAAACTAAGCAAACATCTAGAACAGGAACAGAAACACAGAAATGGAGATCACATGGACGGTTTTCAGTCAGGGAGTGGGTGAGGGGGAAAGAGGGGGAAAGGTACAGGGAATAAGAAGCATAAATGGTAGGTAGAAAATAGACAGGGGGAGGTTAAGAATAGTATAGGAAATGTAGAAGCCAAAGAACTTATATGTACAACCCATAAACATGAACTAAAGAAGGGGAATGCGGGTGGGAGAGGGTGTACAGGGTGGAGGGGAATAAAGAGGGGGGGGAATGGGACAACTGTAATAGCATAATCAATAAAATATATTTAAAAAAATAAGCTTTTCTTTTTTAAATCTCACTTATAAAGGGAATGTAATGAGCAAAATAAACTAACAAAATAGATCCCGAGGCATGGAAATGTGGAACGGACTGACAGCGGCCAGAAGGGAGGGAGGAAGGGAATAACGGTGGAAAGAAGGAGAAGGAACTAGTCAAAGAACATGTATGAATGACCCACGGACATGAACAATGGTGTAGGGATTTACTTTGGGAACAGAGGGGGTGCTGAGGAGAAAAAGGCAAAGGGGGAAAAATGGGACAATTGTAACAAACTAACAACTGAATAACTTTTAAAATAGTATTTTTAAGAAATTCTGCTATAGCATTTTCAGGAGAGACAACAAGAATCCTTTAATTTGTTTATTTATTATAGGTAATATATAATAATATTAAGAAATAAACATTTTTAGAATAATTTCACATTTTCAGAAAAGTTGCAAAGATAGAATACATTAGTATTACCATGGGGCATTTGTCAAAGCTAAGAAGCCAACACTGGTACATTATTAACTAAGCTCTAGACTTCGTACTTTTCTCTGTTCCAGAATCCAATTCAAGACACCACATTGCATTTAGCCATTATGTCTCCTTAGTCTTCTCAGAGTTGTTTGTCTTTTCTTGTTTTCCATAATCTCAACAATTTTGAAGAGTCAGGTACTTTATAAAGAATGTCTTTCAATTTTGACTCATCTGATGTTTTGTCTGCATATTCCTTTTGACCCAGTAGTTTCACTAATAAGAATTTATCTTACAGACATACTTCCACATGTGAAATGAATAACATATGAGGCTACTCACTGAAGCATTTCTGTAATAGTAAAATGTTAGAAATAAGTTGATGTCCATCAGGAAGGAATTGGTTAAATTCACTGTAGTATATCCACATAATGGAACATATTCCAAAAAGTAAAATACTTTTACAGCTGTTTTAAACAACAGACTGAGGAAGTTCAGATCTTTAAGAAATGTTAAGCAACATTTCTGTCCTGCAACCCAGGCATGTGCCCTGACTGGGAATCAAACTGGTGACCCTTTGATTTGTGAGCCAGCACTCAGTCTACTGAGCCACACCAGCCAGGGCACTATGATCTTTTTAGAAATGTAAATTTAAAAATTTATAGATAACAGAACCACCTTACAAAATGCAAAAGCAGACTAAAAGGCCAAAGGCCCACCCAGGTTGAGTGGCTCAGTTGGTTGGTGCATCCTCCCTACCACACCAAACCATGATGGATTCTCTCTCAGGTCAGGGCACATACATAAGTTGCGGGTTCGATATTTCTCTCTGTCATCAATGTTTCTGTTTCTCCCTTCCACTCTAAAACCAATTTAAAAAAATTAAAAATCAAAAAGCTAAAGACCTCTTCAGTCCCATTCTTACCACTATCACTATTCTCACATAACCTAAATTCCACCTCTTCCCCCCCAAAAGTTCCCATTCCTAAATAGTAACCACAGTTAATGCTGGCATATATCCACCAGATTATTTCACGTTTATAACTAAATGAATTATGTACAGATGTAGGTTTTAGTTTTTAGAAAAGTGGAATTATACACATTGCTGTGAGATGTTTCCTTAACATTTTTTCATTGATTTCTTTCCACGTCAGCACAAATGGCCCTGCACGTGATTTTTAACGTCTGTATGGTAATCTGTATTGTGAATATGCCATAGTTTAACCACTTCTACCAACACGTTTTTCAGTTCCAGACAATGCTGCAATCAACATCCTAAACATTTATCTTAGTACACAGATGCAAGTATTTCAGTAGAATAGACTGTTTCTACAGAAACAACAGAAATATTGTTTCTACTTTTCTTAAAGGTTTTATTGGGAGGAAAAGATTTACTTCTAAAAATGTTTGAAAAACACATTAGTGGTTTTAAACATCAACAATGGGAGGAGAGCCACATAATTTTATTTAATAAACTATTTTTAATTGTACAATATAAAAAGGGTAAAAATTATCATGAAAATACTGTATTCGTTCTGTCTCACTTTCTATATTTAAATATCCAGGCAGATAAGTACAAAAGGTAGGACCCTTAAGATAGTAAAATTTAAAAAAAGAGGAAGGGATCTTAAAATATTCCCTAAGGATATTGGAATGAGGATGGCCTACAATACCCAGAATCCAAAAAATATTGATTAAAAATTTTCCTAACTGTACAAGTTTTTAAAAACATCTCTTTATTGAGATGTATTTTATATACCATAACATTCATCCATTTACATGCAGAAATCAATGATATTTATTAAATGTATAGAGTTGGACACCTTTCACTACAATTCAGTTTCAGAATACTTCCATGCCCCCAAAAGATTCCTCTTGCTACTTGCAGTCAATCACCATTCACATTCCCAGAAAGTTACTAATCTGCTTTCTGTCTCTATAGATTTACCTTTTCTGGACATTTCATTTAGATGAAATCATACACATGTGGCTTTTTTGTCTGGCTTCTTTCACTCAATATAACATTTTCAAGATTCAACCACATTGTAGCACGTACCTATACTTCATTCCTTTATATTGCTGAATAGTATTCCATCATATAGATATATCATTGTGTTTATCCATTCACCAGCTTGACAGATAGTTGAACGCTTTCCAATTTTTGGCTATTATGCTGCTGAGAAAATAAATATGCAAGTCTTTGTGAAGATAAATGTCTTATTTTCTCTTGGGCAGATACCTAGAAGTGAATTGCTGGGTCATATAAATTTCTGTTTAACTTTTTAAGAAATTACCAAATTGGCTATATCATTTTTCCATCCACACTAGCAACATAAGAGAGTTCCTATTTCTCCATTTCCTGGCTAACATGTTACTGTTTCTTGATGATAGTCATTTGATTATAATGGGTATAAAGTGGCATCTCATTATGGTTTTAGCTTGCATTTCTGTAATGAATGATCATGTTAAGCAACATTTCATATGCTTATTTAGCCATGTATCTATCTCTCTGGGTAAACAGCTATTCAAATATTTTGTCCATTTTAAACTAAAACTGATATTTGATTACATAAAAACAAAAATTTTATGCATGTCAAAAAGTACTATAAGCTAAGTCCAAAGATGAAAACAAACTGAGCAAAAGAGAAGCAATGCAAGGCTTGTACACTGAAAACTACCAAACATCACGGAAAGGAATTAAAGACCTAAAAAATAGAAAGACATTTCATGTTCACCGCCCAGAAGTCTTACCATATTTTGCCATGCATAATACACACTTTTTGGCCAAATTTTTTTGGGGAAAATAAGGATATGCATTATACATGGGTAGTACCTAAAATACCTTGTATCTGTTGTTGTGCTTTATAATTATTTGTTACATAAAATTTCTTGTACCATATATTCAAAAATAAATGCTAAAATTCCTATATAATACAAAAAGGTATCTAAATATAAATGAATAAAAATTGTATTAAAATTAAAACAAAAGATTTTTTTCCTGAAAGTCTGGGCCAAAAACGTGGGTGCACATTATACATGACAGCACACTACACATGGGAAAATACAGTAATGAAGATAGTACTACTCTCCAAACTGATCTACAGATAAAATGTAATCCCTATCAAAACCCCATGTCCTCCCTTTTATTGCAGACTTTAGCAAGATGATCCTAACATTAAAATGGAAATGCAAGGGACCTGGAAGAGCTGGAAAAATCTATTTTTAAGTTATTTTATTTTATTATTAATTATTTTTATCTTGACCCAAGGACATGCTTATTGATTTTAGAGATGGGGGAAGAACGGTAGAAATAGGGAAGAAAAACATGGATGTGAGAGAGAAACATCGATCAGTTGCCTCTTACACATGTTCCACATGGGGGCGTAATCCACAATCCAGGCATGTGCCCTGACCAGAATTCAAACCCGTGACCCTTCAGTCTGTGGGATGATACCCAACCAACCGAGCCACACAGGTAGGGCCAGAACAGTCTTGAGAAGGAAAAACAAAGTAGAAAGGCTCACACTTCCTGATTTCAAAACTTACGACAAAGTGAATGGAGACAATTTGGACAAAAATGGATACTGTATATCACTTCTGTGTAAAATCTTTAAAAAAAGCTGAACTCCCAGAAAAAGAGAATAAAAAGGTGTTTTCCAGGGGCTTGAGAGTGGGAGAAATAGGGAGGTATAGGTCAAAGGGTAAAAACTTCCAGTTTAAGATGAGTAAGTTTTGGGGATATGATGCACAGCATGGTGGTTATAGTTAATAATAGTGTATTATGTACTTGACAGTTGTTGAGAGTAGATCTTAAATGTCCTCACCACAAAAAAGAAATGGTAATTATGTGAACTGACGAAGGTGTTAGCTAAGGCTATGGTGGTAATCAGTTTGCAACATAAAAGTATATCAAATCATATCCTGGCTGGTGTGGCTTAGTGGACTGAGTGCTGACCTGTGGACTGAAAGGTTGCTGGTCTGATTCCCAGGCAGGGTACAGGCCTGGATTGAGGGCCAGGTCCCCATTTGGGGGTGTGAAAGAAACAATTGATTGACATTTCTCTCATACATTGATGTCTCTCTTCTTCCTTTACTTTCTCTCTAAAAAATAAATATTTTTTAAAAAGTGTATCAAATCAACTTGTACACCTTAAACTTACACAATGTTGTGTCAATTACATCTCAATAAAGCTGAAGGTAAAAGGACAATGTGGTACTGGTATAAGGAGAGACATACAGAATAATGAAATAGAATAGAGAATTAAAAAATAAACCCTCACATTCATGATGAATTTGTTGATTTTTGACAAGGATATTAAGATCACTTAATGGAGAAAGAATAGTCTTATCAACAAATGGTGCTGGGACAACTGGGTATACAGATGCAAAAGAATGAAGGTGTACCCCACACTTCACACTGTTTATAACAATTAGTTCAAAATGGATCACAGACATAAATGTAAGAGCTAAACTATAATATTCTTAGAAGAGGGGTAAATCTTCACGACCTTGAATTTGGCAATGGTTTCTTTGTTATGACACCAAAAGCATATGTAACAAAAGAAAAATATATAAAAATTGGCCTTTATCAAAATTTTAAAATCTGTGCTTCAAAGGATACCATAAAGTAAGTGAAAAGGCCCTGGCTGGTGTGGCTCAATGGACTGAGTGCCAGATTGTAAAGCAAAGGATCACTGGTTTGATTCCCAGTTGGGGCACATGCCTGGGTTGCAGATCAGGTCCCCAGTAGGGGGCACATGAGAGGCAACCACACATTGATGTTTCTCTCCCTCAATTTCTCCCTCCCTTCTCAGTAAAATCTTTAAAAAAAGAAAAAGTAAGTGAAAAGAACAGTCCATAAAATGTGTGGAGAAAATATTTGCAAGTCATATATAAGGGACTTGTATTCGGAATATGTAAAGAACACTTACATGTCAACAATAAAAAGACCAAAAAAACCCCAATTTAAAAATGAGCAAAGAATCTGAATGAATATTTCTCCAAAGAAGATACAAAAATAGATGATAAACACATGAAAAGAAATTCAACATCATGCTATTAGGGAAATGCATATCGAAACAATGAGATGCCACTTGACAGGCACTAATATGATTAAAAAAGACAGACAGTGAACACTAAGTGTTGACATGGATCTAGAAAATTTGGAACCCTGATTGTCGATGGTATTGTAAAATGGCATAGCCACTTTGGAAAATTCATGGTTCCTCAAAATGTTAAAGAGAGTTACCATATAACTCCAAGAGAATACACACCCAAGAGATTTGAAACATACAAAAATCTGTACCCAAATGTTCATAGTAGTATTTTTCATATCAAGAAAGAAGAATCAATTTACATGTCTATCAACTGATGAGTATCACAAAAAGTTGTATAGCCATACAATGAAATATTATTTGGCCTTAAAAGTGAATGTTCCAATACATGCTACAACATGGATGAATCAACCTTGAAATATTATGCTAAGTGAAAGAAGCCAGACACAAAAAGCCACATCTTCTATGATTCTGTTTAAATATAATATTCAGAATAGGCAAATGCATAGAAATGAAAAATAGATTTAGTGGTTGTCAGGGGCTGGAGGCAAAGGGAAAATTGGGAGTGACTGCTAATGAGTACTGGCTTTCTTTTCCAGGTAATGAAGGGTTGCACAACTCTGTGAATATACTAAAATCAGTGAATTGTGACACTTTACAAGGGTGAATTTTATGTTACGTGAATCACATTTCCATAAAGAAATAGAAAAATAGGCAGAAAATATTTCGAATGCAAATTTCAAAGAGCTGATTTCCAAATATAAGAGATTTTACAAATCAGTAAAAAAGAGAACAAGCTCACTAGAAAAATAAGCAAAGCAAATTAAAAGACAGCTTATGGAAAAGAAAAAATAAAAATAATTTTGAACACTCAAAATTCAACCTTAGAATAAGAGGAAAATTAAAACAAGACAGGACTGCCCTAGTGGGATGACTCAGTTGGTTGGAGCATTGTACACCAAAAGATCATGGATCTGATGCCTGATCAGGGCACACACCTACGTTTTGGGTTTGATCCCCGGCCTGGGTGCGTGTAGGAGAAAACTGATCCATCTTTCTTTCTCTCACTCTCTAAAATCAATGAACATATCCTGAGGATTATAAATAAGTAAATAATAAAACAAGGTAGTACTTTGGCAAAGTGACAAAACATAAATGTTAACACTATGTTCATGATGATGTGGGAAAACAGGTTCTGTACATTGTTGGTAGGAGTGTAGAGTGAACATCCTCTTAAAAGGCATGTAAATAAAATAAATGTAAAATCCACACTCTGCCTTAGCAATTCCACTTTTACAATTTCAGTAGTGTCACATGTACACAAAGTATGCACAGGAGTACTACATGCAGGGTTGCCCATAATTGCACAGGAATAAAAACAGTCTAAGAGCTGGCTAAATATGAGGTAGGATCCCCAGCCCTAACAAAAAAAACAGGATTATCTCTGGTGGGCAGGCCCCTTATAGTACAGGCTTCCCCTTCTACGTGAGTGTTCTAAGAACCCACCTGTATTGGTGTACCAGCTGGCACTGTTGTGAGAGGCCACGTTTGGCTTCAGTGAAAAAAAATTTTTTTAAGGCTCTTTAAACATTTTTGCCCATTTTACAATGGGTGATTTACCAGCGTACCTGACCACACCACTCTGAGTGTTCAGCAGTTTTTGACCAAAAGCAGCATGACCCCTGTGCTCCACCCTCCTATTGAGTGGATCTTGCCCTGAGCGATTTCATTCCCCCAGATGAAAGAAAGTCCTCAAAGGGAAATGTTTTACTAATGTAGAAGAAGTAAAACAAAAAAATGGCACGCTCTGACTGGTGTAGCTCAGTGTATTGAGCGCGGGCCTGCGAACCACACGATCGAGGTTCAATTCCCAGTCAGGGCACATGCCTGGGTTGCAGGCCAGTTCCCGGCAAGGGACACACCAGAGGCAACCATACATTGATATTTCTCTCTCTCTCCTTCCTTTCCCCTCTAAAAATAAATAAATAAAATCTTAAAAAAAAAACAGCAGAAGCACTAAAAGGCATAAAAATTGAAGAGTTCAAAAACTGTTTTGAGCAGTGTAAAGTCTCGATAAGTATATTGTATCAAATGCAGAATACTTTGAAGGTGACTGAAGTTTAAACATGTAAGAATAAATACACAATTTTTAAAATAAATTCCATTTTGGGGTCCCTCTTATAAGTTATGGTGTAATCATATAACATGCCAATATAAAGCCACTAAAAACAATCAGAAAGGCCTATATATATAGACAGATAAGGAACATGTATCAAGATATACTGTGGAGCCCTGGCTGGGGTGGCTTAGTGGATTGACTTGGCCTGTGAAGCAAAGGGTCACTGGTTCAATTCTCAGTCACAACACATGTCTGGGTTGTGGGCCAGGTCCCCAGTAGGGGCACATGAGAGGCAACCACACATTGATGTTTCTCTCCCTCTCTCTCCTTCCCTTCCCCTCTGTTTAAAAATGAAAAAGATATACTGTGGAATGAAAAGATGTGTAGTACTTCATGAATACCATACCTTTTTAAAAAAATATCCTCACCTGAACATTTGTATGTTGATTTGGGGGAGAGAATTAGGGAACCATCGATCAGTTGCCTCCCACATATGCCCGACCACAGATTTATCTGCAACCCAGGTATGTGCTGTGACCGGGGATTAAACCCAAAAACTTTTGGTGTATGGAACAATGCTCCAACCGAGCCAGGACTAATATGATACTCTTGTTTTAAAAAGAAGGTAAGAGATACACACAAACACACACATAGGATAATTTCTATTGCCTCACAAGAAGTGACTTGGGACTTAGGAATAGAAAATGAGAGGGACAGTTACATTTCACTGTTTTTAATATTTGGATTTTATTTTATTTTAAACTATTAATTATCAGCAGTTTTAAAAAGATTTTATTTATTCATTTATCTTTGGAGGGGAAGGGGAGAGAGAGAGAGAGAAACATCAATGTATGGTTGCCTTTCATGTGTCCCCTGCTGGGTGGGAGTTGGCCTGCAGGGAACTGGCCTGCAACCCAGGCATGTGCCCTGACTGGGAATCAAACCGCGATCCTCTGGTTCGCAGGCCTGTGCTCAATCCACTGAGCCACACCAGCCAGGGCTAATATTTGGATTTTAAACATATACTAGTATCACTTATTACAGATTATATATACTTTTTAGAAGTTTATTTTATTCTCATTCAAGAGAGGGGAAGGGAGAGGGATAAATATTGGTGCTAGAGAGAAACACAGATCAGCTGCCTCCCACATGTGCCCCAACAGAAGACTGAACTGAAACCCGGGCATGTGCCCTGACCAGGAATCAAACCGGAGACCTCCTGGTTACGGGATGACACTCCAACCAACTGAGCCACAGAGGCCAACAGAGGCCAGGGCTTATTGATTATATACTGAAAGTATATAGGAAAGAAAAAGAGAGAAAAATAGAAAGCATATACAAACAAGTTAATACAACTCATAAAGAGCCTGTATTTGAATCCTGCCTATAAAAGGGTGTCCTCAGCAACATGTATAAGGAATGGTGCTGGAAGAGCCAGCCCACAAATGCTCCCTGAAAGGTGGGTTTTTCATCTAGTTACTATTTGGTTGTAGAGCTATAAAGCTTGGTGGGTACTGTTTAACGTTTGTAAAGCACAGTAAGTGAAGAGAACAAATGAAACTTACTCAGGTACTGAGTTAGTCCTTCCCATGCATTTTACTCATGCATTATTCACCACTGTGGATGAAAAAAGGGCCCCACATTAATCCTGATAAGCTCAGGGGAGGCATGCATGGTGGGCCTTACAATCTCAGAGACCTAAAGTAACATAGGATGATGTGAAATTAAAACTTCCTAACTAAAGTCAAGTAATGGTGGGTGGTAATGTCCTAGGCCAGTAACTTTCTTGACAAAGGTCCATCTTTACCTTAAGTGAGCCTGTCTACTAACTTTTTGCATCTAATGTGTCTTTTATCCAATCACAGATATTCCCTGCTTTGCTCTCTCTTACCTCTCTAATCTATCACCCATGGATTTCATGTAATCCCCTAGTGTCTTACTTAGTCTTTGATTCTAACAAATAAAATAAGGTGCAAAACTGCCGTTCTCTGGAGCGTTTTCTGAATCCGTTAAGATTTTGCTTCCCAGCAATTGTCGTCAGTTTGGCTCAAATAAACTACAAAATTCTTACAGATTTAGACGGTTCTTACATGACCCCATGACCCTGTGAAGTAGGTACTACTGTACTTATTTTTAGAGTTGAAGAAATTGGCTCAGAGAAAGTAATGATGTGATTAATGTCTCACAGCCAGATATTCTAACGTGCGTTAGGAATCTGCTGGATTCCTTGTCAAACCACGAGTGAGAGGAAGGGGCTGGGCTAGCAGCCAGAACTCTGGACTTCTGGTCTAGGGTGCTTCCCTTAGACCTGCACAGCCTCGGAATAACGCAGAAAGGCCTCTGGGGAAATCCAGAAATGTATTTGGGGAGAAAAGGACCTTCAGGACGCGTACCCTCGGCCGGGTTTTGCGCTCCCCAGCCCGACCCAGGTCGCACCGCCGGGACCTGTTTCCCGGCATCCTCCCCGCGCTATGGCTTACTTCCGGTTCTAAGTAGGCCCAAGCAGAAGCATCGCCTGGCCAGCACCCTGCTGCTTGGACACGCTCTCTGACGGGATTCCAGGCTCTACACCCGGTTCCACCGCCGCCCCCACCTTCTGTCAACAAGGCCCCCTTAACTGCCTTGCGCCCCCAACCCCCACACAGCAGTCCCACAGCCCCACGCTGACGACCGCCCTCACCTCCTCTCTCTTCGCCTGCCGCGGTCTTTTACAAACACGGCCAAACTCTTCGCTGTAACAAAAGTCGTTATTGGTCGGGGCCGCCCACGCGCAGGGAGTGCCCGCCCACCCCAGCTCGCGTTGTCTGATGGGAATTGAAGTCTCTGCCTCCTAGAGGCTGCAGAGAATTGCTGCAGAATCCGATAGTAGAATCTACGCTTACTTGGGAAATGTTCAGTTTCGTCACCGTGGCCGAGGTGTTTCTGGCCTACCCTGCTGGCGGAAGGCGCGGACACAACTCTCTAGGACTGGTCATGACTGTTTCAGGCCTGAGAGAGTCCAGTTTCTGAGTAGAGTTCCACTGGTAATGACGACAAAATCGCCTTAGAGCTTCTACACTGTTAGATGTCAGCTAAGACAATGTTTTCTCGAAGGGGGTCTTAATCACTGCAGTATACACTGTTTCTGTCACTTAGTGTTTATATCGTTGTTTTTCTCCCTTAACTACATTCTCACGTATTACTCTAACGTTTTCTCTTATGAGTTGAAATCAGCCCTCTATATCCTGGTTCTGGAATTACACAGAATAAATCTAAATGTTCTTTGTTCGTGATTGAATAAGACACAAAGTTCCTGAGGCTTGCGTGTGTTGATTTCCTGAAACTAGGGCTCCATTTCCGCTACTTACTAGTGGTGGTGCTGTAGGAAAGTTCCCCGGGGAAAATGGGCCTTTCTAGGACTGTTGTTCCCTAAACTGGAGGTAGGGGGAGAAGGGCACACTTTTTCTAGAAAAATTTTCCAGTTTTGTCTTTTCATTTCTATTGTAAGTTTTTTTAATGAGCATCAGCATCCTGGATCATTTGGATGACGTCATTCTAACTATACTGTGGTTGATTCTCGTTTGTTTCCTGGCTGGAGATGGAATCTGCAAACCTTGGCATACAGTCATTTAACCAACTGAGCTCCCAGGCTGGAGCGCCATCTCCCTTCTCAATTCTCAATCATTACCTACTGGATATTTCTGAGTGTCACACATATCCAAGCTCCACATTTTTAAGGATGGAACTCATTAGCTCTCATCTTTTGCCTCGTAGCTTCTATCCTTACTTGTCTTACAAACCGCTCCTCTTCCTTTTCCCACCCCAGTAACTAGCTCTACCATCCAATTGCTCAAGCCAGAAACCCTGAAGACATCTTGACTAAACACAGATTAGATCAATGGCTCCCTAGGACCTTTAGGATAATAAAAGGTCAAATGACTTGTATGGCATAAAGAATTGGCCCTGATTTAGTGCTTTTTAAAAAATATTCACTTATTTTTACAGGGAAAGAGAAGAGGAAGAGAAATACCAATGTATGGTTGCCTCTCGTGCATCCTCTGCTGGGAACTGGCCTGCAACCGAGGCATGTGCCCTGACTGGGAATCAAACCTCCTTCCTTTGGTTCACAGGCTCCTGCTCAATACACTAAGTGATTTAGTGCTTTTGATTTGGGTCTCATCACCTCACATCCTGTACTCTATACAGTAGTACTATCTGCACATGGTAGAAAGACATTTGATCAAAACCAGATTGTTTAACAATTAATTGATTCAACAAACATGTATTGAGCACCTATTATGTTTGCCATGTACTGACTATATTCGACACTGAAGATAACAGTCATCAGCTTTCACTTCAGTGGAGAACTGAGAATTTAAAGATACATTGTAAAAACAGGAATATATAATGCAGGATACCCATTTACATTTGAATTTCAGTCAAGAAACCAATTTTGAGTGTACCTTCCATGTAATATTTAGAATTATTTTTATTTGCTAAATCTGAGACCTGCAGCTGTTTTGCTACCTGGTCAACTATTGTATTTCTATACTATAGACCAGCTTTGGCCCACACCCTCTGGCATGCTTCTTCGCCACCCTCCACATTCCTGTGGTAATCAAGCCCTCTTTGAAGATGTCAGAATCCTAGTCAGGGTTCTCCCAACCCATTCCTTCATCACATTACTTGGTCTATAAGTAGTAGCTGCTTTTTTAGCCCTGCAACTTATGGACCCCTCTTAGTAGTTAACCCCTTAATTATTAACAACTATTTACATTAAAAGTTCCTTTTCAAACATTAGTGTTGGGCCCTGACCAGTGTGGCTCAATTGGTTGGGCATCTTCCCGCAAAGCAAAAGGTTGCCAGTCTGATTCCTGATCAGGGTACATGCCTGAGAAGCAAGCAACTGATTGATGTTTCTCTCCCTTTTCTTCCCTCCCTTCCCCCTCTCTAAAAATAAGTAAAATCTTGAAAGCAAAATTTAGTGTTGGTGTGTCTTCTGACTGGACCCCAAGATAAAGCATTTCCTTATTCAAAAAACTAAAAGATGGCCTGGCTATTGTTGTTCAGTTGGTTGGAGCATCATCCTATAAACGAGAAGGTCATGAATTTGACCCAGTCAGGGCACATGTCTAGATTCAGGTTTGGTCCCCAGCAGGGTTGCATGCAATAGGCTCTTTCCCCCTCTTCTCTTTCTTAAAAAAAGACACAAAGTACTCAAAGATGAACGTGGTGTGGGTAGGGCTTATGGGAAAGTAGAGAATTGCTTGCTGTAAAGTTGGTAAGTATAGATTGTACTTTAAAGATTTTAGAGTACATCCTAAATGCAATTTGAAGCGAACAAAAACTTTCAAGTAGGGGAGTGTCATAATCAAATGTACATGTTTAAGAGTTTGTGTAAGAGATTTGGGCTTCTGATTTTTGGTAGAACAATATTATTAGCAGGCTAGTTCTGGATCTTTTCTTTCTGGAAATCATAGAGAGCAAGGAAAACGACAATAGATCCCCATAAACAGTATTTAAGTGAAACTAGGGAGGCAGAGAAGAACTCACAAATTCCACATTGAGGTGAAGTGTACTACTGGATGGGAAGCCAAGAGAGCCCAGTGGGGAAAGAACAGGGAGTGAGGAGGGGGCTGGTGCTGGCAGATCTCAGAAATCAACTAGCAAATATTCCCTCTGAGAAGAGAACCTGCCCTGAAGACTGAACAAGTGTATTAGAAGGGAAGGAAAGTGTGTGAAGAGCCTAGGGGGTCTAGAGATGGTTTCAGAAAGCAAGGTAGGGGATTGGAGTTAGGTCCCTTAAAGTAGCAGATGAAGGAACCAGGGAAGCTCAGAGCTGGCACAGAACTTCTGAACAAGGTCACATCCCAAGAGAGGACACATGGCTACACATGAGATACCCTAGAGAAGTTCCCTTCGTTTTCTTAAGGGTGCTTGGCCTAGGAAATCTCAACTGTTTCAACCATGAATGAAGGAACAGCACAGAATTTACACAAAGATACTCTAACTAAAAGTATGAAAGAGTAGCAAAACTGTTGTTTCCCGGGAGAAAACTAACAGGAAAAATATTTCCACAATGCAGTTGAAAATAATGCACCAATATTTCAATGTCAATTTAAAAAAATCTAATGAAGCAACTGCAGCTTAAAAATACAAAAATTCAGTGAAGAGATGTCCCTAAAATGAAACGGAAACTGGTAGAACTTAGGAAAGTGAAAGACAAAACCATTTCAGAAATGACAACCAACACAAGTAAGTCTGGCTACCACAGGAAATGTGTTAAGGAACAGTTTAGAAACAAGGGAAGCAAACAAAAGGATAAAAAGAATGAAGAACTGATAGAAACGGATGTCGGACAGGAAATCCAACATACAATTGGAATTTCAAAGAAAACCAAAGAAATAGAATAGTACAAAAATGTAAAATTGAAGAAAAACTTCTGAAGTATTATAGTGCATTTATTTGGCTCAGGAAGGAACGGTTTCCTTTCTTCTATAGTGTTTTTTCCTGACAATTTCCTCTTTTACCTGATTTCTTCTCAGTACTTAAGTCTTCTCACATCCTCCATACTTTATATTACCTGCATAGCCCAACCTGTCTGATCACCAAGTCTAGCTCTCTGAACATCAATCTGGACTGGGTGCCAATTTGCTTCACACCAGTTATCCTGGGACATCCCCTTATTTCACTCCTGTGTTGGATCCTGTTTCTAGACACTACATATTTTTTTGTTTATTTTCTTGTTTCAACAGTGTACTCATTAGATGAGAAGCTATGAACGGGAAGACAATCTTTTGAGAACTTGTATGTCTGAAAATGCCTTTATTCTATTTTTACTATGACAAAATAATTGAATAGATAATTCAGACTTTTGAAGACAATACCCATTGATTCTGTTTCCAATGTTTTGGTTGAGTATTTTCTCAACCCTTTGCTACCTGGTAAATTTTAGAATATTCTGTCATGTCTGGTATCCTAAAATTGCAGTGGTATGGCCTTGTAAGGGTCTTTTTACCTATTGTGTTGATTCGGGAGCCTTCTTTCAATCTCGAATATCATTTTACCAAGATAATTTTATTTTATTTTCTAATTAAGTCCACCCATTCCCGTATTTCCTCAGTTCCGTTCCTGGAAGGCCTATTGGTTGTATATTAAACCTCCTGAATTAATCCATATTCTTCCCCTCTACTTTCTGTTGTAGAATATTTGTCTTTTAATAGTCTCACTGAATTTACTATTTTAGTTTTTAGTTCTGATATTTTACTAGTATTCTCTTCTAATTTCTTTTTTTAAAGAACATTTTCTTTTTTTAAAAGATTTAAATTTTTTTTTAGAGAGGAAAGGAGGGAGAAAGAGAGGGAAACATCAATGTGTGGTTGCCCCTCATGTGGCCCCCACTGGGGACCTGGCCTACAACCCAGGCATGTGTCCCAGACTTGAACAGTGACCCTTGGTTCACAGCCCGCACTCAATCCACTGATATACACCAGCCAGGGCCTGTTCTAATTTCTTAAATACAGTATCTTCTTTCATCTTAGGGTATTATAGTTATTGAAAGTTTTCTGATCCTTCGATAGTTGCTTGTTGTTTAGATGTACCAATTACAATCAAAGTTTCCCTCAATTTCTGGTGGTCTTTATTTAAAAGAGAAGCACTAAAAACCTGTTTGGAAGATTCATGTTCATGAGAAGGGCTTAATGATTGGCACACTCCACTCACTGTAGGGGGCTTGGTGGTCATTTGGATTTTTGGTGAAGACCCTCAAATGTCAGCATCTGTCTCTAATCTCAAGTTTTTCGCCCTGGCTGGTGTGGCTCAGTGGATTGACTGCCACCTGTGAACTGCAAGGACACTGGTTGGATTCTCAGGGCACATACATGCCCAGGTTGCAGGCCAGGTCCCCAGTTGAGGGCATGAGAGAGGCAACCGATGGATATGTCTCTCGCACATCAGTGTTTCCATTCCTTTCTTTCTCCCTCTCTCTAAAAAGAAATAGGTAAAAAAATCTTTACAAAATAGTTTTTCCAAAGAAGGATCCTCCAAATCCTGCCCAGTGTGTGCAGGTGTGGCTGTTTATATTCTAGAGCTCAACGAGAAGGAGCTAGGGATCTCATTTATCCAGTATGTAAAACTGTGCATAAATCCTATTTTCTGTGCAGCATCTCACCCTAGCTTAGTAATCCTGAGTCAGATGTCTACTTTTTCCTTTTTAGTTGAATTACTATCAGAATAACTTTAGCCTCCAACTTTAGAGGACATAATATAAAATACTATTCCATTGAGACACATTCACATACATTTTATTATGGCTCTTAAACGAAAATTTCTTGTTTTAGAGGTATATTCTTCAAGTTCTAAACATAACAGTAAAATGCAATGACTGAAAAAAAAATGTAATAACCCCCATACAAAAATGATTTTGTTTTTGGAAATCACTCTTTCATGGAAATAGTGTGCTTTTTATTTCCTATAAACACATTTTATTTTCCAAACTCACTCTAACCTCAAGAACACCCTATAGCACTTAATAAACCTAATTCTCTTTGTATATGCAATCTAGTCCTATCAACTGCCTTTTCAAGTGTAATATAACTCTAACACAGATACAAAAGGAAGAGTATGAGGCACAGGGACAAAAGAGAAGAATAAAACTACGATGTGAATCTTGTTTTCAACAGGGAGATAATATCATCAAGGAAAATGGGATCTTCAGTTTCCATAAGGAGTTGAATCTAGAGAATTCCGATTCTTTGTGGTATCAAATAGTAACACAATGCAAATCACTGTTTCTGGAATAAGATTAAAAAAAAATCAAACAAATATTTGAATGAATGTAACAATATAGCTAGACCAAAAACAAAAAAAAATCACACAATAATCACTGCAAGAAGATCCCACAGGTTATAGAAAACATAAAGGAATTTTAATATCCAAACAGGGCAAAAAATACTAGATTAATGACCCATTCATTAAGTGTGAATCACTTTAGGTTCTTTACAGTACCAGATGTATTTTAAAGTAAAATCTGAATGCATATCGCAGAGAATAAAACCATTTTAAAAACTTTTAATTTCCTTACCTGATACTAATGACAGTAGGTTTAGACTGAAAAGTCTTTGAACGATTTGTTTTAACACTAACAGTAAGATTTAAACCAAAGTTCGCAATGTTCCTGAAATATGAATTTGTTCAGTAGTAACCTTTTCATCATGAATAATACCACTTTCTTTTCAAAAAGTAGTCAATGTACATTTTAAGATCTGTGCAATAAAAAAATATACTGGCTAATGAAAAGTGTTATTACTTGAGATAGTCAAAATGAAAGAAAAACTCTATTTTTGCTTAAATTATCTATGCTCAAATAATTTACCCTGCATTCCACAGATGTGTAGTAAAATATTTCTGAAACAGAGAAAAATAAGGGTCCTAAAATAGAAGCATAAGCCAGAAGAATTTAAAAATAGCTCCTGATATTTTATTTTTTGAGTATTTCGCTTAAGCTGCTTTTGGTTGCATGCCCTGATCTGTAGAAGTTATTAACAAGGAAATAAAATTTCCAGGTATTTTAAAAAATCTGCTCATCTTTCACAAAGCAACTTTTAATGTAACAACACTTAAAAATACACAGTGACTTAATGAAACATCAGTACAACTGCATAGAATTGAGCTCCAGAGAATTATATACCTATTAGTTGTGTTTCCTGGGCTCTGGTTTACAAGAGTATTGGCTTAGAGACCAGCTTAGAGTCATTTGCTCCTGCTTTGAGGATACTACTGGCCAGGAAAACATGAAAATTTCACAGGCCTTTTCTGTTCCTAAATAAAATGCTAGGAGCTCTCTGAAGGTCTTAAAAACAACTGACCACCCAAATATGTATACTGGGGCCATTTGTGAGTCAAGGAAGAAGGGAGTATGTGAGTTTCACTGAAAACGAAACAAAACAAAATCTCCCATAACTATTCTAAGGGCCTTTGAAATGTACTAGAAATTTCAAAACTACAACAATGCCATCAAAGATTAAACCTCTAATGCTCGGAGCCACCCAAAAATAATAAAATTGGGAACTCCAGGAAAGCAGGTACCAAAAGAATAAAAACAATGATTGCACTGAGGATTCTCCTCTTTGAAGGCTGTTTAAAGAGGTAGGATTTTAAGGTTCTTTTGTTTGTTTATCTTTTGGCCTCTGAACATTTAAAAAATGCTTTGCCCAGCTGGTCCTTCAGGCTAATTCTGGAGTTCACAACAAACCCCAAGCCTGACATAAGGATTTTCTACAGTTTCACAGCTATCATTTGTACAAATTAAAATTAAGTTGATTTACTCTTTTTGAGTACATATACACTAGAAAATGGCAAATTAATGTATCTTTACATAAAATTTTGTTTCAAAATTCTCAAAAAACAAGAGCAGATGACTTTGCATTCAAAGACTACCAAAGTGTATATTTGATATTTACATGCAAACAACTTAAAACCTTATAAATCTCCTGTCAACTCTGCATGATACCTTTAACAAGGGAATGACATACAAAGTCTCCAAACTGTGCAAAATACTAAACTGGTCAAACATTTTACATAATGAAATAATACATGTAAATGTAGAAGTTGACACATGAAATTAGCACAGGTTCAAAATAACTCATCACATTTCAAAGATTTTCTTTAGTAACAAGTTTTGTTTTTATATTTCCTGGTACACAGCAAAATTTATCAGAAGATAAAAATTCTTTTAAACAAGGTCAACAGGGAGTTCTTGAGGCACCTTCTCATATAAAATGTAAGATGAATGCAATTAATCCATCTGAGAAAAGTTTTCAATCTAAGTGAACTTTTTTTCCCCATTTATTTTACAGAACTTTAATAAGGCAAGACGAATTTGTGAAAAAATGTAGATACAAAAATGATGTAAACTAATAATTTATATTTAAAAACCCCAAAGGGAAAATGGTAAAGATGAGATCGTTCAAACAATACCTTAAAAAAACAAAACAAAACAAAACAAAAACAAACCTAAAACAGAATTGTGCACAAGCTGAAGATTACAAAGAACTTCTAGGCTCTGCACAGTTTTGGTTTTTTTTTTTTAAAACATCTTTATATTACATGTCTGAAATCATATTAGGAATGCAAACTAAAACTGCACACTACTTTAGTGGAAAAAAGTTCAACATTGTGCAATTATCTGCCTCTTAATTTAAAAAAAAGTGGCAGCAATCCCTGCATTTGTATTTGAAACAAGGATCTGAGAAACTTTATTTAAAAAGTTGATGAATGCAAAAATTGGCAGACATCCAGCATCTTGTTTCTTTTTAAAACAATATGGATGGTAAGTAAATTCATGATTAAAAATTGAACCTTTTAAATAAATACATTGTATCTGACATTTGCACGGACTGATTTGATAAATCTTTAAGTAAACAACGGCTTTACTACACTCCCTGTAGCCTCCAGCCACTGGCTTTTAGATTCTGGAGTCCTTTTTCACTGGGTTTCATACCCTGCCACTCGATACCCTGCAGGCTGATTAGGCAACATGCTGCCATTCTGTCCTGGAGGAGGCTGCACTCCATAATTTGGTCCCATCCATGGTGCAGAAGACTGTGTCTGACTGGTAGAGCATGTGAAAGAAGTAGAGGGGAGGGAAATCCACTGATTAAAACAAAATATAATGCAAAGAATAAATAACATACACAAAGGAAATATACTTTTTCTGAAGCCCAAATATAAGAATTATTATGCAAGGAAAGCAAAAAAAAAAAGTTTTTTCTTCTTAAAAACAAGTAACCTCATAGGTTTAATTTGTGTAGTTTAATGACAGCTAAGAAAATACCTTTAATCTGTAAACATTTATCCCCTTTGACTTCAGAGAAAGCTCATCTTAGGAAGAAATTGTTTAAAAAAAATTTTTTTTTTAGATTTTATTTATTTATCTTTAGAGGGGAGGGGAAGGGAAGGAGAGAAGGACAGAAACATCAATGCATGGTTGCCTCTCATGAGTCTCCCACTGGGAACTGGCCTGCAACCCAGGCATGTGCCCTGACTGGGAATCGAACCGCGATTGTGTGGTTCGCAGGCCCGCACTCAATCCACTGAGCTACACCAGCCAGGGCTTAAAAATTTTTTTTAATCATCATTCAAGTACAGCTTTCTGCCTTTTACCCCCATCCCAGCACCCCCCCAGCCCTCCCCACCTCCTTATCATTTCCACACCCCCATTATTGTCCACGTGTCCTTTATACTTGTTCCTGCAAACCCTTCCCCTGAAATTCGTCTCCTTTCCCCTCTGATCACTGTCAGACTATTCTCAATTTCAGTGTCTCTGGTTATATTTTGCTTGTTTGTTCCTTTGTTTTGTTAATTAAATTCCTGTTAAAGGTGAGATTATATGGTATTTGTCTTTCACTACCTGGCTTATTTCGCTTAGCATAATGCTTTACAGTTCCATCCATGCTGTTGCAAATGGTATGAGCTCCTTTCTGCTACACAGAATTCCACTGTGTAAATGCACCCTACTTTTTTGATCCATTCATTTTCTGATGGGCACCTAGGTTTCTTCCAGCACTTGGCTATTGTAAATCATGCTGCTATGAACATTGGGGCACATAGGTTCTTTTGGATTGGTGTTTCAGAGTTCTTAGGATATAATCCTAGCAGTGAAATTGCTCGGTCAAATGAAAGATCCATTTTTAGTTTTCTGAGAAAATTCCATACTATTTTCCATAGTGGATGTACCAGTCTGCAATCCCACCAACAGTGCACTAGCGATCCCCTTTCTCCACATCCTCTCCAACACTTGCTGTTTGTTGCTTTGTTTCAGGAAGGAATATTGTCCAACTGGGTTGGACAAACATTGAGCAAATCATTTCCTAAAATAAACCTGACCATTTGCTATGACATTTATATTACTCAAAAAGGTAAAACAATTATTAGCATATGTAAGTTCGTAAAGTTTTTCAACATTAAAAATAAAAGATTATTATTTATTTATTTTTAAAGATTTTATTTATTTATTTTTAGAGGGGAAGGGAAGGAGAGAGGGAGAGAAATATCAATGTATGGTTGTGTCTCATATACCCCCTGCTGGGAACTGGCCTGCAATCCAGGCATGTGCCCTGACTGGGAATCAAACTGCAGTTGTTTGGTTCACAGGCCTGCACTCAATCCACTGAGCTACACCAGCCAGGAAATAAGATTATTTTTTAAATAAAAATTGTAAAGTATTTTAATTTCTAGTTTGTTTCTCAGAAATTTAAGCAAAATTACATAATTCAGGGTGTATCAAGAAGCTTCCATGGGAAAATAAACTCTTTTGCACAGAAAACATAAATAAATAAAACGATCAGCAACAAAATCCTATGAAAGAATTGCCAAGTGACCATTAGTCACAAGAAAGCTTACTATTAAGACCTTATTTTCTTTTTCCTTAAGATTTTATTTTATTTATTTTTAGAGAGAGGGGAAGGGAGAGACAAAGAGATGGAGAGAACTTTGATGTGCAAGAGAAACATCAATTGGTTGCCTCTTGCAAACCCCCAGTGGGGGACCTGGCCTGCAACCCAGGCATGTGCACTGACTGGAAATCGAACTGGCAACCTTTTGATTTGCAGGCTGGTACTTAACCCACTGAGCCACACCAGCCAGAGCAAGCTCTTATTTTCTTACTTAAATATTAGTTGCTTCATTACCCTAATTCTTGTAATGCTGGTTTAATAACTTCAAGGCAACATTTTTCTGGGAAAAATTTTAAAGAGATATACCAAAAACTATAAATTAAAAACCACTCTAAATAAGTCCTTCAAAGGCTAAAGCTATGCTTTAGAAAAGAGGGCCACATTACCAACTAATTACCATATTTTTCGGACTGTAAGGTACACCCCACCCCCCCAGCATTTGAGAGGAATAATGTTTGTTAATGCTGCTGTTGAGTTCTGTTTACATTTACATTGGTGAAATACCATGTTATTTATGTTATTAAATATTTTACCACATGTTTTGCTTAAAAAATTTTCCCATTTTCCTCCTCTAAAACCTAGGTGCATCTTATGGTCCAAAAAATAAGGTACTTAAAATCCCTTCCAAAGTTCTTGACGTTTTCAAAGGCTAATAACAAGCCCCGGCTGGTATAGCTCAGTGGATTGAGCACGGGTCTGTGAACCAGACGATCATGGTTCGATTCCCAGTCAGGGCACATGCCTGGGTTGCAGGCCAGTTCCCTGCAAGGGCCAGTTCCCAGCAGGGGATGCACGAGAAGCAACCATACATTGATGTTTCTCTCCCTCTCTCCTTCCCTTCCCCTCTAAAGATAAATAAATAAAATATATTTTTAAAAAGGCTAATAACAAAGGAAAAGAGCAAATATGCTTACTTAAATCCTTGCTGGTTCCATGCCTGGCCATACATTCCATATGCAGGTACCTGCCAACCATTAGGCATATACTGGCCAATTTGTTGTGCATTTCCATACCACTGGCCCCACTGGCCATAAGCTTGTGGATATCCGATTTGATTTGGCTATTAAGTAAAATTACAACAGATTATTAGCATTATTTGAAGTTAGGTCCTAATATACCACAAATAACTAAAATGCATAGGTATAACACATAGGGCCATCATTACATTTAAAATGAAAGAATCAACAAAAGTTTAGCAAGTCACTGCTTTAAAAAAAAAAAAGTGAGGTTATATTGCTGTAACCTGACCTGGTGCTCTGAATGGCATATTCTTTGTAAGGCAGTGGGTAATGTTCTAGTAATAAATATTAAACTCAGTATAACATTCGAGTGTTCCATATACTATTCATGACTGTTTCCTTTAGATGGGGAAAATACAAAGATTATTTATTTCTATATTCAGTGTACTTAAAGAACTTATAGTTTAGAATTTTCTTACTCCTATTTATAGTGATGCTCCATTTACAATTCCCTCATAGAAATCTTTGTGGGATCAAGTTAAACATTAAAGCTGCCTAGAAAAAAAAAAGCAGCAAAATGCTAAGGCCCTAAACATAAATATAACTACATTTTTTTCAATTGTGTCAACAATGCATGTCAGTTCTCCAAAGAGTATGTGAATAAATCTACCAAGTATTAAGAAAAAATTTAATACCCTGTTAGCTTTGTCGGAGCATTTTAAAATCCACTGTGTATGAGTCAATTGAGGCGGTCACATTCATCATGTCACAACTGCAATCCATGAGCCACCACTCTGGAACTATAATACATGTAGGAAGAGCCCTTATATACTGTCATTTTAGTATGAACTAGAAACTTATTAACATGGATTATCAGCAATTTAATTTTCAAATAACCTCATTATTAGTATTACTTTGCAAAGTCAAGAACCCTCTCACCTGTTGCACAGGGTTTATCATATCAAGAGTTTCTTTGCCCCAATAGCACTTCACAACGTGACCTTCAATGGTAGTTCCATTAACAGAAACAATTGCATGTGCTGCGCTTTCATGGGAGTTGAATCTATTAAAAACAATATTAACAATCATTCAATATAAATTGTTTAAAATACTTCAGAATAACATCTTATTTTTATTCTAAATCAAGTTGAGCCAGGCAGCTCATATACAAGAATCAATAAAACGGCATATTTTCTTTGCTTCTCCTACACCAAAGATCTTGTAATTCTGGAGAAACATTTTTTTAAAAATCCTCACCAGAGAATATGGTCACTGATTTTAGATTATGAGACTGACGCGCTGCCTACTGCGCTAAGAGGGCACCTTTATGGTCACTGATTTTAGTAAGCGTGAGGTGTGTGTGTGTGTGTGTGTGTTTGGCCGGGGGGCAGAGGGAGAGTAAGGGAAGAGGGGAGGGAATGAGGAGAATGGGGAGAGAGAGAGTGAAAGAGAGAAAGCATTGACTGCCTGCCTCCTGCATGTGCCCCCACCAAGAACTGAACATTTTGGTGTACGGGACGATGCTCCAACCAACTGAGCCATTAGGCTAGGGCTTGGAGAAACTTCTTTTAATACAGGATATTTTATTGGCTTTGTGTTGGAAGAAGGGAGCTATTAAAAAAAAACCTGGCAAATACACTAAATGCTAAGGGAAATTTTTATTTCTTTATAACCAAGGTAAATTTTTTAGAAAACCATTAAGTTAAATATTTAAAAATAATTTTGGGGGAAAAAAGATTAAAGAAAAAACAAAACTACCCCTACCGAACAAATGAATATCCTTTATCTGGAAAGACTCGAATTTCCATTATTTGTCCAAATGGTGAAAAAGTCTGACGCATTAGTTGTTCTGTTAAGACAAAAAAATTTTTTTAAACCCATTAAGTTAAATTAAAATCCCAGAAATATTAAGCTTTTCAGTTTAAAAATTAATCTCAAAATGCCACACAATTAAAGCTCCTATACCTGTTAGCCCAGAAGTGACACCTCCACAGTATACAGTACAGTTGCTTGGACTAGACTGATTTACGACCTCATCATATGAGAGCTGTTTGGTGTTTGCTGGGGATGGAAAGTTTTACATTTTTAATTCATTAAATAAAATGTTCAGAAAGAGAAATGCAGCATCAACTACACTACTATAATGGTAATATTTACCTTGACCAAATACTTATATAATACATATTACATTTGAATGAAAATTAACCCCCCCAAGAATGTCTACAATATTACCCAATACTGTCTATTTAATAGGAGACTTGACATTAGCGATAATATTTATTATTTATAATTACAAAAATGAAAACTAAGTACATTTTAGAATAGTAGTCTTGATTTGCTTCTCATCTAGTTCTGCAATAAGTCTCCGGGAACAGCTCTAACATTTAAAATCTAGTGTATTTTCCTCCAAAATTCCACATTTCCTTTTCTTCTCCAATACACCTACACTCATATGTACTCTTTGGAGCTGGAGGCTTTCGGGTTGCCCAGTTAGTTCTGATTTGTCTTCCACCAAGCCACTGGCCACCCATCTGTTGAATGGCGTTTTCTGCATCCTGTTCCACACAACATTAGAAATAACAAAGAACCCACTATTAGTTAATGTTTAAAAACTGTTGGCCATAGAGAAAACTTGTGTATGCTTTTCACAAATATTTTTGAATGAAAATGCTTTTTGAAGTACACAATATATGATAGCTCATCTAAAATGCAACAGTACTTTTATCTTTCTTTAGACACAGAAATAAAGAACATACTGACTGTGACCAGAGGGGAAGTGGCAGGGGGATAATGGGGGAAAGAAGGGAAGGGTCAAGGAACATGTATAAAGGACCCAAGAACAAGGACAATGGGGTAAGGGGTCGGGGGAGAGGGGAATGAACGGGCCAGGTGAGAGCAAGGGTTGGGGAGGGAAATTGGGACAACCGTAATTGAACAACAATTAAAAAAAGAATGTAAAACATAAATTACCTTTCTTTTATTTAGCTATCAGACTTTGGTAATGTTAATCAGCAGAAAAAAAACAAAGCCCCCAAACCCTTCTGAGGTAGCTGTTTTAAAAGTTCATGCAATAAACTGGACTATTATGGATGAAAGTCTCACTTTATAGAAGTTTGCTAACAACAGTACAGTGATACCTCAGTCCTCATAATTAAGTCATTCCAACGAGTGGTGAGCAAGTGACGACTGATGAAGCATCTTCTTTTGGGGGGGTGGCGTCATAACTTATACAAGTTCTAGCAGGTGTGACAAGTGGTGGACAAGTTCCAAAATCTGAAACATTTTTTGTCTTGTCAAAACGTGACAAGTTTGACGAGTTCTGAAGCTGACGAGTACTGAAGTGCCACTGTACTTAATTTCTCATTTCATTTAACAAGTAAACATTAAGCAACTATCATGTTTTAGTCAGCAGGCTAAGTGCTAGGGACATGTTGGTGAGTGAGGCAGACATGGTCTCTGCTGCCATGCTGCTTACATCTTTTGGGGGAACAAATAAAGTAATTACAAACTGTGTATGCCATGACAGACCAAAAGGTTGAGACAGAGGTTACGGACATGGGGATCTACTCTAGGGAGCATGATTAGGGAAGGTCTCTTTGAAATGACAGCTGAGCAGAAACTGAGAGGAAAAGGAGCTAGGCAAGTCACACCACCAGGGGAAAAAGCCCTGGTAGAGGGAAAAGCATTGTAATGTGTGTAAAGGCAGTAAAGAGATTCATATGCACCTGAAAGAAGAATGTGAAAGATGACTAAATTTCAGTGGAATCTAGTGAGCAAAAATGAAGGGTACCAGAAGAAAAAAAAAGAAAGATTTTAAGTAAGAGATTATCATGCTCTAATTCATGTTTTAAGAAATCTGTTCTTAGTGCTAGGAGGAGAATGGTTTAGGGAGATGGGTAGTAAAAGGAGAAAGATACTTTATGAGACTAAAATAATACCCAGATTTAAAAAATGTTTGCAGTCAGGACTAGTACAGTAGCAGTGAATGTAATCTAAAGGAAATCAATAGAACTAGGGGGTACATAGTAAGTAAAAGGAGAGGAATCAAAGATATTTCCTAATTCCTTCTTGGGTGGTGGGGAAGGACAGTACCACTAGCATTTACTGAAATAAGAAACCTGGGAGGGAGGAGGAGAACAAGTTTGAGGGAGAAACAAAGAGCTCCACTGAAGACACATTAAGTCTGAGATGCTTATAAGACTTAGATGAAGACCATTTATTTATATGCATGGAGCACAAAGAAATAAACTGAACTGGAGATATAAAATTAGAGTCATGAGGAAAAATGAGAGAGAGGAAAGAAAGCATCCTGGGACAGAGCCCCTAAAAAGCAGCAAACCTGAATATTGATTGGGGAAAGGAAAAGTTGACAGCTAAAGTGACTAAGGAGTAGCTAGTGACGAAGGAAGAAATCCACAAAAGTATACTGTCACAGAGCCAGGAACTGAACTTTAAAAGAGAAGTGTTGGTTGACAACAGTAGAGAGATACTAAAGAGAGAGAGAAAAAAGAGCCAGTTTAGAGAGAACTGAGAAGTAACTGGGGTGCAGCATTGGTCTCCATGTGTCAAATGTGGACTTAGCAAAAGAACAGGCAAAGTCAAGGATAAAAGCCACCTTGAGACCCACAAAAAGGAAATACTACTGTAGCCTTCTCTTATATATAAGGAATATGTGCCAGAATCCTCAGTTTATGCTTGAAAATGCAGATAGTACCAAACCCTATATATGCTGTTTTTTCCCTATTATATACATGCATACATACATATATACCTATGATAAAGTTTAATTTATAAATCAGGCATAGTAAGAGATTACTAACAGTAACTAATAAAATAGAACAATTATAACAATATACCATAATAAATGTTATGTGAATGGTAGTCTCTCTCTCTCAAAATATCCTAGTGTACTGTACTAGCCTTGACATAGATGAATTGCTAGCATCTATTCTTGTGCTTTGGGTCCATAATTAAGTAAAATAGGGTTACTTGAAAACAAGCAGTGAAATACTGCTATAGTTGATCTGATTGATAATAGATAGCTAACCCACACACGGGTAGGTAGTGTATACTATGTGGATAACAATGAACAAAGAGATGATTAATGTCCCAAGTGAGATGGAGTGAGATTTCATTACATTACTCAGAATGGCATTAAATTTAATACTATTGTATTCTTTTAAAGAAACATTGTTCACCATATTAACTAGTTTGTTGAACGTCATTTAGGTAGCCTTAATTCAGTAAGACTGTTGTCCTTATAAGAAGAGAAGCTGATGTGGATACACACAGAAGGAAGGGGACCATGTAAAGATGAAGACAAAGATCCAAGTGATGCAGCTACTAGGTGAGGATACCAAGGATTATAGGCAACTCAAGGTGTTATTTATTTATTTTCAGAGAGAGGTGAAGGGAGGGACAAAGGGAGAGAAACATCGATGTGTGAGATACATCCACACTGATATGTGGACTGAGTGTCAGCCTGCAAACTAAAGGGTCACAGGTTCAATTCCCAGTCAGAGCACATGCCTGGGTTGCAGGCCAGGTCCCTGGTGGGGGGTGTGGGAGAGGCAACCACACACACTGATGTTTCTCTCCCCCTCTCCCTCCTTTCCTCTCTCTAAAAGTAAAAAAATCTGAGGAATTCCTGTATAATAGCTTTTATTTTTCTCAGTGAAGCACAAGGCAGGCAGTTCAGGGTGATGATGGAGAAGAGTAAAGAGTATTTGAGGAGATAGGAGGGGATATGAAATAGTTAACAAAGAATGTGGCCCTGGCTGGGTGGTCAGTTGGTTAAGAACGCTGTCTGATGTACCAAAGTGGTGGGTTGGATCCCTGGTCAGGACACATAGAATAAATAACCAATGACTGCACAAATAAGTGGAACAACAAATCAATGTATCTCTCTCTCTCTCTAAAATCAATAAATAGAAAAATTTAAAAAATAGGACATCAAACTTACTAGAAAAACAGGTTTGCAAACATAGTACCATTTGCTCATCTAATGTGTGTGACCATTAAATTAGAAGTGAAATCAGTTTTTCTCTAGCAGTATTCACTTATGGCAGAGTAGGCGAAAAAAGCTATGTTCAATCAATATCGCGGTTTGCCTAGTGTGCACAACATGGGTAGAGGCAAAGGGAGTAAAGTAAATGCAATCTGGACTTTGGCACTTCACAACACCAGTGTCTAGCAATCGTATCACAGGTTTCATAAAATCTGAAATGTAAACTCAAGAAGATTAAATTAAAAGTTGCTCAAAGTTGTAGTGATTGTCAGGGTTCAAATTCATCTCTAGCTAACTCCAGGGGCCACCCACAGATATCCTTTGCTATCTGATTCTATTTCATACTAAATATGCATTTAATAGTGATTTTTATGTAGCAGGGAAGGGCCTTGCTCTGGCCAGAGTACTGGCCTGCAAACCAAAGGGTTGCCAATTTGATTCCAGGTCAGGGCATATGCCTGGGTTGCAGGCCAGGTCCCCAGCTTGAGACATGCAAGAGGCAACGATCGATGTTTCTCTCGTACATTGATGTTTCTCTCCCTCTCTTTCTGTCTCCCTTCCTCTCTCTAAAAATAAATAAGTAAAATCTTTCTCTCTATAAAATATATACTATATCTATATCTATACACACACACATATATTTTATATATATAGCAGGAGACTTTATTCCATTATCTCAATAGGAAAAAGCAAATTCCTATCCACACACATACACACCAACCCTCCAAGGAACTCACACTATTTGTGGTATCAGCCATATATATAAGGTATTTTCCTAACTATTATAACAGTAAAGCTTTCAGAACCAACTATATTCTCACAGTTTTTATTTTTTCATCTCACAGAAAAGAATTTTATAATTGGTAGATGGGACAATACATGGTGGAATTTTGTGTTTTCACTTCTCAATATGCTTTACCATTTACATTTTTTCTTCTAATATGTGGGTTCTTCCTGACCTCTTAGGTTCATCCACTTTCTTCACAGGTTTTTCCACTTTCTTGGAAGACATTTTCTTTTCTTTTTTTTTTTAATTTTTAAAGATTTTTTATTTATTTATCTTTAGAGGGGAAGCGAAAGAGAGAGGGAGAGAAATATTAATGTATGGCTGCCTCTCAAGCATCCCCTGCTGGGAACTGGCCTGCAACCCAGGCATGTGCCCTGACTGGGAATCGAACTGCATCGTCTGGTTCATAGGCCCGTGCTCAATCCACTGAGTTACACCAGGCAGGGCGGAAGACATTTTCACTTCATGAGGAGATGATAGCTATACTGCATTATACACTTAGATAATCTAACCACAAGACACAATGTTCCTGTGTGAACTGCGCAATGCTACTGCATTCTACATCCCTTTACCTGAATTTGTAATCCACACAAACATTTTTAGGGCAGAATTTTTATTTGAAAAGTAAATTTTGGGCAAAATGGTTGCATGCTATAGCAAATATTCCTCACCAAGAACTCATAGTAAGGGATAACCAGATATTAGTTCCAATTTAAGTAGACACAGGAACTAGAAAAAACAAAATAGTCTGACACTATTTGGCATAACTGCAAAAACCAAGAAGGAACTAGCACAATAACTGATGCTGATATTCAACCTGAAGCCACCAAGAAATTATGTATCTATTTCAAATATTCCCTTTACTAAACTAAGAAAAGTCTTTTCTAAAACACATTTTATACTATTAAAAACTTTCAATGGTTCATTCTAAGGCACTCTTACACAGAAAGCACAGTAAATCTGTACTTATCATTGACAAAAAAGTCATAACATAGAGGCGATATAAAAAACCCCGCGGTTAATGAAACCTTTAAGATTAGTGCCTATCAAATACCCTACTCCTTTATTTTTGGAAGTGTGATATCTCTGCATTTAACTGTTTTAAACCTTGAGTTACCACACTAAAACATTAATGACTTTATTTGAATTTGTAATACGTTTTCAAGGTTCAAACCTCAAACCATACAATACAGGGAGAAACTTCCCTCTTTGCCCCCCATGTGCCACGTAGAGTGCCTTCTTACCTACTCGCTAACAGAAAACGCTGAAATAAGGTTGTTTATGAGCAAATGAAAACACATACATGCATACACACCACGTTCTCTTCCCTTTCACACCTAAATAAGCTTTGCCACCTAACAATGTACCATGGAAATCTTTCCATAATCTGTACTTACAAAGCTTCCTCATTCTTTTTTTAAAAGATTTTATTTTCAGAGAGAGGGGAAGGAGGGAGAGAGGGAAAGAAACATCCATATGCCAGAGCCTCTCACATGCCTCCAACAGGGGACCTGGCCAGTAATCCAGGCATGTGCCCTGATGGGGAATCATGAGCGCCCAATCCACTGAGCCACACCCGCCAAGGCCTTTTTTAAAAAGTACCTACAGCACAGTACTAGATTGTACACAGGATACACCAAAGGTTTCTCTAGCTGTCACATGAAATGAGCTTTTCCTTTCTTTATATACCCTACTCTCACTTCTCATTTGATAAATTGCACTGTCCTTCCTTTTCTCTGCAAAAACCAGGAATTTCAAATCCATGTGAATTAGTATTTAGTAAATGTTTATTAAATGAAAGAAATGATGAAACATTTCAAATACATTAATAAACCATTTAAAAAGTCCCAGCCCATTAGAGCATTTTATTAGCTACTTTAAAATTATCATAGGAGTATGAAACAGGTTGACAAAATGAGATTTTCAATATCTTTGGCTGATAATTTAAACATGTCCACTGTCTATATTCTGAAAACATTTTATCAGTACTTTGCAAGCATAGGTACTAAACAGAAGTTGAATAAATGGCCAAACAGGAGAAAGAACATATCCTTTAGCGAAGGTGTTAATTTTCAGTGAAATGAACAAATGGCATATGAAAGAAAAGATTAGTAACTAAAATAAAATGAGTACTTTCATTCTTTACTCTTGAAGCACTGTACATGCACTTTTTATCAAGCTCACCCATTTGTTGAAAAAAGAGACAAAGCCATATCCCTTAGACTTTCCTGTTGCCATGTCTTTTACCACTCGGGCGTCTCTGAAATCAGAAACAATCAGAAGTTCAGGTTTGCAAACTCTCCTGTGGATATCAAGTGAGAATTTCACACACAACTCATTTTCAGGTTTCACCTTCATTAAAATGAACCTTTAACGCAAATTCACCTTTTATTCTATAAAATTTATCATGTACTAGCAAATGAAGCTTAATTTTATAACATGCAAATCAATAACTTCTTAAATATGTCTGTATACATTGTACAGAAACTGCCTCCCATTTCGAAAGTTTTAAACTTTTAAATACTAAGCATGGTGAAGACAGCTATTCAGATCAATTACTTAACCACTTATAGGGTTCACAGGCACATTAGATGAATGGCTTTGTTTAACCATGCAATTTATAATTTGCTATTTGATACCATATACTACCTAATCACTAAAAAATTAAAATAGAAAACTGGAAACTAAGAAAATGAAAAAGTTGTATATTCCCTAAATTAAGTAAATTATTTTCTCAGATCAATTCATATCCCCCCTCTTTATGGACTATTTGTAAATTTTGATAACTTGACATTTTCAGAAATGCTAAATAACTGAAGAAAAATACTACACACACACACTTTAGTTTTAAACTATATATGAAAGGATTTTATACTGCATTTTAAAGTAGCAATCACATAAGATTGATTGGAAACTACAAGATATAAGAGCAAAATTTTAAAAAGTCAGAAAGTAAAAAAGCACGCCAACATTTATCCATTGTGAACCGTAGCTTGTAGTTAGCCAGGGCAATTCTGTCCATTCTTCAGAGATACTCTGCAAAATAACCAGAGCCCTATTATTTGAGATTGAGTAAAAAACCCAGTCATGATAGCTAAAACTCCATACCTCAAAAAATTGGACTCAAATTGTGCTTCACAGGCAATCTGCTTTTAAGTTAGCCAGGCATGTCACAATGCTTGTTCTCTCAGGACACATGAACAAAACAGGCACTTTCACAACAAAAACCCAAGTCAGAAAGCCATGCAATATAATTTTATATTAAGTATACATAAGCATATTTTGATTAATTTAGGAGTGATTTATGAAGTGTTTAGGGTCAAAATGACAAAGACGTAGGGGTAAAAAGGGAAAACTAATGCTAGTCACTTCTTGTTATGTAAAAATACTTATTAAATTATCTGAATGGTACACATGCATTAATTTGGTAGCTGATTCACTTCTATACCAAAACTTGTTGGATTACCCTAAACTCGAGGAACGGGAACAGTTTACTATATTAATTAGGTAAAGAACTACGTTTTTTATACTAAATATTTTACTAGGTCATCATTTACTGTGTATTTTCTGTAACTCACTGTTGTAGGATCTCTACTAAGACTATGATAAGCACCTTTTAATATATAGTTACCAACTTATTTCCTTTAACAAAAAATATAATCAGGAAATGATGCTACTCTACTGAAAATGGTTCTTTTAAATTTAGGAACATGCTCTTTGGGTAGCCCAAAGCTTAAACATTATTTATATATCACTACAACTAAAAATTATAAAACTTAAAGAAAGGCCTTACCCAAGAAAAACTAATATATACATAAATAATCATGGTTGGCCATAATAAAAGCTACAGACTATAATTACCATACCAAGGTATTTAACAAAAAGAAATTACTGATCCATGATTAAAAGGTCAAGAAATTACTAAAATCTGAACATCCTTTAACTTAACTTCACTGATTGTTAAATAATCTTTATCTAATCCCAAACTATAATTCCCATGTTTTCAGAAAAGTTACTTGAAGAAAAATTAAAACATTTAATAAAATACCTATTTAATCTGTTAAAATGTTAGAAAACTTTTTCCCAGGGGTTAAGTTTCAGGAAATGTTAGCCTTGAAATATATTTAATTCTTACTTATTTTTGACCGGATTCTCTAAGGAAGCAGCAGCAGCAAATACCTAGACCAGGGTTCTTTAATTCTCCTTTATTCTTTTTATGGTCCTATGACTACTTTGAAATTATGATAGAACTTACAAAGATACTCCATACCAAAAATAAAAACACAACATTTGTATACAGAAATTTATACAGCCTTTGAAAGGCCAACAGTTAAGACCATCCAGTCTAGATATTTGAAAGCAGGCTAAAGATCATCAAGATCCTAAGACAGACTAAAAGGAACAATCAAGAAATTAGAACTTATTTTCCTAATCAGTTCTCATACAGAAAAATATCAGCCCTGGCCAGTGCAGCTCAGTTGGTTGGAGAATCTTCCCCTAAACAGAAGGTTGCAGATTCAGTCTCCAGTTAGGACCCATGTGAAAGGCAACTGATTGACATTCCCTTTCCTTCTCCTCTCTCTAAAATCAATAAGCAAGTCCTTGGGTGAGGATTAAAAAAAAAGTCACCTACCAGAAAAGAATCTATTTATAAGCCCTGATCTCGACAACTGCCTTTAGAGTTGGTACCTTATTATGCATGTTTATTATCCTACCAATGAAGTACAACTCTTCAAATGAAAACTCTCCCAAAACTCATCACCAAACTATTGGAATTTACTTTCCTCCTCACCTCTATTTGCTGTTGGTCTGTTCATCAAACCAAACCAAAGCTAGTGTTTCCTTCTGATTTCAGTTAAGAAAATTTACTCTCTTTTAGCTGGAGCAACAATAATAAAGCAACCAGAAACCCTAACAAAATTCTCTTTTCTAAATTCAATAATTATATGTAAGAAAGTACTATAATTAAATTATTATCCTCATTCTATTATGGCATGTTTTTCAAAATAGTGAAGTTCTTTTATGATAAATAATGCCTTGAGTGAGCTATTTACAAAGGGCTTAAGCCAATTAATAACAAATGCAAGCAAGACAGAGCTTCACAAAAAACTAAAAGGCATTACTGTTATTGCTGTTAATAGTAAAAACAAGAGGGTAAATACCTTGGAATTAACACTTAGTAACTGCTCTTGGGGTTAAAATGAGGTTTCTTTTTGTTAAAATAGATTAACACAAAATGCATGGTATTATAAAGTGCCCAAAAGGTCTAAATTCTTCAGTCACAGAAGGAGTTTACTAAAGATTATGATCAAGCTAGCAAGACACTTATATATGGAACAAGATGTACAATAGTAAATCTGTCTCAAAAGCTAATGCCAACTGAAAAAAAGATTTTAAGATAACTGAAGACAAAAGATTTATTTATCTGTAGGAAACAATCTTTGGCTCTTAATGCTTGAATAGTTGCTAAACAATGCAATACATTATATTTGTGTTAAAATTAATGTCCAAAATTCACAAAAAATTTCAAAGTACTTTTAAGATTGTTCCTAATTAAAAGTATTTTATCTTCTGTTACTTACGATATCCTTCCAAATGGTGCAAATGCAGCTTTTATATCTTCAGTCGTAATTTCTGGACTGAGATCACCGACAAAGACATGGAAATGATCTTTTAAGGGGAAGGAAGGGGAAGTGAAAAGAAAAATAAAATTTTAGAATTTAAAAAGTGCTAAAATTTATTCAATAAAGTTTTCTTAAAATAATTTATGGATTTATAGTAACATATAAGCAAAACACTATCCTATATCTATACAAATCCTATCAATTTTAAACAAAATAAATAAAGGTAACAATACAGAAAAGACTGTCCTAAAGACTGATACACTTAACTGGAACTGACAGTTATATTTCTTATTATAACCAATTATTATACTGGTCTAAGAAAATAAACTACTAATATGATAGATAACAAGTGTTGCAAAAAATTAATGACTTAATTACCATTTTAATAGTAATTATTTACATTAATCAGTTTACCACTCTATTAAAGCTTTACAAATTAAAATAAAATAGTGGTATTGTGACTTATGTAGACTAGATTTGCCTCAGTTAAGACAATTCACTGAAGCTAGCTACATGATATACTTGGTTTAACCATAGTTTGTGAAGAACAAGCAAAGAAATACCTTGCATTGCAACAGTTTGATGTTAAAGTATTTGACAGTTTTCTCAAAAGCCAACAGTTTTGGTTGCCCAGACATTACACCATTCAGTTTATGTGAATCCATGTGCATGTGAACTAAGACTGAAGGCAACAGAATGAAAACAGTAATCCCTTCACTTTATATTAGAACCATTAACAAAGCATTGGAGAGAAATAACCATCCCATGTGAAGTTTAAAAAAAAGACAATGCTCAAGAAAAACATGTAAAAAATACAAAATAGTTGGATCAACACTTAAAATAGACATATATATCAATTTTGACAAAGTATATTTGGAAAGAAAAGTTACTCCTACTTGGCAGGCCTTAAGCAAGATATTGGGTTGTCATTTGGTAAACACAGTTTCAGAAGCAACTCAAGCAATCAGGAGATCTGGATATGGAGCATAGATCGTGACCTCAAGGAAGCAGGGTATCTTGCCCTTTAGTTGGTGAAAGTATTTCTAAGGCATCAGCTGCCTCCAAGAGGGTCAGAGAGCTTGGAATAGCACCAAAGTGGTGGACAAGCCACACTTGGTCAACACTGGGAAGAAGGGGGAAAAATATTGCCAGAGAAACAAATAGAAACACGACCTCCTCCCTCCCCACTCCCCCCAACATCAAACAAAAAAATTTCAGGTGGTTAGTGAATACCCTTTCAAGAGATTTCATTTTATGTTTAAGAAGATACAATTACCTTGTGAACGCTGTGTGCTGACAACGGTACTACCTGATGACAAAGATTAGATTTGTTCTTAAATTTATTAACACAAACACATTCAATCATATCTAAGGATAATGATCAAAACATTACTGCAAACACATATGATGTTTAATGCTTTACAATAAAACTACTGTGTACAATAAAAACAAATGTTCAAAGAGTATAAAATATACTTACTGCTTGTATCTTTCTTTTGACTGCTGGGGGTTGTTGCCCAATTCACCTTGACTTCCTAAAAAAATTTTTTCTACATTTACACTCTATAAAAAACCCCTCAAAATCAGGTATTACAAGATTTGCATCTATAAACACATAGGAAGGTATATATCTGAGATGAAATGGATACTGGTTCTGGTCAGTTTGTCTTTTAACCTACATTTACACAAAAAAAATGTTGTCAAATCTTCATCTTACATATGAGGTCTGTCCGGGAAAAAGGCCAGCCATGGTTAATATGACAAGAACGGTATGTACAACATCAATGTAACCTGGCAGTCAAGGAGAGTGAATTGAAATGCACTTGTGTGAACAATGACAACTTCACTCGCAGTGGGGGTGGTAGATGCCATTGAGTGAGCATGTATACTGTGTGGCTGTTGCATTCCAAATGAGCAAGTTGAGCAACGAATCTGCACCAAATTTTACATTAAGCCTAAACATTCCTCCTTGGAAACTATTTGGATTCAGAAGGCTGCAGCTATGGGAAACTGGTGACTGGCAGCTTCATCATGACAATGTGCCCACTCATGCATGATGTCTTATGCAGAGTTTTTTTTTGTGAAACATCAAATCACCCAGGTATCTCTACTCCACTATTGTCCAGATTTGACATCCTACAACTTTTGGCTTTTCCCAAAACCAAAACCCACCTTTGAAAGGAATGAGATTTCAAACTATTGATGAGATTCAGGAAAATACGATGGGGCAGCTGATAAAAATCCCAACAAAGGATTTTACTGAGTGTTTTAACAGTGGAAGAGACACTGGGAAAACAGTGTGAGGTCCTAAGGTGTCTACTTTGAAGGGGCCTTAGGCCTCACTGTCCTAGGTACAATGTTTCTTGTATCTTTATTGCTTTCAATAAACACTTCCATTTTTCATTGTGCATGGCTGGATACTTTCTGGACAGGCCTCATACTTCTGTTAACATTCAACCAATCCCCTTTCTTATCTAAAATACCAATGAATTTTCCCTTTTATTCTTCCCATTCGTATCCAATCAATGTTCCTAGATGTTTCACCCAAGCTTGAATAATTCAAAAATACATGTGGAAGGCACCATGAAGAATATGAACATAACATGCCCTCTAATAGCTTTTATCCCACCTTTTTAATAATAAACACGATCATGTTCTATAAAGTGAATGTAATGCTTCTAAAAAGAAAACAAAACTATGCAATTTAAAATATCCAGTGCAAGTCACCTTTAATTATGACAGCTTACCTTACCCATTATCTTCCGCCCATTCATAGCAGCTAGTGCTGCAGCTGCATGACGATGCTCATAAAACTCCACAAAACAATATGGGTCATTACCAGCTGTCTGTTGAACAAAATACACAACAACCAATTTTAAGTTTTATACTCCCATTATCTTAAAATTTGTAACATCAGTTATCAGGCCATAAAGAATGGAAGGTCCATTCCACAAGTAAATCTTTAGATAAGAAAGCAAACACTTAAAACTGAGGGTTTTTCTTAAATCCTCACCCAATGATATGTATATTGATTTCAGAGTGGGGGGGGGCGGGAGAGGCAGCAAGGGAGAGACAGAGAGAGGTAATCTTTTGGTTACCTCCCGTATGTGCCCCAACCAGGGATTGAACCTGCAACCCTTTGGTGCACTGGACAATGCTCCAACCGAGTCACCCAGTAGGGCAAAATAATGAGCTATTTTTATAGAAAACTATCTTCATCAAGTTGTATTATACTACTATGTATAATTTAATGTTTTATTAGTGACTAAGTGCCCTAATTATGGACAGATAATATATAGCTACACCTTCATCATTATCATAAAATACAACCTTTTCTTTAAGCTACAGAGGTTGTTTGACTAAAATCCTGTATTATCAAGTGTTGGTATTGGCTTTTATTTTTTAAATTTTTATTTTCCAGAGGGGAAGAGAGGGACAAAGAAAGGCAGAGAAAGAAAGGGAGAGAAACACTGATGTGAGAAAGAAACATCAACTGGTTGCCTTTAGCATGCCCCGAGTCAGGAGCCTGGCCTGCAACCCAGGCATGTGCCCTGACTGGGAAAAGGAACTGGAGAGCTTTTGGTTTGCACTATGATGCTCAGCCCACTCAGCCACACCAGCAAGGGTGGTATTGACTTTTAACAACTTTTCTGTCTCTTCCCTGTGATATGTTCCCTTTTTATTGCTATAAATGTACATATATTCTTGGTGCCTCTAGCTTACTGAGCAGCAGAAAATCTCATTCAACCATCTTAAACTTGTTTCTACAATATAAGAGGTATTCTGGTAGCTAAAGTTTTAGAATAGGCTTTAGAATTTGGACTTTCTGATGTCATTTTTTTAGCTGCTTCGTAGTCTTTTTAAAAATTCTCTCCTCTTTTCTGCTGGTGTTCCAAGTAGTTGACATTTGATGATATGTGAAGCCTGGATGTTTTAATGTAAATTAAAGCAGAAAAAACATCCACTATCTTATACCTATCAGTGTAAAATACCAAATGACATCATAAACCATTTGAAAATTCTTGCTATAATCTCCTAAGCAGGATTGTTAAAATAATGATTCTTAAGTATTTTAGAGTAAAGAGGTGACCACAAATTGATATTGAGACTACCTGTTACTTTATATTAAAAACATGAAGGAATTATAAGCATGTTTTTCAAGTTGTCTAATTCAAATACTACACTTGATAAATGAGAATTTTAGTATACAGATCAATATCGACAGGAACCCGAAAGTGGTTAGAAAAAGTAGCTTATACTTATGAGTAGTAAATGATAAAAGAATGTTCACTTCAGTTAATTGATCTGTACCCAGAAAAAACTACTTTTTAAATAAAAACAATCTAAGCATAGACATTATCAACCTTAATATTCCATGATGTGTAAAATTCGTAAATATGGACATCATATGAATAGAATGGAATTTAAGACTTTAATAATAAAAACAAAATGTTAATCTACACCTTTGAGTGATAAAAACCCAAAATTTATATAAAGTGACAAAGGCTAATCCTGCTAGTCTTTTCTGTAAGTTGGGCAGTCATTAACATTTTATTTTAATTTTTAAAAGATCTTATTTATTTTATTTTTAGACAGAGGGGAAGGGAGGAAGAAAGAGAGGGATAGAAACCACACACTGAGGCAACCATCAGTGTGTGGCTGCCTCTTGCTCGCCGCCTACTGGGGACCTGGCCCACAACCTATGCATGTGCCCTGACCAGGAATCGAACTGGTGACCCTTTGGTTGGCAGGCTTGTGCTCAATCCACTGAACCACACCAGCTAGGGCTAACATTTTTTTTAAATCCTCACCTGAGGACATGTTTTTAAAACTGATTTATAAAGAGAAGAGGTGGGAGAGAAAAAGAAATAGATAGATATGAGAAGAAATATCTACTGGTTGCCTCCCATACTTGCCCTAACCAGGGACTGAACCTGAAACCTCTTAGTGTATGGCACAACACTCCGACCAACTGAGCCACCCTACCAGGGCAGTCAGTAACATATTGCCTAGTAAGATCTTTAGCAGTCAAATATCTAGAATGACTAAGGGAGAGACTGGCAGCCTACAAAGCAGCAGAGAAGATTTGTATTTAGATAGTTCAATCTGGGTTTACATTCTTGCTTTGCTCATTTCTGCATATATGAAATGGGAATAACGTGTGCTTTACACTACTTCTGTTGAGAACCTGTAATAATGCATTAACATTAAATAAGAGGCAAGCATTCCATAGATGCTATTACTGGGACAAGGAAGGAGATCCATATCAATCAAAGATTTTAAATTTTCCAATTTCTCCTTCTTATCTTTTTCCATTTGTCAGAGGGATCTTTTCTTTTTTTATCCAAGGGCATATAAATATTGAATGTGACACAAAAACACTTGAGTACAAAGGTCAAAAACATTAGTTGAATCCATCTTTATTACATGCAGGTGACTCTGACACTTTAGGAGAAAGGTCTGACATTTTCAAATCTTAGACAATGAACAAAAGCCAACTGGATAAACAATTACTTTTTAATTACCAAGTAAAAAAAGAGATAAACTGGAAAACAACAGAAAAAGTAGCAGATACACATTCACACACACACACATGATTTTCTTTCCTGGGGAAAAGAAAAACAAAGAGTCCATGAGATAAAAGAATTTCTCTTGGCCTGGCTGGTGTAGCTCAATAGATTAAGCACGGGCCTGTGAAGCAAAGGGTTGCCGGTTCAATTCCCAGTCAGGGCACGTGTCTGGGTTGCAGGCCAGGTCCCCAGTAGGGGACACATGAGAGGCAACCACACATTGATGTTTCTCTCCTACTCTTTCTCCTTCCCATCCCCTCTCCCTAAAAATAAATAAATAAAATATTTTTAAAAAAGGATTTCTCTTTAGCTGTCTTCCCTATCAAAAACATTATATATATATAATGTATACATATTTTACACATGTCTTTTTATACATATTACGACTCAGGGTTAATACCAATTAGAGGAATTAATTCAAGGCGGTTTCTATACATTAAGATCTGATGGATGGTGACTGCCATAATGCAAAAAAACCCCTTGAATCATGACCTTTGAAAATAAAGTTAAAAACATATCCCAGTATCAAATATCTATTATTTTTGAGCCAATTTCCCAATCTAACTATAATAACTAAATCTCTAGATTATTAGCCTATCAAATGATACCATATATAAACAATTCTGATGCTTCACTGCAAAGAAAGAGCCTACATATATATAGTTCTCATCTGCTCTAGAAATGATTAATTATATTCTTCTTCCTTTATTTAATAAAACATATTAAGCTCAGTGGTCAAAATGGATTCATTACAAATTCACTAAAATCCCCATGAATTCAGAGTATATAAACCACTTTAAAAGATTTAGAAGTAATGGATTTAAATAATGTACATAAAAAAAGAAAGTTAAGTTAAAATACCCTTACATCCATTATCATTTTGCAGTTTTTACAAGGTCCAATCTGGCTAAAGAGCTGGAGAATTAGAGCTTCTGTCACATCTCTGGAAAGGTTACCAACGTATCTGAAACACAAAGAAAAACAACTTACCATTTTAAATTTACTTCTTTGGACCAGTTTCTAAAGTTGCTTACTGAAAAATGGATATAGGAAAAGGAAGATCTTTACCTGAAACTATACAAATTTACTACTTGGGAATAGCTTATAATAGTTTGCTCAAACTTTTAAATCTCTCTCAAAAAAAGATGTACTATAATGTAACTTGCAATTACAGTAGACACTGCTAGTAGAGGGGAAGCTAGTGTGTGTTTTGTCAAGGTATTATAAATTAAACCTGTTATTTATTTCTAAGTTCCTAGGTTTACCTTAGGCAGATATGCTTTATAAAAAAATTATTTACTTATTTTTAGAGATGGTTATGGAGAGAGAAAGAGAGGGAGAGAAATAGCAATGGACTTCCTCTTGCACACCTGGGACTTGACTTTCAACTCAGGCATGTGCCTTGACTGGGAATGGAAGCCATGACTTTTAGGTTTACAAGACAATGACCAACTGACTGAGCCATAGTGGCTGGGGAAAGAGATGGAAAACTTATAAGGAAAACTTCCTTCTGCATAATCCATTGATTAGTGGATTATGCAGAAGGAATACAAAGATAAACAGATAAAATATGAATATTTTAACAGATAAAATATGAATTGGTGATTAGCAAAGTTAACTAATGCAGGGTTACAAAACCACAGGAGTGGGATAATCTTTATTTAAAGGTTTTATAAATAAATTTTCAAAGTAGGATTTTGAAAGATTACCTCTAGACATATTAGAATTAGAGGTTTATCACTTCTAAAATAAAGAATGTTGTCTCCCAACAACCGTAGTTTTCATTCTTCTGCCAAGAATCCTTCAGACAACGTGTGATGAAAGATATGGACTCTTTCCCCAGAAAAATAAACATCTATACATGTCAATTCCTTCCTCCCATTTACTCATTCAATAAACATACATTGAATGACGACTATAATGGCAATGGAATAGGCTAAAATGGTAAAGGGAGAAGTGCTGAACCTTAAGAAACAATGAATAGCACTTAAAAATCAGGTAAAATAATGATTAAAAAGTATAAAAGCAACATCTACTCAACAGCAATTTTTCCAATATTGGAGGTTATTATTATAACAAGCTCTTGTTCTGAAAATCAGTAATTAAAGGGATAGAATTAAGTATTTATCTTGCCTTTGCAGTAGAAACTCCAGGATAGTGTAATCTAACAGCTCCAGTGGATGAGAGAAAAGTTCTTTACAGAAAAATGCTAGCAAATAAATTTAGACAGACCACATTAAGTTAACCATGTTTAAGCCTTATGGGTATCATACTATGATTATTTGAAGGGTGTCAAAGTTATCACATAGATCATTTAACAACTCCAAAGGGAAAAGCCCTACCTTAAAAGTGAGAGCTTTGGCTGTTTCACCACTTAGACCTAGTGATCAAATAATTTTATAGATGAACAATGAGTCACTGTGTACAGTATAAATTATACAACATCACCTATGAAGTAGTCAAGTCAAAAAGGTCTAACTTGAATCTAGTCAAGCTTAAATTTAGATAGAAGTTTACAGAATATTGGACACATAATAAAACAAGTATACATCACCAGATATGCAATTTTGTATAAAGTAACTTATTTGATCTCTTCAAAATATTGTCCTGAAAAAAGTATTTTAAAGATGGAGGACTATTTTTGATTTAAAAGAACTTAAAAGACACTAACAACCAAATATAGTAAATAATACTTGACTGGATCCTGGTTTTTTTCTGCAAGAAAAAAGCTATCCTCTAATAAATGTAGAAGAAATGAGGGAAATCACCATTAAAATACCACAGTAATAACTGCAACTGGCAAAATCCACCCATGGATGTTTTATAGATGATATAACTTTAAGGAGAAACAGGGTATGTGTAAACCCTCAGGTATCACCTATAAAATATGTATTAATTACTCATTTCAGCCAATTAATTGGTTGTTTTAACATATGCCCACAAATTCTTTGATATGCAACCTCTATGAAGTGGAGCTTAATTTCTCTCTTCTTTAGTGTGGGTTAGTCTTAGTGACTCAATTCTAATTAACAGAATATGTTGAGAAGAAGTAGCCACTGTACAGTGGAGAAACAGTTATGTCCCTTCAAAATGCCAGGGACATAAAAGACATCTTCTCATATTAAAGGAGGGTAAAGAGACATGACTAAACAGAGTGGTATATTGGCCCTGGTAGGGTAGCTCAGTTGGTTAGAGCATTCTTCCCATACACCAAGATTGTAGGTTACACCCTGGGTCAGGGCACATACAAAAATCAACCAATGAATGCATAAATAAGTAGAATGACAAACTGATGTTTTGTTTCTCTCAAAGCAATAAAAATAAATGGGTAAATACATGATATTTTCGAATGAATCCTGGAGTACAAAAAAGACATTAGTGGAAAAACTTGGGAAACTGGAATAAAGCTTGTACTGGACCATGCCAATGTCTTAGTTTTGATAAGCATACCAGAGTTATGTAAGTTGTTAACTTTAAGAGAAGCTGGGTGAAGGTTATGTGAGAACTGTACTTTATAACTCTTTCTTTTTAGATTTTATTTATTTATCTTTAGAGGAGAAGGGAAGGAGAGAGGGAAAGAAATATCAGTGTATGGTTGCCTCTCGTGCGTCCTGTGCTGGGAACTGGCCTGCAACCCAAGCACGTGCCCTGATCAGGAATCGAACCGCAATCGTCAGGTTCGCAGGCCCGTGCTCAATCCACTGAGCTATACCAGCCAGGGTTCTCTATAACTCTTAAGTGTGTATTCTCACTTGACTCTTGTCCCTGTAAGAAAGTCTCAGGATTGCAATGTCAATTAAAAAAATGGCTCTTCTGAAAACTTAATTCTAATATCTATGTACACTGATTTTAAAGCAAGATAACCTAGTGACAAGTGCACAGTATTTAGAGAACCTGAATTCTATTATTTACTCTTTGTAAACTAAGATCTCCTGAGAAATATTTTCTGAGTTTGAATAAGTGTGATTAAAAAATATAAGCTAGTTGAAAGAGCACTACTGGGTGCCCTAGCCAGTACGGTTTGATTGGTTGCGAGTGTCATCTCCATAGATGGGAAGTGGGACAGGAAGAGTATTGCACATGCCTGGGTAGCAGTTCAGGTTGTGAGGTGGGCAGCCAATGGATGTTTCTCTCCCTCCTTTCTTTTCCCTCCCTCTAAAATCAGTGAGCATGTCCTCCATTGAGGATTAAAAAAAATGGCACTACGGTTTGCATTGCCTTTACATTTGTTTATCTGATGTAAGCTCTAGGAGCCTATCAATTAACTCTACTCACAGCTATTTAGAGAAATGCTTCAGAGGAAGTTACAGAAACAACATGCTCTCAGACTCAGACAACATTACAATAAATTATAAGTAATATATATAACATTTTCATATTAATCAAAGGACAGACATCTCTTTCTCTTCCTTGTGCTAATAAAAATAACCCATTATAGTCCTGGCTGGTGTGGTTCAGTAGATTGAGCACAGGCTGCGAACCAAAGTGTCATGGGTTTGATTCCTAGTCAGGGCACATGCCTGGGTTGTGGGCTAAGTCTCCAGTGGGACTAAAAATAAATAAAACCTTAAGAAAATAACCCATTAAAAATTAGTAAAAAAAGATTTTATTTATTTATATTCAGAGAGAGGGGAAGGGGGAGGGGGGGAGAGAGAGAGAGAGAGAGAGAGAGAGAAGCATCAATGTACGGTTGCCTTTCACATGGCCACCAGTCGGGACATGGCCTGCAACCCAGACATGTGACCTGACTGGGAATCAAACCCATGACCCTTTGGTTCACAGTCAGCACTCAATCTACTGAGATACACCAGGCAGGGCTACAAATTATTTTTAACAAAACATTTTTGTTGTTTGTTTAAATTTTTAATTGATTTTGGAGAAAGGGAGAGGGAGGGAACAGAGAGAGGAGAGAGAAGAGAAAAACACTGATTTGCTGTACTACTTATTGATGCATTCATTGGTTGATTCTTGTATATGCCCTGACTGGGGACTGAAACCTGCAACCTTGGCATACTATGGACAGCCCTCTAACCAAATGAGCTACTTAGCCGGGACTAGTCTTTTCTTTTTACCATAAAGTTAATCACTGATATCGATCTCAAATTTTTAGAAATGACTTGATAATGTTATTACTTTCCAACTCTAGCTGCTAAATACATAGAAGTTTGAAATCTATTTGTTACACTTCAAAGAACTTCCAATGGAAAATAAGTTTTTTAGTTTGTAAAATGCTCTGTACTTCACAAAGTTAATTCTCATTTTTATATGTTTCTTTCTTTAGTTGTTTCATTCCCTGTCATATATTCTGTTTCTGAAGCCAAAGGATTTCACATTAACACTATGAACTCAGAATTTTTTCTTTTTGGTCACCAAACATCTTCCCTACTATTTTTAGAAAATTCCTCATCTTAAGGCAAAGCCTGATTCCTCTACGGAAGCTGAAATACCTAGATATGGTTCTGTAGTCTATTTTGCATTTGATCTAGGCTAAGTCAATTTAGAGATACCAGTCCTGAAGACAGGACATATAGCCCAGAGATCGAAGAGACTCCATTTTGGTGTCAAATAGCAATGATGTCCCATGCCCAGTGAATTTGGTCAATAGATTTGGTACTAATATCTTTTCTGGGATGGTCTGGAGCTTGAGTAGGGATTGTGGCCTGATGGTTCCCTTTCTTTCCTGAACATTTTCTAAGCTAGGTTCCATAACCCTCCTGACACTTTGGTAGTGTCCAATATCTTTTTAATTAATTCCTTTTATGGTTAATTATTTTTGCTGCTCCCACTTATGAAAATCCTGACTGACATAAAAATTGACACTCAGGGCAGTTGCAAGCCAAGATCTCCATCATGATGTCTACTGGACTACTAAACAAAACTGTAATTTTATGCCATGGTTGGTGTAGCTCAGTGGATTGAGCACGGGCCTGTGAACCAAGGGATCAAGGTTCGATTCCCAGTCAGGGCACATGCCTGGGTTGCAGGCAACTTCCTAGCAGGGGACTCACCTGAGGCAACTGTACATTGACATTTCTCTCCCTCTCTCCTTCCCTTCCCCTCTGAAGATAAATAAATAAAATCTTTAAAAGAAAGATAATTTAACCTGTAATTTTCTTACATTAGTTTTTATTTTTCAAAAACGTTTTTGGGGGAATAACATTGAAATATCCATTTTTAAAATAGATTTTTATTTATTTACTTTCAGGCAGAGGGGGAAGGAGGGAGAAAGAGAAGAAGAGAAACATGAATGTGCAAGAGAAACATGAATTGGTTGCTTCTCACACACCCCAAGTGGAGGCCTGGCCTGCAACCCAGGCATGTGCCCTAACAGGTATTGAACAGATGACCTCAAGGCTCGAAGGCCAGCACTCAATCCACCAAGCCACACCAGCCACGGCTTAAGTATCTATTTTTAATTGTCCAATGAACTTCGTGTTAACAGCATGGACTAAAGTATCCCATGTTATAACACCTATGAGATCATGTACCAATCTTACACATATTGGGAAGTAAAAAGTACAAGAGAATTAATTGTTAAGGCAAACAGATTTCAATGAACTAAAAAGTTTCTTCCCTGGACAACTGGATAAATGAATATGAACTGTGTATTACTTAAAGATGTTGTATTGGTGTAGTCTCCTTAATACGAAAATTGTATAATGGTTATATAAGAGAATGTCCTTCTTCTTAGAAAACACATAGTAAAGTAGTTAGGCCTAACATGTTACAATGTCTTTCCAAATAATTCAGGAAAAAAAAAACAACTACATTCTCACAGAATTACTTTTGACTATTTGACTAACTATTAGCAACTGGTAAATCCATATGAAAGTTACTTAACTCTTTAACGTACTATTTTTGTTACTTTTCTGTAGGTTTTTAATTTTTTCAAAGTAAAAAGCTACCTGTGAAGATTCAATGAAGAAATCAGCAATGTTACAATGAAAACATGAAATTCTGCCAGGGATAGGATTTTGTATCAATTTAGCACATATTTTTGAAGCTGATAACTAAGTTTAGATAGTTGTAAAACTGTAATCTAAAACACTTAAAATATTAATTCATATTAGTACAGCTCTAGAAAATTTAACCTAGAAACATTTACAAAGCAGAATGCTGTATTGGATTGTTTTGAGCCACAATCATTGTATAAAAATAAGACCTCTGTGAAAATCTGAATGAACATCATGAACAATAGATTTTTTGCTAATGATAAATTTGATTAAGAGATTTTTTTATTGACTGATTTTAGAGAGAAGAAGGGAAGCAGGAGGAGGGAGAGAGGAGGGAGGGAGGGAGAGGGGGAGGGGGGAGGGAGGGAGGGAGAGAGAAAGAGAAAGAGGGAAAGAGAAAGAAAGAGGGAGGTAGGTGGGGGGAGAGGGAGAGAGAGGGAGAAAGGGCGGTGGGGGGGGGGGGCGGGGAGAAACAGCCCTGTATTGTTCCACTAATTTATGCAGTGGTTGTTTCTTGTATGTACCCTGACCCAGGATCAAACCTGAAACCTTGGCATATCCAGACACTGCTCTAACCAACTGAACTACCCAGTCAGGAGTGGGATTTTTATTCATACTATATATCTACTGGCTAGAACCCTGCCTGGAACACTATAAATGTTCTATAAATATCTATTTAGGAGATAACTGTACTCACAGAATTACTTTTAAAGATTTCAAATTGCTAGGAAATTATCCCATTCTGTCTGAGTTACTTTAGTTCAGGGGGAAAAGGTACATATCTTCTACTAATTATGAAATTATGTAGAACAATAAATGCTTATATATGTATATAAGCATATATACATAGGCAAAAGTAGAATTACAGTTGAGCACTTATTTCCATATGAACTATAAGTCTACTTTTGCCCACCCATATACATACTATACAAACACATATACACACTTACTTATATACACACACTATTCATCAGCATCATAGCTTTACTATTAAAATGTCTACTCTTAACAAAGCATAGTCTGTTGCATGATAGCTGATACCCTCTTATGTATTAGCTAGCACCACCCTCATTTGGAGACTAGACCACATACAATACATAAACCAGCCTGAACAAATGTACCTAACACCAGAACTGAAGACATTCATGCTCTTAAGCTGGTTCTCATTTTTACTTATATTTTGCAACAAGCTATCATTTTGACTGAAATTACACATTTATAAATAAACCTACTTACTGTTGACTTAATTCTCACATTCCACATCTAACCTACTGGTAATTGCTGTTACTCTACTCTCAAAATATTTCCGGAGTCAAACCACGTCTCACAATGTATTTCCAAAGTAATGCTGACAAGAAACTGAATATTGGCAATCTCTAACTTAAAGAGGTGATGCTGAACACTCATTTGTGGCAGATGATGGATTTTCTCTGAGCCATTTTAGGGACATAGGTGATACTGTGGCTCTAAGTATATCTTACCCTCAAGAATGAGTAAAATCTGAATTCACTGCTTGGAATTGTACCAGTTTTTAAATCAAATTTATTGATCACTTACCACAAACCAGATACTATGCTAAGAACATATTAACAAACTAGAGAAATGATCCCTGAAAGTATAGTCTTCTAAGAACATATTAAAAGGGCCTGACTTCCGGGGTCATTAAAACATACATTTTATGGTAAAACTACTGGTAGGAAAACTCAGGGATTAACACCTATTCATTTATTTAAAAAAATTTTACTTCTTTATTTTTACAGAGAGGGGAAGTGAAGGCAGAGAGGGAGAGAAGCATTAATGAGCTGCCTCCTTCCTATATACACCCCACTGGGTACCAAGCCCGCACCCCAGACATGTGCCCTGACCTGGAATTGAACCAACAACCTTTCACTTTGTGGACTGACATCCAACCAACTGAGCCACACCTACTCATTTAATCAAGATTGGTCTGACTGGAAAGTGGGAGCTTTCATTGAAGGCTGTAGAAGCAATGGAGATAGACATGTTAGAGCTTGAACTACTTTGGGAAAAATATTCTTGGGTGGAGTCTTCCAGTGAAGGACACATGGAAAAATTAGTCCTAAGACCTCAGAGCTGAGGGTAGAAAACTTACAGAAAGCTGAACAAAAAAGGTGTTGGATGACTTAACTCTAAGCTTTTCCTCAGCAGCAAAATGGACCCATTTACTGTAGAGTTCTGATGTGGATTAATCAAGCATGTACAGCACTTTACACAGAACCTGACAAATTACAAACACTCTAAGTATTTGTTGAACAAAACTTCATTATTTCTTCTGCAATGGTTGGTCTCCTGTCCCCAGGCCATTTAAGTGGTTTTGTACACTGGCCCAAGAAAGCTAAGTTGACTTTGTTATGCTAAAAAGGTTAACTTTCCAGATATTATTGGGAGTTTCTAAAATTAAAAATTACAAAATAATACAAGAATCTTAAATCAGAAGATATTATAAAAGATGTGCATTTTTAAACTCAATATGCTGCTGGCTATTATACTTCTAGCAGAGACAAAAGTAAAAAAAAAGATTTCCATAAGCTCTATGGGGCTAACAGCTTTCTAGGGAGTATTCACCTACAGATACAATCTTTCAAAAAACAAAGGTCGTCAACCAATTGCTGCATCCTCTTGAAATGATACTGAAGTTAACATCATCAGATAAACTAGCAAAAAGCTTAATCTATTAATAATACAAGTGTGACTACTTGTCATGTAGATTACAAAATGGAAACTTTCGGTGGTAAAAAAAAATATTTGATTACATCGTACTTCGTAACAACTGTAATGTCTGGAGACTTGCAAAAAGAAACTTAACATTGTATTTTTAACTCACAGTTCTCAAAGAGCAGTACTTCACGAATAAAAACAAAAAGGCTCGTCAAAGCTCATCAAGCTTTTTGTTCTTTCTTTTCCAGAAAAGCAACAATGAGAGATGCAACTCATCCGATGATACTCCGAAAAAGAGAGGACGCTGTGGGAGAAACTAGGCAACAAAGAAAACACCCTAAGCTGAGATCATTTAACACTAACTGTAAGAATTCTCAGAGGTGATTAAATATGTTAAGGCATTTATCAACTGTTGCTTCATACCCTCATACCCTTCATACCCCATAAAAGCTGCCCGCTCGTTCAGCAACATGTCAATCACAACAGTAGCAAACGATGATAAAAATGCATTATATCTACTTCCCCTCAGTTGATCTATACCTCCGGGTGAGATTTCCATTTTTCAAAAGCAGCTTCAAAATCCTTAGGATGTCCACTTTTAGACTTTCGGGTGGGGGGACAGAGTGCTATAGAAGGAAAGCCAAAGAGAGCTTAAGGCAAAATACTCGGTTTTCCAGTGGGCAACTGCGACAATAAAGTTTACCTCACTGGAAATAAGTACAAGCAGCCTCAAAAGAAAAATTCCTATTGACGAGCAAAAAAATTAAAGGAAAATTTTCAGCAAGAAATCAAAGTAAAATTAAAGTCGGCTGTATAGTAGATCAAAAGAAGTTAATCAAGAACAGGGGAAGGGAAAAAAGAGAAGGAACACAAAGAAGGATCTCCGAGTTCTAAATACAGGTTTGAATGAAAAAGTCTTTTCTCCAAGCCCGAGACCCCAGAGGGCTGGTGACGAGGCCAAAGGCCATGATATGGTGTAAAATGAAGGGATTGATTCCGAGGCTAAGCCCCTACTCGCTCCACCTAGTCCTCTCACAGCCAGGCTCCGTCCCTACGCATCCAGGTGTGCACTAAGGAGGGGAATCACGATATTGTGGCGTCTACTGAGGACAACAGTTTGGGGAGCGGCGAAGAGACGAGACCTCCCTCCTGGACGACCACCATCCCACCCCCATATCGTTGCCTCAGACTCACAGAGTCTTGGGCATCTCGTCCTCCATGGCTGCTGCTGTCGCTGCGGCGCCTCTGGGTCCAGCTCCCTACTCTTTACTACCTCCCAAAACGCCTGACCGGCTCTGGCTGCAGAATAGCGGAGTTTCTGGGCTAATCGGAGGTTACTCCACCTCCTTCTTGCGCTGCAATTATATTAAATCGCCCAGCCCAGCGCGAACAATGAAGCCCCAATACAAGATGGCGGCGACCCGGGGGCCTACGAGCAGCCAGCGAAGTGCCCAGAACCGCGCAGACGCAGAATAGTCGTGCACTTTCAACCTTCCGGCGCCAAGCTGCACCTCAATTCATAGGTTCATTAGATGCGCAGGCGCTCTTCCACCGACGTCAGGAAAGTCTCCGAAGGGGCAGGCGTAAGGGTTAACTATTTCAGGGCTTGCTTTTTTTGTCTTTTGACATTGCCTTCCCTCCCTAGATTCGAATATTTTCGCAATGAATTATGAAATAGAAATCTTCGTAGGAAGTAAAAATTGTAAATGTTTCTAGAAGTAAAGGGTTTAGTAGATTCTTAGAGGTGAAAGGAATAAGAAAGCGTGCGCCGCCCGGGAATCGAACCCGGGTCGCAAGAATGGGAATCTTGCATGATACCACTACACCAGCGGCGCTGTTGGGTTCTGGCGTTGCTGAAATTTTTAGAACTATATACGAGCGAATGTTTGAGTACAGGACGATTTGTTTGCTCATTAAACGCCAAAAATATCAGAGTTTAAAATCTGCCGTTTTTCACTGGTGTAAGAAATAATTTATTTTCTCTCATCCAAATACAATTGAATGGGTGTTCCTATTTTTTCTGTATAGAGGAATTTCTATTACATTTTTTTAAATTTGTAGAAGTAAGTTTCCAAGCCTGGCCCCGTAGCTCAGTTGGTTAGAGCAGTGTCCAGATGCACCAAGGTTGTGGGTTTGATCCAGTGTAGGTGGGGGGCACATACAGACAGAAATCAGTCAAATGAATGCATGAATTCAGCATGTTAATGAATTTAACGTGAATTTAACATTTCACCATGTGAAATCCAAAAGTATCATAGTCCAAACCACTTTGAAGAGGACATCTAATTTTTTAATGTGCACATTCCCCTATGTTTACAAAATATTTCACATAACTTATGAAATGCAATAGTGCATAATGAGTACAATTAAACCACATTTCAGAGCCCTAATTATTGGCTGAATCAAAAAAGCATAGTGCTAAGTTAAAGAAGCCAGTAACAAATGACCATTTACATTATTATTGTATGACTGCGTTACTTGAATTGCCTAAAACAGGCAAATCTATAGAAACAAAAGATTAGTGGGCTGGAGATTGGGCTGGGCTGAATGTTAACATACAGATGCAGATGTATATAAGTACTTGGGGTTTTTTTGTTATTTAAGAGAATGTGGATATGCCATGGACATTGCAAGTTTCTTTTCTAATTTAAACTTACATTCTACATGTTCTCCAGTTCATCTTCTAACTAATTTTTATAAGCTAATTAATTTTTTTATAATTGTAAAATAGTCCATAGAATGAATGTGCTACAATTTATTAAATGGTAAACTGTATAAATAACCATAAGTGGTATTGATGGACATTCAGGTTATGTACATAGGTATATCCTTGTAGCTGATTCTTTCTGTAGACTAGATTCCCAAAGGTAGGATTTCTGACTTAAATAATTGTTGTTAAAAGGCTTTAGTCATGCACACCCCCACCAACAATATTTGAAAGTCATTCCTGAGATCTCAGTCCACTCTACTTCATTTTCTCCTGCAATAAGATGTGATTAGTCTTATTAATTTTTGCCAATGTACTCAAAAATAGTTTGTCTAAATTATTACTGTAGTTGAGCATTTATTCATGTGTATCTTTTGGTCATTGGCACTTGCTTTATCTTTCATGAATTGCATATTCATAGACTTGGTCCATGCTTATGTTGAGTTGTGCACCTCTTTTTATGAATTTGTGGAGTTTTTTGCATGATTGTGGTATATGCCACAATCTTATCTGTTATATTAGTGGCAAATATTTTTCTCTTGCATTATTTTAAAAAACTTTTAATATTCTCTCTAGGTATCTGAAATGTTTGTTTTACATAGTCAAATAAGTTTATATTTTCTTATATCACTTCTGAATTTTCCAACTTACCTTCGACAAACATAATATCATTTACCCTATTTAGAATAAGAAAGAAATGAGATGTAGAGAACTAATATGGTATAAAAATGAATGTCCTCAAAGTAGTTTCAAAGAAGAAAAAAGACATAGAACAGAGATAGAATTATAGATTTGAGTGTTGTTGAAGATAAACAAAGCCAGACACTAAAGTTTACATTTTAATCACAATGTACTATTCCAATGGGGAAAAGAGTACAGCCTGAACTGAACTTCAATTTGTATGGAGGTGACTGGGCCCTTTAAAGGGAAAATGAAAGAATCTGGAGGGGGGATGAGCAGGGGCCCAGTAAAGTCAGGGAAGTGAAAAACTAAAAAGGGAATGGTGGGGGTAGGGATCTGTGCTCATTAGGTAGACTCCTACCATCTTACAATTCTGGGGCACAGGGCTCTATCTTTATGCATTGAATGGAACAAACAAAATTATTGTGGGAACCTTGAGTTATCTCAGATGGGCACTTTAAGGGGAGCTAGGATTATCCCAAGGAGGTGGCTTTAAGCAGTTAGAAACTGTGTTAGTGTTTCACTCAAGTCTTTAAAGCCCAAAGTTGAAGCCTAGTCAAGAACAGGGCTCAGAAGAGTCTGGCTAGAGTTTGGTGAGGGAGAGAATCTTCGTGTTTTGCTTCCTGGGGAGACTGCTTTTGAACAACACTCATGAATAAATGTTTGTTATATTATCTCATTATTACCGTTAGAATATGAGGTGATACTTTTTCCCTTTGATTTTTAAAAATATATTTTATTGATTATGCTATTAGTTATTCCATTTCCTCCCCTTCATTCCCCTCCACCCTGCATACCCTTTCCCACCCACATTCCTCCCCTTTAGTTCATGTCCATGTGTCTTAAGTTCTTTAGCTTTTACATTTTCCATACTATTCCTGCCCTCCCCCTTTCTATTTTCTACCTACTATCTATGCTACTTATTCTCTGTACCTTTCCCCCCTCTCTCCCTTCCTCTTTCCTGTTGTGATCTCCGTTTTTGTGGTTATGTTCCTGTTCTAGTTGTTTCCTTGGTTTGTTTTTGTTTTAGGTGTGGTTGTTAATAACTGTGAGTTTGCTGTCATTTTACTGTTCATATTTTTAATCTTCTTTTTCTTAGATAAGTCCCTTTAACATTTCATATAATAAAGGCTTGGTGATGATGAACTCCTTGAACGTGACCTTATCTGAGAAGCACTTTATCTGCCCTTCCATTCTAAATGAAAGCTTTGCTGGATAGAGCAATCTTGGATGTAGGTCCTTGTCTCTCATCACTGAATACTTCTTTCCAGCCCCTTCTTGCCTGCAAGGTTTCTTCTGAGAAATAGTGGATAGTCTTATGGGAACTCCTTTGTAGGTGACTGTCCCCTTATCTCTTGCTGCTTCTAGGATTCTCTCCTTCATTTTTATCTTGGGTAATGTAATTATGATGTGTCTTGGTGTGTTCCTCTTTAAGTCCACCTTCTTTGGGACTCTCTGAGCTTCCTGGACTTCCTGGAACTCTACTTCTTTTGCCAGATTGGGGAAGTTCTCCTTTATTATTTGTTCAAATAAGTTTTCCGCTTGTTGCTCCTCCTCTTATTTTTCTGGTACCCCTATAATTCAGATGTTGGAACGTTTAAAGATGTCCTGGAGGTTCCTAAGGCTCTCCTCACTTTTTTGAATTCTTGTTTCTTCTTTCTTTTCTGTTCGGTTGTTTCTTTCTTCCTTCTGGCCCACTCCATTAATTTGAGTCCCAGTTTTCTTTTCATCACTATTGGTTCCCTGTGCATTTTCCTTCATTTCACTTAGTGTTGCCTTCATTTTTTTCATCTAATTTGTGACTGAAATCAACCAGTTCTGTGAGCATCCTGATCATCAGTGTTTTGAACTGTGCATCTGATAGGTTGGCTATCTCTTTGTCTCTTAGCTGTATTATTTCTGGAGCTTTGATCTGTTCTTTCTTTTCTGCCATTTGTTTTGTTTTGTTTTGTCACACCTCTTACTTAGTAAGGGGCAAGCCTTAGGTGTTCAGTAACGCAGGGCAACCCAGTAGCTTGCTTGTGACACTGCATGTGGGGGTGGAGTTTGAGAGGAAATAGTGGCACTTGCATCCTTTCTGTCAGACCTCAGTCCCCTCTGCTGCTTCCCCCAAGCAAACTGGGCCCTTCTGGTGCTGATTCCCATGTGGATGGGTTTGTGTGTGTTCTAGGATCCTGTGGGTCTCTCCAACAAAGTCTCCTGTGAGGCTGGGAGTCTCTCCCTGCACCTCAACCCCCACAGATTTTTTTTTATTTTTTAAGAAATTTTTATTTATTTATCTTTTAGAGGGGAAAGGAAGGAGAGAGGGAGAGAAATAACAATGTGCGGTTGCCTCTCGTGCGTCCCCTGCTGGGAGCTGGCCTGCAACCCAGGCTTGTGCCCTGAGTGGGAATCGAACTTCGATCCTTTGGTTCGCAGGCCTGCGCTCAATCCACTGAACTACACCAGCCAGGGCCCACAGTGTTTTTTTTTTTTTTTTTTTTTAATCAGTGTTTTGAGGCTTTATTTCCCGGTGCTGGTACCCTGGGTTGTGAGGTCTGTCTCGCTCCCCAGTTAACTGTGCACAAGTGGGGGACCGCTATCTGGGCAGCCTGCGTGCAGTACCCCACTTCTCAATCGCCCCCTCACTTGGTTTGCTCGTTGCCACCCTGTGCCCAGGGTCCACCTGCTGTGTTCTGCGTGCCCAGTGTCCCTCTTCCTGTGCTGCGACCGCTCTCTGCTTGGCTGCCTGACTCCACCCTGCCTACCTGTCTGGAAGAATGTTTCTATTTCAGCTCGTTGGCTCTCTGACTTCCATACAGTTCAATTTTTTGTCAATTCTGGCTGTTATTTTGTTTCTAAATTTTTGTTGTCCTTATTTCGGTTGTGCGAGGAGGCACAGTGTGTCTACCTATGCCTCCATAGCCACAGAGACCTTGGCCAGAAGTGTCCCTATGATTTTTAAAAAACCTTTTTGAGTTTCTTGGCAGTAGTACTTTAAAAGGGCAAGAGTGTGGAATTAAGATGGTCTTTGATCCACGTCCCACTTCTTCCACTTTGCAACTCTTTGGCACTGTCTCTTCACTGTGTCCTTTCAGTGAACTCTCTCCCAGGGTTTCAGTAGCGGAAATGAAAATTTCCAAATATGACATTTGTGGTAAGGTGATTTATATGGTCAGTTCTCAAAAAACAAAAGAAATTTGTTGAGGGCCTAGGAGCTTAATGCACTGAGCTGTTGTGGGCATAATGTAATTCATAAATAGGAAAGTAGAAGACACATATAGTTTAGTTTTTTCTTTGTAATTTCTAGATGTAATGGAAAAGGGGGTTTAATCTTCCCTGGCCAGTGTGGCTTGGTTGGAGCATTACCCCATAACTGAAAGGTTACAAGGTTCAATTCCCAATCAGTGCACGTACCTAGGTTGTTGGGCATGTGACCCCCAGTTCGGGGGCCTGTGTTTCTCTCTTCCTCTCTCCCTTCCTCTTCCTCTAAAAGCAATGAAAAAAATGTCCCTGGGTGAGGATAAAAAAAAAGGGAGACTTAATCTTTGCATTTTTATGTTCTTAAGTAGAAGTGTTTCTTTCTTGTGTGATTTGCATCTTATTCAATTAACATTCCCACTCCCCTTTTCTTACGCTGCTCAGCTGGCCCCCTTGCTTTTCCTTAAATACATAAAGCATCTTTTTGCCTGGAAAGCTCTTTCCCCAGATGTTTGCCTGGTCTACTCCCCTCACTTCCTTCAAGCTTTGTTCAAATGCCATCCTACTCAAGGAGACCTACCCTGACCATCATATTTAACACTGCAACCCAGCTCTGACTGGTGTGGCTCAACTGGTTGGAGTGTCATCCCATAACCAAAAGATTGCGGGTATGATTCCCAAGCAGGACACATACGTAGGTTGTGGGCATGTATGGGAAGCAACCAGTCGATGCTACTCCTTCCCATTGATGTTTCTCTTCCTACCTCTCTACCTTATTTTTTTTCTCTCTAAAAGCAATCCTCTGCTGAGGATAAAAATAAAATAAAATAAAATTGCAACCCAATCCCATTCCTCATACCCTACTCTATATATTACATAATTTACTTATTTATTCTAGTTATTATCTGTCTCCCTTTACTGCATTATCAGCTTCATTAGAATAAATATTTTTTAAAATATGTTTTGTTCACTGATTTTTCTCATTCACATAGAACATTGCCCGACACTTAGAAGGAACTCAAATAATATTTATCCAATGGATGAATGCATTTTGCACTGAATTTTCTACTTCCTTTTTCTGAGTTTAACTTGCTTTCTTCTTTTTATTTTGTATAATTTATGTTTCCTAGAATCTGGATAAAATTAACTCTAACAATATGGTGCTTAACACTATTTAAGCTTCATTTTAGGTTCTTTAAACCACCTCAGTATTTGTAAACATGAATTCACATGCCAGTAAAACTGGAAAACTAAAATTCGACACACCAACAGATTTACCCAGTATTGATGTAATTACAATCAATATATGTAACATGTGGACTTTAACAGAATTTGGCCTTTATAAACTAGTTTACACATAAAGTTGCTTCTCTGTCCTAACCTACTCAGTGTTACACAACAGACCCCCTCTTGTAGCTTTTACTGTGTAAACAGATTCCTCCCCTTAGGTGAAAAAGACCCACCAAATTTTTCTCCAGGATAAAATGTTAACAGAATTATCCAGTTCTAAAGTATCAGCAGATATAACACCAGAAATGGGTTACTTTTACCCACATGGTATAATAGAAAGTTACAATGTTCAAAGTTGTGGGTTCAGTCACTGGTCAGGGCACATCCAAGAGTCAACAAATGAATGGATAAGTAAGTGGAAAGACAAATAGATATTTCTCTTTCTAAAACCAATAAATGAAAAAAAAACAGGTTTCTCATTAAACTTTGTTTTAATGGGTCTCAAAGTTCTGTGACAGATTTTTGGTCAAGTTGTTCCATTAAAAAGTACTGATTTTAAAAACTAATAACTTAAAAACTGCCACACACACATACAGAAATGAATGGTCCACAAAATATTCTCCTTTCCTTATGAAGGTTTTATGATGCATTGTAATAATTATCCAGTTTTTTACTATTGAGACAAACAGTTCTGACAAACAGTTCTCACCCACTAAGACTGGGGCAGCCTGTATTGGGGATAATAGTCATTTAGCCTTTCAAGTTTTCTGGGCAGACTTGGTGACTTTGTCAGCTCCAGCTGCCTTCTTTTCTATGGCTTTGATGAAACCCACAGTAACTGTCTGTCTCACATCATGAACAGCAAAACAGCGACATGCACAGGCTTGCCAGGAACCATATCAATGATGGCAGCATCGCCAGATTTCAAAATCTTTGAGTCATCTCCGAGCTTTTTCCCAGAATGATGATCAACCTTTTCCTTCAGCTCAGTGAATTTGGAAGCAACGTGAGCTGTGTGACAATCCAGCACAGGTGCACATCCAGCACTGATTTGGCCTGGATGGATCAGGAAAATCACCTGAGCTGTGAAGTCTGCTGCTTCCATTGGTGGGTCATTTTTGCTGTCGGTAGTCACACTGCCATGACAAACACCTTTGTCAGACATGTTCGTGACACTGAGCCGCATCGTCCCCAGGAAGAACTTCACTCTAAGTTTTGTGGTGCATTTTAGTAGACTTTATTTCAGTTGTAACAGTGACTAGAGCAAAGGTTATCACCATGTCTGGTTTGAGAACACCAGTGTCCACTTGACCCACAGGGACAGTATTAATACCACCAATTTTGTACACATCCTGGAGGGATGAGTGGACATAGGAGCTTGTCAATTGGACAAGCTGGTGGTAGGAATCCAGAGTGTCAAGCAGTGGGGTTCCACTGGCATTGTCATCTTTATGGGTGACTTTCCATCTCTTGGGTCCAGCATGTGTTGTTACCATTCAAACAGTAACTGGCACAGATGCTGCTGTAGTGGGGCTGGTAGCCAATTTTCTTAAAGTAGGTGCTGACTTCTTTAACAATTTCTTTGTATCTCTTCTAGTTGTAGGGCAGTTCAGTGGGTTCCATTTTGTTAACACTAATAATTAATGTTTCACACCCAGTGTGTAAGCCAGAAGGGCATGCTCACGGGTCTGCCCATTCTTGGAGATCCCTGCTTCAAATTTACTAACACCAGCAGCAACAATCAGGATGGCACAGTCAGCCTGAGATGTGCCTGTAATCATGTTTTTGATAGTCTGTGTCCTAGGACATCAATGATGGTCACATAATAATTGCCGGTCTCAAATTTCCACAGGGAGGTATCAATGGTGACACCACTGAGCTCATGTTTAGCTTTCAGTTTATCCAAGACCCAATCTTACTTGAAGGAGCCCTTCTCCATCTCAGCAACCTCCTCAATTTTTTGATGATTCTTTTGTCAGTCCCACCCCATTTGTAGATCGGATGGCCAGTAGTGGTAGATTTGCTGGAATCTATGTGCCCAATGATGACAATGTTGATATGAATCTTTTCCTTTCCCATTTTGGCTTTGATTTAGTAGTGCTTTTCACCACACCTGTCTTTCTGGTGGCAAACCTGTTGCAAAAAGTTTTCAACATTTCTTTTATCTAACTTACTGTCCTTCCACCTACACTGTTCTTCAAGTTCATATACTGATTTTTTAAAAAAGATTTTATTTGTCTTTAGAGAGAGGGGAAGGGAGAGAGAAAGAGAGGGAGAGATACATCGATGTGAGAGAGAAACATCAATGGGTTGCCTCTTGCACATGCCCTGACTGGGGATGGAACCTGCAGCCCAGGCATGTGCCCTGCCTGACCTGGAGTCGAACCAGTAACCTATCACTTTGTGGTAAAATGCCCAACCAACTGAGCCCCACCGGTCAGGGCCATATACTAATTTTTATTTTCTTTTTGGCTGGGTGGGTAGGGTATTTTAATTCTGGAAATGGGATCGTATAATGCCCATCACTCAGCCATCCGTTTTCTCACCTAACAGTACTAGGACGATAGTTACAGGTCCTACATTCTCTTTAATGCTTGCAGTGTTTCACCGTATGTACGGGTGCACTACTTTTTCCACTCCCTTCACCTTGGACCAGCTCATTCTAGGTCGCCCTCATTTTTGCTTTCAAGTAGCGTCATTTACCCATTCATTTCGTACCCAACAATCCCCAGAACATACTGATCACTCAATATTTGGAGCTCCATTGGCGGAGCTCCACTGTTTTAGACAGCAATTAGCTGAGTGCATTCTTTGAGAGGGAACGATTAAAGGGACACAACAGGATCCTAGTGAAGAAATAAGGGGGTTCATTCGAATAGATGGGAAAGAGGACAGCTGGGTGAGCTTCCTTCGGTGCTTTTGGTGTCTCCCCGAAGCAGGGTAAGTTTGGAGAGGACAGGCAGGCTCGGCGAACCAAGTGCGCCAAAGTTCTGCGCTTCTGGAGGGATGCGTGGACCTAGAGTGGACCTAGACTGGACCTAGGGTGCCTAGGGAGCTGGCAAGGGGCGGACCTGGGCGGTGCTGAGAGGTGGCGAGGCTGACTGGAGGCTACGCCGGTAGGGGGCGGGGCGGGCGGAGCACGCAGTCGTGCAGGAGCGGGCGTGCAGGGCAGGCAAGCAACCCCGGTCTCCCGAGTGCTGCGTTCTAGGAGCTATGAGTCGTGCAGTCGGGGAGCCCGTCTCTTCGCTTCTGGTCCCGTGGCTGCTGCTGTGCAGCTGGGTGTACCCTGGGAGCACTGAGCTGCGGGCCCCGCCGGATAAGATAGGTAGGAGACAGTGGAGAGGCGCGGAGGGAGGTGCGGGAGCGCGCCCTGCTCCAGGCGGCCGCTGTGTAGGGCACCAGGCCCTGCAGCCGCGATGTGGGACAGGCCGAGCCCTTTGCGCAGGTTTCGGTCTTCCCTTTTTGCGTCTCCGTGCGGCTGTTGGTGCCCCAGGGACCGTGCTTTCCTGGGCGTGGAGACGTGCCCACTTGAGGAATGGGCTGCGGAAGGGGGACCTAGGCGGGCGGCTTCCAAGCGTCCCTGCAGTCCCTGTCTCGGAAGGCTGGTGGTAGGGGGAGACCGAGCCCAAGGCGGCGAGCCTTGCTTTGCTGCATCTTTGGGAAGCCAGTCTTCTGGTTTGTCCTGAAGCTACAGGCCGCTTACGCCCTGCAGATGACAGACGCACGCGGGCTCAGCACTTCGAGCAGTTGAAAACAAGCTGACCCCATTGCTTTCCCTCGGTAGACTGGAACCCACCTTCCCCCTCTCCGCTTTACTGCGGTTGGCCTGTCCTCACAGGCCCCTGGCTTGCAGATTGCCTGCCTAGAATTACTACATAGCTGAAATAATCCACTTTCTTCCTAGTTTCAGTCTTTGTTCCCTTCCTGTTTGCTTTGTTTTGCTTTGTTTCTTATTCCCTTTAAAACTGCTCTTTAGGATCATTAACCTGTCTACATTAATGAAACAACAAATCTAGGCAAAATGGCGGCCACTTCATTTAAAATGCTGCTGGAAAGACTCACCTCAGTTCCCAGGAGTTGGGCACAGAGAAGGTTGTGCAGGCTGATTGATGCCTCCACAAAGAACTGTGAGAATCTTTGGGCATCTGGCAAACCCCCCCCCAAACTAATTAATGTCAATTTATAAGTTAATTTACTGCCACTTTTGTCTGGAGGCAATGTTTGTGTCCAGATTCACAGTTCTGTCTTCGCAGCTACTGTCACTGGCCTACCCCATGAAGGCTTCCCTGAATTGTGGATAATAGACTTAAGTAACATCTGCTATTGCTTAATGGCTTTTCAAAAACAATAAAACCCACAAAGCTGGTAAGAAGGAAAGAAACTGTTCTTTTTTCCCCCCTCTCCATAGCGATAATTGGAGCTGGAATTGGTGGCACTTCAGCAGCCTATTATCTGAGGCAGAAATTTGGGAAAGATGTGAAGATTGACGTTTATGAAAGAGGAGAGGTGGGGGGCCGTCTGGCCACCCTGACTATGCAGGGGCAAGAATATGAAGCAGGAGGTTCTGTCATCCATCCTTTAAATCTGCACATGAAGCGTTTTGTCAAGGACCTGGGTATGTAATTTGATCTTAGAGCTATGCAGCTTTCTGTGTGACCATCCATAATATTTTTATCATATAGGGAACTGAAACTTTTCCACTCTGTTGTCTTTTAAAGACAAGTTGGTAAAACTAGTTTCCTTACTTTCATTCTAGAAGTTGGTACTGCCTTAGTTAGGAGGCACTCTCCTGTAACGGGACACTGGTTATCAGTATCTTCAGTTATCTGGAATTACAGCCATGGGGGTGGAGTGGGGTGGGGATGGTTGCTGTTGTCAGTTCTTCAACCTGTGGGTTTCTGGGGAACCAAAGAATGGTTTGAGTTAGCAGAAACCTAGTGTGCTCATTTTTTAGCTGGGGAAATGAGGCCCGGAGGCATGAAGTATTTGGCTTAAAGTTATTGACACAACTATGGCTACAGCATGTGTTTAGAAGCTGGGACATCTGACTACTTCCCTACCAGCAGAGGAGCTGGGCAGCTTGTGAGGGAAATCTGGCAGGCCTGTGCAGGCCCTTTCCTCAAAGAATATTGGGTAATATAGGCCTCCTTCCAGTTATCTGAAATATCCAGTTATGTAAAACAGTATTTGCATAGGAGTAGGGTGTCTCCTTTCCCTTAGCTGCCTTCTGTATTTTCTGTGGATGCTTCCTGAGCCTCTGTTTTCTCCATGAGGGCAAGTGTATGCCAGGAGCAGTTTACACTGCAAAGATTCATCTCTGGCATCTCTCCCTTTAAGTTGAATTCAGTTGGTACTCTGCTTTTGCCTTTGACTTTTTAGTAACTTCAGACTAAACATAGCCAGTCTAATTTTGATATTATATATATATATATATATATATATATATATATATATATGATCATATGACCCATCTTCCAGAGAATCTGCTTTTGGACAGTGTAGTGAGTGTCTAGTGTATTGTATCACTATTCTAAAAATAGAACTTCTTTAATATGTCTCCTGAGAGCTGGAGGAAGCCTGGAGTTCAGTCACTTTAGAGTGTCCCCGACAGCTTCAGATTACTTTCTTTCATTTGATCAGCACAGGAATCACTGACTTAGCTACCTTTCTCTGTTTTTGCAGGTCTATCTACTGTTCAGAGTTCTGGAGGCCTAGTGGGGGTCTCTAATGGACAGACTCTGGTGTTTGAGGAGAGCAGCTGGCTTATAATTAACATAATTAAACTAATTTGGCAGTATGGCTTTCAGCCCCTTCGATTGCATATGTGGGTAGAAGATATATTCGACAAATTTATGAGGTAATTTTCTCTCCTTCTATTTAACCTAAAACCTTTTAGGTAGGTGATCTTTAAGAATTATAGTTTCTTAGAACAGTTCTTTATCTAACTACAAGTTGTGTTTGTTAGGCAAAATGTCCTGTATAAAATATGTAGACCATTTAGCGCATTGGAAATTGAAAGAGTAGTTTATATTCTTCTGAAGATGTATTTTGCAAATGCTTGTTTAGTGTTGCTAGACACTCTTAGATCATCTACAAATACTAACTTCTTGAATTCTCATGACAGCTCTGCTCTCTAGGTAGGTACTATTTATTAACTTCTTTTTACAGATGTGTAAGGTGGAGGCATAGAGAAGTTTCTAGTGTTGCAAGTACACCCACCTATGAAGTGGCAGAGCCAGAGTTCCTACACAGGCAGGCTGACGCCAGAGTCCTCACTGTTAGTCTCTGCCCTGTGCTGGTATTGTGTATCAGAGGAGTGAGGTCATTTGCCCAAGAGCTTGCAGACAGGATAAGAAAAATGAGCTTTAATTCTGACATGATGTTTTAGTGAGCCAGTAACCTGAGGTACAGTATCAGTTTTATGCCCTAAGAATTTTTAAAAATATTTTGTTTATTTATTTTTAGAGAGGGGAAGGGAAGGAGAAAGAGAGGGAGAGAAACATCAATGTGTGGTTGCCTCTCACATGTCCCTTACTGGGGACCTGGCCCACAACCTAGGCTTGTGCCCTGACTGGGAATTGAACAGGTGACCCCTTGGTTTGCAAGCCCATGCTCAGTCCACTCAGCTACAGCAGCCAGGGCTATGAACTAAGAATTTAAATTAAGATATTAAATTCTGGCATTGTTCTGGGCAGTGGCAATACAAGTACCTCTTTTTCTTTGTGTTTTTCAAAATTGACTGTGTGTGTGAATGTGCACTGCTTTGGTAATTAGGAACAATCACATAAAATAACCAGTCTTAATTTGAAAAATGCAACCTGCTTTTAAAAAAGATTTTATTTATTTTCAGAGAGAGGGGAAGGGAAGGAGAAAGACAGGGAGAGAAACTGATGTGTGAGAGAAACATCAGTTGGTTGCCTCTCGCACGCTCCCAAGAGGGACCTGGCCTGCAATCTGGGAATTGAACCGGTGACCTTTCAGTTCACAGGCTGGCATCTAACCCACTGAGCCACACCTCTTTTTAATTTATTTTTAATTTTTACCTTCTGATTATAAAGGGAGAGGGCAAGAAGGAGAGAGACAGATGGACAGACAGACATCAATTTGTTCCACTTATTTATGCATTCATCGGTTGCTGCTTGTATGTGCTCTGACTGGGGGTGGAACTTCAACTTTGGCATATGGGGATGATGCTCTAACCAACTGAGCTACCCAGCCAGGACAGGTTTATTATTTTAGATGCTGCAGATAATTCAACTTGTAAATGCTATTATTTCATTACTATGATTGTTCCAACATAAAGGTAAAATTACATGTCATATGTGCCTGTTATGTGCTAGGCACTATTCCAGGTCCTGAGGATGTATAACCTAGAACAATAAACCAATAACTAAGAAGATATATAGAGGTGCAGGGAACTGGGGCAGCAGATGGGAGGTGGGAGGGTGGAGAATGGGATGGGGCAGGAATGCCACAGTGTTGGAGGGGGAGGAGGAGGAGGAGAGAGAGACGTCACATAGGTGTGCATGCATGGGACAAGATGGCCAGAGACATAGCAGCACCCTGAGCTGTCAGATGTTCTGCTGCCATGACGGGGCCCACTGGGTGGTAGGAGCTGTGCCTGGGTGGCCCACAGGCCCACAGGCCAGCAGGGGCAAAGCCGCTGCAGCTGAGCAAGATCAGCTGGCTTGCTGGGGTGGGATCTTGCGGTAGAAGCTCCTGAAGTGGATCCTTGCTGCGCAATCTGACCCTACGCATGTCTGCAAGTGGCGTGGAATCCTGTCAAGGCGACCTCGAGGTGCTGGCAGCTGTGTTTGGACCCAGTAACTTATAAGCTTAAAATTAAAGTTGATTGATGATGGTTCTTAACAAATACAGCCCTTTATTTGAGATAAACTATTTCGAAGACTGAGACTCTGGAGTTCTATATTTGAGAATAAAGAAAGTCTTTGTGAGAGTCTGTATTTTATATGGCAAAAATGTGAATCTTGAGACTGAATTTCTAAAGGGCCTGTGCAAGGTAATGGATGTTGGTGGAAGCGTTCACATGCAGTCAGCTTGAAGAGTCACATGACCCTACCTCTGAGAAATCAAGATTGCAGGCTGCCATGGGGAATAGAGGAAAATTGATTAATACCAGAGTGCTGTGATAATGTACAATCAAGACAGGGTTCTCTCTTTTTAAAAAAATATTTTATTTATTTGACTTCTAGTCAAGATGGAGGCATAGATAAATAAGCCTTGCCTCCTTGAACAACTACAGGAAAAATTATGACTATAAAACAAACATCACCCAAATCGAACTGTACGGAAGTCCGACAACCAAGGATTTAAAGAAGCCACATTCATCCAGATGGGTAGGAGGGGTGGAGATGCACAGATGTACAGAGAGGTGCAGAGAGGTGGAGGGGGAAGGAGATGTAGAAAGGGTGGTCGTACATCCACATGTGGTAGATAAAAATCAGGAGGGATACCTTGGGAGTGAGGGGATCCCAGGCTGGACCACCCAGTCCAGGGTTCCAGTGCCAGGAAGATAAGTCCCCATAAATTCTGGCTATAAAAACCAGTGGGGGTTGGGATGATGGAAGAAACTGTGGGATTCTTAGGAGACTTCTTTTAAAGAACTCACCTTATGCCACTGGTGCACTTCGGACTTTCAGTCCTCCGGGGATTTAGCACCAGGGCAACAGCTGGAAGGGCATCAGTGGCATATGGGGAGAAATTGAAGTGACAGGCATCAGTGCAAGTGCTGGGAGACAGCTTCCTCCTGGGCAAAAGTCCAGAGGTTAGGCAGTGGCATTGTCCCCTCTCTGAGCCCTCCCCGACTCAGAATAACAGAACAGTGACACAGGTTGCCCAGTTCTGATGATTACCTGAAGCTCTGCTCCATCCAACTTACAGGTGTGCTTTTCTACAATAGGCCATGCTAAGACCAGGAGTCAAAGCAGCTGTACGTAATTAACAGAAACAAACACAGGGAGGCTGCCAAAATGAAGAGACAAAGAAATATGGCCCAAATGAAATAACAGAACAAAACTCCAGAAAAAGAACTAAACAAAATGGAGATAAGCAATCTGTCACATGCAGAGTTCAAAACATTGGTTATCAGGATTCTCAAGGAACTAATGGGTACTTCAACAGCATAAGAAAAAAAGCCCAGTCAGAAATGAAGGTTACACTAAGTGAAATTTAAAAAAAATCTACAGGGAACCAACAGTGAAGTAGATGAAGCTGAGACTCAAATCAATGATTTGGAACATAAGGAAGAAAAAAAGCATTCAATCAGAACAGCAAGAAGAAAAAAAGAATTTAAAAAATGAGGACAGAATAAGGAGCCTCTGGGACATTCTTCAAACTTACCAACATTCCAATAGTAGGGATGGCAGAAGAGAAGAGGAAGAGCAGGAAATTGGAAACTTATTTGAAAAAATAATGAAAGAAAACATAATTTGATGAAGTCCATGCAAGTCCAGGAAGCACAGAGAATTCCAAACAAGGTGGACTCAAAGAGACACACTTAAGACATATGATTAAAATGCCAAAGCATAAAGATAAAGTGAGAATTTTAAAAGCACTGAGAGAAATGCAGATAGTTACCTATAGGGAGTTCCCATAAGACTGTCAGCTGATTTCTCAAAAGAAGGTTTGCAGGCTAGAAGAGACTGGCAAGAAGTATTCAAAGTGATGAAAAGCAAGGACCTACTACCTAGATTACTCTATCGGGTAAAGCTATTATTTAGAATTGAAGGGCAGATAAAGTGCTTCCCAGACAAGGTAAAACTAAAGGAGTTCATCATCACCACGCCATTATTATATGAAATGTTAAAGGGACTTATCTAGGAAAAAGAAGAAGATCAAAACTATGAACATTAAAATGGCAATAAATTCACAACTATCAACAATTGAATCTAAAAAAACCCAAAGTACAGCAGAACAGAAGTGAATCATAGATACGGAGATCATTTGGAGGGTTATCGATTTGGTGGGGGGAGAATGGGGACGGAAAAGGTGCAGGGAATAAGAAGTACAAATTAGTAGGTATAAAACAGACGGGGATGTTAAGAACAGTATAGGAAATGAAGTAGCCAGAGAACTTATATGAATGACCCATGGGTATGAACTAAGTGAGGGATAGCCGGAGGGTATGGAGGTACTGAGTAGAGGGAGCAAAGGGGGAAAATTGGGACAACTGTAGTAGCATAATCAATAACATATTTTTTAAAGGTTTAATTTATTTATTTTTAGAGTGAGGGGAAAAGAAAGAGAAAGAGAGGGGGAGAAACATCCATCAGTTGCCTCTCCTACATGTTCTCACCAGGACTGAACCTGGAACTTGGGCATGTTCCCTGAACAGGAATCAAACCCTGAACCTTTCGGTCGAGGCCCAGCCGACTGAGCTACACCAGTCAGGACAAGGCAGGGTTCTTTTAACATGGATTTTATGAAATGAATGAAGACAATAGGTTTCATACCTAACAAATGGACCGTGGAAGTGACTTTCTAAAGACTTTCTGTATCATTAAAAAAAGTCCGTTTTTGACATTTGGAGATGAAAGATGACACGTTAACGTAACAGATGAGAGTCTGTATGGCTGGAATTGTTTTTTCCGTTTGATTCGTAGGAATATAACCTTGTGCAATGTTAAGTACAATAAAATTTCTAACACTTTTTTTATTTCTTGATATTAGAGACAGACATTGATTTGTTGTTCAGTGCATTTATGCTTCATTGGTTGCTTCTTGTATGTACTCTGACTTGGATTGAACAGCAACATTGGCATATCCTGATATTCCTCTAAACCAACTGAACTGCCTGCCCAGAGCAAAGCTTCTAACATTTAAAGCAAAAAAAAAAAAAAAAAAGGGCCCTGGCTGGATAGCTCAGTTGGTTGGAGTGTTATCGCTGTATACCATGAGGTTGTGGGTTTGATTCCTGGTCAGGCCACATACCTAGGTTGTGGCTTTGAGCCCTGGGTTTGATCTCTGGTTGAGGTAAGAACAGGAAGCAACCTATTGATGTTCTCTCTGTCTCTCTCCCTCTCCCTCCCTTCCTCTCTCTCTAAAATCAATAAACATATCCTTAGGTGAGGATTAAAAAAGAAAAGAATATATAGAATTTGTGTAGAATGGTCAGTCACTTTTTAAGGAAGGTAGGTGGCATGTTGCTGCACACTCAGCAGGAAAATCCAGTTCCAGTAGCATCGGACGCGGTGCCATCTGTATGTATAGTTTTCTTTTGCTACCTGGCCAGGGCCGTGCCTCATTTTCTTATCTGTGGCCTGCTTGCCGTGTTGAGAATTGCCCTTTGAAAAATTAAAAAATCACTTTTGAAGTGAATTTAAGGTATTGCAGAACTGCCAAAAAGACTCAGTGAGGGGACATATAGATTATACTATTTTTTAAAAAGATTTTATTTATATATTTTTAGGGAAGAAAAGGAGAGAGAGGGGCATAGAAACATCGATGTGAGAGAAACATCAATCAGTTGCCTCTTGGACATGTCTCAGCTGGGGACTGAACCTGCAACCCAGGCATGTGCCCTGACCAGGAATTGAACCCAGCGATCTTTTGATTTGCTGGACAATGCCCAACCATCTGAGCCACACTATTCAGGTCTATCAGGTCTAGATTATACTATTTTTATTTTAAAAAACAATTCCCAAATGTATGTTTTCCTGATGGACTAATCCTTATCATTATAAAATGTCCTGTTTTGTCTATAGTAACAATTTTTAAAAATGTACTTGCTGATTTGAAGAGAGAGGAAAGGGGAGAGAGAGAGATTGATTATTGTTTTTCCTTTTACTTTATGCCTTCACTGGTTGTTTGTTGGTTGATTCTAATACGTGCCCTGACAGGGTATTGAACCTGCAACTTTTTGGTGTACGGGACAATGCTCCAACCAACGGAGCCACACTGGCCAGTGCTAAAATGTGTGATTTTAAAAAACGTCAGTTAAAATTTCAGGACTTTACTTAGTAAACAGCAGTAAGCAAGGTGTTTTTGTTTGTTTGTTTGTTTGAATAAAAGAGATATTATAGGGTTTCTGGGAGATTGATTAAAAGCAACTAGAAGCTGGTAGATCAGTTACGCATTTTAGTAGTTCAAATATAAATCCCAACTCAAGATCAGGAAAAGGAGAGTGCAGGAACTAGAGACACATTAGAAAGATTGCTAAGATTTCCTTCGTGGGTGGGAGAAGCAGAAAGGAGAAGTGCAAATATTTGTTTGAAACAGAATGAACCGAGGATGATGTATGGGATGTTAGGTGTGACTTGTTATTTTTGTTTGGGATAGAGACTGGGTGGAGAGGCTCAAGCCTGATGAAAAAATAAAGGTACAATTTTAGTCCTGGATGGTATGGCCCAGTGGGTTGAGTGCTGGCCTGAGAACCAAAAAGTTGCTGGATGATTCCTGGTCAGGGCACATACCTGGGTTGCAGGTCTGGTCGCCGATTGGGGTGCCTCCAAGAGGCAAGCGATGGATGTTTGTCTCACACATTGACGTTTCTCTCCCTCTCTTTCTCTATTCCTTCCCTTCTTTTTAAAAAGTAAATAAAATCTTTTTAAAAAAGTTATGATTTTAGACATGTCTGTGTTACTGGTAGGTGAAAAGATGAATGTGAATAAGATGTACCCAAATCTTTAAAGGTTTCCTCGTGACCGTATTAATACAGAAGAGTGAGTACAAAGGACAGTAAACTTCCAGTGGGAGTTTATGTGCGGAGGGAGAGTGAGGGCCAAAAGCTTTTGGAACACCTGGGGAAATGGTGGCTAAGGTGTCTCACATGATGAGTAGGAACTAATCAGAAAGAAACATGAAAGTCAGTTCGAGTCATATGATGCTATTTTCCTTCTTTATGCATCCCCTTACCACTATCTTGTTTGGTTTTTAATGGCCATCTCTTTTTCTCAAAAGGATCTACCGCTACCAGTCTCATGATTATGCCTTCAGTAGTGTAGAAAACTTACTACACTCTCTAGGAGGGGACGACTTCCTTGGAATATTGAACCAAACACTTCTTGAAACCTTGCAGAAAGCAGGCTTCTCTGAGAAATTCCTCGATGAAATGGTTGCTCCCATCAACAGGGTCAATTATGGCCAAGGCACAGACCTCAATGGCTTTGTAGGTAAGCCAAAGCTTGGAACAGTTTTACAATCGGTTCACAGAGGGGCTTACTTGTGACTGTTACGTGTTATGATGACTCCTGACCTAAGCCATGGGTTGGAGAAGACTACCTTTCTCTGTGAAACCTCAGACATTTTTGGCAAAATTGTGTAAATGTAAATGTGCATTTTTATGGGAGGGAGTCCTTAGCTTTCATTGGTTGAGTGGTTCTCAACTGTATGTGGAGACGTGTGGAGCAGAACTCACCCAGGTGGGGAGGGAGAGTGGTTGGAAGGGCTCTTACAGAGTTAGAATTAAAACACATTTCTTTTTCCTGCTGCTGACAGGGGCAGTGTCACTAGCTTCTACTGATTCTGGCCTCTGGGCTGTAGAAGGTGGCAATAAACTTATTTGCTCAGGGCTCCTTCAGGCTTCCAAAAGCAACCTTATATCTGGCTCAGTAATGTCCATCGAGGAGAAAACAAGGACCAAGCAGACTGGTGAGCCTGAATTTCTATTTATTGTTCCTAATTTTCCCTGTAGAAAATAATTGCTCAGGGGGAAAAACCTCTCTTCTGCCATTTCTCATTCCAAATGATGGAATTTTAAATGGTATGTTTTGTGCCATGTAGAAATATTCCGAAATGTACTCAAATATAGTGGCATGACTCCTTGAATTTAAAAAATCTCATTCTCAAAAGTAAAAGTTCCTCATTTTGTATTTATTAACAAGGTATTATTTTAAGTAGAAAATTGGCCTCATTTTGGATGGTTATTTAAAAAGGTAAATTGTGTTTCTTTTTTTTAAGAGAGAGAAATATTGATTCTTCCACTTACTTATGTATTTATGGCTTGTGTCTTGTATGTGCCCCAACTGGGGATCAGACTTGCAACCTTGGTGTATCAGGCTGACGCTCTGACCAACTGAGCTACCCAGCCAGGGCTTAAAGTCTTTAATTCCTTAGGATTCTAGACTATTAAAAAAGTATAGAATTATTTTTAGGAGGTATAAAATATAGTGTGTTAGAAACATTAAAGAAGTGTACGCTTCCTTATTTCCTCTAGGAAACCCCACAAAGATGTATGAAATTGTCTACCAAAGTGGATCTGGGACCCATTCAGACTTTTATGACATCGTCATGGTGGCCACTCCGTTGAATCAAAAAATGTCCAATATTACTTTTCTCAACTTTGATCCTCCAATTGAGGAATTCCATCAATACTACAAACATATAGTGACAACTTTAATTAAGGGAAAGTTGAATTCAACTGCTTTTAGCTCTAGAGCCTTAGATAAATTTGATCTCCATACTGTCTTAGTCACTGGTAATTCAGATTTGTTTATTAACAGCATTGGAATTGTGTCTTCTGTAAAAGATAATAATGATCCTCAACCATCAACAGATGGAGCATATGTTTGGAAGACCTTTTCCCAGAAAACTCTTACCAAAGAGCAAATTTTAAAGCTCTTTTTGTCCTATGAGCATACTGTAAAGCAGCAGTGGCTTGCATATCCCCACTATAAGCCTCCAGAGAAAAGCCCCCCCATCATACTCCATGATCGACTTTACTACCTAAATGGCATAGAGCGTGCAGCAAGTGCCATGGAAATGAGTGCCATTGCAGCCCACAACGCTGCTCTCCTTGCCTATCACCGCTGGAACGGGCACATGCACATGATTGACCAAGAGGACTTATATGAAAAACTGAAAACTGAACTATGAGATACCACTTTCATTCCCTGCAAACCCCGCTCCTAGTTCCAAATGGAATATCACTGGCAAAGAAGAACACAATCTGAGCAGAGACTTTTTGGATCAAGTATTTTGCCATTGTCATTGTTTAATGAGAGTAACGCCAGTGAGTCATGAGAAAATACAAGGTCCAATTAAGTGTGAAGGTGTAACTATTACATTTATGCCATGTCCAAAATTTTTCTTCCTTTTTTTTTTGACTTTGAGAGTATGTTTATTAAAGCTGGGGACAGTGAAACAAAAGAAGGGCTTAGGGTCTCAGGGTAGAAGTACAACAGAGGAGGTGCTCAGTTTTGGCTCCCTGGAAAAGTTATAGGAAAGAAGTGAGCCCCAGCGGTGCTGCTGCTAGCTCACTGAGAAGTGACAGTGACAGTAATGAGCCAAGGTCGGGCAGCTCTTAGCTCACCAAAAAGCCAGAGACCAGGGTCCTTGAAAATGGGTTTAGTGGGTTAGGCTGAGATGAGCTGCGGCTGCCCACTGCTCCTTTGGCTGCAAGTCTCCTGGGGACCTTTAGACTTTAGGAGAGGAGTAAAGATGCATGCCTGAGAGGGAAGAAAGGCATTGGCGTGCTCCAGAGAGCCTGCTCCAAAATTTAACTTAGTATCAGTGGTATTTTCCAAACTTGTCTGATTGTAAAAATCGTCTGGAATTTGTAAAACATACAGAATTCCCTACCTCCTCTGGAGATTTTGATTCAGTAGGTCTGGAGGTTAGACCCTGGATTTTGAACAAAACTTTAGAGCATTTTAAGCTGAATACTTGAAGAACTTAAAAGACATATTTTAGTTGGGGATAAGCTCATTTGTGCTTCACAGCTGGATGTGATCTTTAGTCAGATAGTGAAATCTACTATGGGAGCTGGTATCTCACTTTCAAAGTAAAGGTGCCCATGACTGAAGCCTTGACTTTTAGAATGTTCTTTTGATTGCTTTTTTTTTTTTAGGGGTGAAATTCCTAAGTCTGAGTAGTACAACCTTAAGCAATCTCCAGTAAATGTCATACAACAATCTCCAATAAAATGAAAAGCAAATATAGGCTATTGATGGAAGAAATTGGCATTCTATTATCAAATCCTCACCTATGAAGCTTTTATAAATGTGGATGGACTCCTCCCAACTCCCCATCAGAGACTCTGATTTAATGAATTGAGGATAGGACTTTACCATCATAGCTTTCAAAAATTCCTAAATGAGTAATCTATATTAAGAAGCACTGATTTGGGTGTCTAAAATGTTTCCAAAGGGTTTTTAGTGCCTTAAAAAGCCCCAAGAAATCCAACCCATTGTCAAAGATTCATTTTGTGAAGTCACTGGTAGTGTAACAGCAGAAGCAACCTAGATTATTCTAGAGTAGTTGACACGATGTTCAGAATGACATGATACTTGATCAAAGCCAATATATGCACAAAGTGTTAAATACTTAAGCTACTGTACCATTTTGAGTGAGAAACTGCTGAAATCTTAAGATGGTAGTTGTCGACCTTGGCTGGACTCTGAAATCACCTGTAGGCCTTTAAAGCTACTCAAGTGATTCTCATATGCAGCCAAACTTGAAAACCAGTTCTACATCTGCTGTACAAAAATCACGAATGTCTTCAGTCACTGGTAGGGACAGAACAAGAGCTTGTGAATTCAACTAACTGCAACCAAGTTAACACGTATTGTTAAAAATATTTAGTTTGTCAAATGGTCAGCTCTTCTAATTTTATTTTTTAAAACTTTTCCTTTTGTGGTTTTAATGAAGACAACATGTACAGAATGTATATGCTAGATTGGTAAATGCTAATAGTTTAATTTCTATCACCTGTAGACTTAGTTTGCAATGGAATGTATTTTTACTTGTAAGAATACCAATGTAAAGTGTTGCCATTATATAAAACCTACTCGTTTTCCAACAGGGCATCTGAAATTGCTTCCTCAGAGAGCAAAACAGGTTATCAATATATCAGGCACTAGTTTTAATGCAATTACAGTACCAAAGTTCTTAAAAAATTGGATGAAAAAACAGAGCTTGCTTATTCATCTTTTTACACCAAAGGGCAGAATGCAAGGCTGCAGTTCTAACTTGTGTATGCTCTGGACTCACCTGGAGGGCCTGAAACATTGCTGGGCCTCACCCCCAGAACTTCTCAAAGTTTGGAACGGCGTATCAAAGTCTGCATTTCTATTAAGGTCCTAGGTGATACTGCTGGTCTAGGAACCACACTGGAGACCATTTCTGTAATTCAGCTCTATGTGGTTGCAAAAAAGCAAGCCTATCAAGTTCACTGCAGATTTAAAATGTACTGGAATAAAAAAAATGGGAAGTGAAAGTTGGGATAATAAAAAGGTATGGGATTTCACACTGACTCTTACGTTTAAGTTGCTTTGATCTGTTTTTTGCTGTACACATTTTAGACACAAGCCATCCTCTATGTTGTTTTATAAGTGCCTTACACACTCGTGTGTACCCCATTCTCTAGTTTTAAAGTGACTCAAATAACTTTGTAGGCTTTCTACTAGACTACAAAAACTACAGGCCTAAGAATTTGCTTGGTAGGTTTCTTAAGGTTAGGTTTATGATAACCATGTGTAAAGCATATTTCATCAGTTTTGTACCCTAAAATTTATGAACTAGATTAAGTATTAGGGGCAGCATTACGACTACTCTCCACCTCAGAGGAACAATACACTAGAATATTTTTCTTTGGATTCTGTTTCTACTCTTGTGTTCAAACTATTTTCCCACTTATGTTCAAAATAAACAGCAACATCATTGCTTCCTGTTTTCTGTTGTATTCTACTTGGAATGCAGATGTACTTGGAAAAGCCAGATATCAAAATTACTAGAAGAGTTTTGAAAATCAGAGTTAATGTTACAAAAGAAACCCATTCATGCTTTCAGATTCTTTATCTATGTTCAAGTGTTTTACATTTAATACATTTTTCTATATTAATGCGTAAAAACCTTCAAAAAATTAGTCTTAACCAGGAATGAATTTTTTTCATGTAAGAAAAAAAATCAGAGCTAATATCTTATTTTTTAAGTTCAGCACATGTGAGAAAGCATTTTCTGACCAATACAAAAATTTATTTAACAAAAGTTCAATGTGAAAATGTACAAGACTCAATTTTTATATTGTAGTAAATAAAACAGGAGATGTGAAGAGGGGCCGCAGAAGCAGTTGGTTTCTCTGGTGAACACAGTCATTTTTATACTCGTTCCAAGGCTTCTAACATGATGATACTATTGCCTCGTATTACCTAAGAAAGAGAAAAGTAACTTAAAGAGAGACTACACATCAATTAACAGATTTATAAATCATGATTAAAGAATTTTCACCACCCCTAAACTGGTAGCTCAGTGGGTTGGACATTATCCTGCAAACCTAAAGGTCCCGGGTTCGATTCCCAGTCAAGGCACATGCCTGCGTCGCCAGCCAGATCCCTGGTTAGGGCTGGGGGTGACAGGAAACTAACTGATGTTTCTCTCCCTCTCTTTCTCCCTTCCCCTCTAAGAATAAATAGATAAAAATCTTAAAAGATAAAACATGTCAGTTCAAGCTAAATAACTCAAGTCTCAAAGGCTAACAACTACCCTTTTGAGATACCAAGTCTCCAATGACTCATTTCACTGCCTTAATGGCAGGACTCAACATGACCATCATTGCCCCTAAGGAATCCATAAATTAATGGGAAAAATAGGTCCAACAGAATATGCATGTTAGTTTATGCAGTAGGATCATACAGGGAACAAACCACAATAAAAGCTGCAAAAAGTAGGCTTTATAAAGATAGCATTTTAGATGGGTTTTGAAAATTGGGCAGAATATTGATAGGGAAATTCTCTGGGGAATAAAATATAATCTAATGTGCAATAAAAGGTTATGAAGGGAGGAAGAAACAAAGATAGTTTGCATCCAATCTTAGAAGGCCTCCAACACCAACCATAAAAGTGGAGGGGATAATGGAGCCAACAATAAGCCAGTGAAAGTTTCAGAGTGGGAATGACCACTGTTCTGGCACGGGCACAGTCGACCTTTGAACAAAACATGGCTTAAAAGCACCGCCCCCACCATGCTTTTGACATCCCAGTCATTCCTTGAGGGGCACTGGTTCTAGGACCCCCTTCAGATATCAAAATCCATGGACGCTCAAGTCCCTTATGTAATCATGCATACAGCTGGCCCTCCACATCCATGGATTCCCAACGATAGATAGAAAATAGTTTTTAACCCACAGCTCAACATGTGGATGCAAAACCCAGGGATACTGGGTATTTATTGAAATAAACCCACACAGAGGTGGACCTGCACAGCTTAAATCCACACTAGAACGAAGTTCTAGAACGAAGAGGCTGGCAGAGAGTTTACAGGCCCTAGGACTAGCACGGCGTCTGACAAAGCCATTCTACAAATGAAGATAAGCCAGGATTCTCACGAAAGCACAACTGATATGGCTGGTAACTTCATTAACTCCCTTCATTAATACATTTTTCTATATTAATGCATAAAAACCTTAAAAAATTAGTCCTAACCAGGAATGAATTTTTTCATGTAAGAAAAAAATCAGAGCTAATATCTTATTTTTTAAGTTCAGCACATGTGAGAAAGCATTTTTTGACCAATACAAAAAGTTATTTAACAAAAGTTCAATGTGAAAATGTACAAGACTCAATTTTTATTTATTTATTTATTTAGATTTTATTTATTTATCTTTAGAGGGGAAGGGAAGGAGAGAAGGAGAGAAATATCAATGTATGGTTGCCTCTCATGAGTCTTCTGCTGGGAACTGGCCTGCAACCCAGGCATATGCCCTGACTGGGAATCGAACCACGATCGGGTGGTTCGCAGGCCCTTGCTCAATCCACTGAGCTACACCAGCCAGGGCCAATTTTTATATTGTAGTAAATAAAACAGGAGATGTGAAGAGGGGACAGCTGAGGTGAAGAGGGACAGAAACCTTAAGTCAAACTGGAAGGGGTCTGTGAATACAGGGTTTGGCAAAAGTAGGTTTACAGTTTTAAGTACACAAAACACTGAATTTATCTTTGTATTATTATTATTTACTATATTACTTTCCATACGAACAACTGTAAACCCACATTTGCCCCACCCTGTGTAAAAAGCTCCTGGTGTACTGCAGATCATAATGCAATCACAGACCAGGCCAAACAGAAGCTCAAGGAAAATGTACTTCCAAAGAAGGGTGATTTACATGAAACTCGGGGGAAAAAGTCTTATATCTAGATACTCTAAGCTGTTTTTCCAATCCTGACCATGGATTTACGTTTCAAAATGCAGTAATAAAAATGTATTTGAAATAAACAGTAACACAAGCATTGGAACAAGTCATTAAAAACAAAATTACATCCCTCTATTGCTCAAACTTCAAAAAAATAGTAAGGCAAAAAGTCAAGTTTAACCATTAGGACTTTCATAATGTCGTAGAAGTCTTTATGCTCTATGATTTGCTAAAGCTAAGCTGTCCTTTAAAAAACACAAGACTTTATTCATTTATTTTTAGAGAGGGAAAGGGAGGGAAGCATCAATGTTGTGTGAGAAAAACAAGCAGCTGCCTCTCATATGCCTCTAACTGGGGACCTGGCCCTCAAACTAGGCAAGCGCCATGACTGGGACTCAAAACAGCGACCTTTCAACTTGCAGGACGATCCCCAAGCTAAGCCACACCAGTCAGGGCTCAGTTGTCCTTTTTGATCCACCTTTTTCCAAGAAACTTGGCCTTACCACTTACTGGGTGTTGGTACATTGTCCTGTGCTGGGCAAAGAGAGGGATTTAAAGTCTGGGTCTTGCTGGCGAACATCAAAAATTCTTCAGCAGTCATTCCACTATGGACTAATGAATGTAGAAATGCTTGCTCCTATAATTAAGAACTGACTATTTCTGTTTTCTTCAAACGTGAATGGCTATTGTCATGACCATCCTTGTAACTTTTACCTGGACTACTTTTATCTTTAAATTTATTGATTTTAGAGAGGAAGTAGGGGAGAGGAGGGAGAGAGGGACACCAATTTGTTATTTCACCTATTTGTGCATTCATTGGTTGATTCTTTTACGTGCTCTGACCTGAACAAGGAATCAAACCCACAACCTTGGTGTATCAGCACAATGCTCTAACCAACTGAGCTACCCAGCTAGGGCTTTTCTTCATTACTTTTAAATCTGGGTGTGATAAATCAGAAATCTATCTAATTATATACACAATTAAAAATAAAAGTGTGATCTGTGGGATGGGCAGATCTGCATCAGTGGACACTTGTTAGAAATGCAAAATCTCAGGTTCCACCCCATGCCTAGTGAATTAGGATCTGCATTTTTACAAGGCCATCTGAGGAGAATTCATAAGCACATGCTTAACCTTCATATACATTACTAATTTAACAACACCACCACCACTAGAGAGATTCATTTGCCTGGGGTAGAATCTAGTTTTCGTTTGGGGGGTAAACAGATGATAGTAAATGCTCTATACCAGTGGTTAATCTTTGCCTTCCATTAGGATCATCTGGGGAACTTGAAAAAACCTTTATGCTACATCCCAAACTAATCTGATTCTAAGATGCAATTAAGATGGAGAACCGGTGCTCTAATAAAGCCTGTGAGATATATTGTAGAATAATGTGAAAAAATAATGTCCAAGTTATTCCAAGCCCAATGACCTCAGAGGATTCTACATGAGATTCAGATCTAACTTAAAGGTAACTGTGATATCATCACAGAATGACTGCCAAATGTTAAACTCAAAAATGGAAAGTCTAATCCTGTAATTTGCCTAACTTCAGTTTAATTTCAGACTTTGACAGAAGGGAAGTTACTGCCTATTCCAAATGAAAAATGAAATCTCCCATCTTCACTTACCACCATTCCAATATTGTTCTGTTGCCCACTAGTTGCCATCTCCACACATTCATCTATCACAAGATTCATAAAGGGGTCAAATCCCCGCAAGATTCCTTGGACATGTCTGCCACCATTTAATTTCACTACGGAAAAGGGAAAAATAAGATTTAATAAGACTGGCCATTAACTATCAAGTATTCACTAAAAATTACGTGGAGTAAAACCTAGGTATATGAGAGGTATAATCCACTATCCTTACTATATGCCAATCACTGGACTAAATACTTTATATTTACTTCCACATTAAACTTACAAGAATCCTATAATGTAGAATTATCTTTTATGAGGGAACTGGAATGTATAAAAAGCTTTTAAATAACTGGTTCAAGGTTATACAGCTGCTGTGTGGCAGGGCAGGGATTCAAACTGTCTCTAAAGCCATGATCTTAACCCATACAAACTTCAAGAACTGTGTAGGTCAGATTTTTAGTCTTGTCTATGTCCTTTGTTTTTAAAAAAGGGTAAATTTTCAAATATCACAAAATAGGAAAATCCTGTTAATTTTGTGACAATGAGGGTAGGCTTATATGGAATTATGACGTGTCTGAAGTACTGTGAAATTTACTAAATTTCAAAAATTATGTAAATAAAACTGTCTCGTTAGGATTTTGCTAAATCTGCTTAATAAATGAATGTGAATTAGAGACTCTGTGTATTTTGAATCTTTATATATAGAGTTGCTCCAAACACTGTATACTAAGATATATGTAAAAAGCAACTGAATTAAATAACACTTACATGACAACTTCTTGTCCATAAATCTGAAAAAGCAAAGGGATAAAGATTATATAACTGACAATAAATTTAAGCATAAGTATGCACAAAACTAGGTATACACTCAATTATATAATAATTGCTAGTCAATATAATTTGCTAAAATTGTATTTACACAATAGGAATAACGAAATTTAAAATAGTAAAAACCTTGCACTGCTATAAAGGAAGAGGGAGTGGTATGCCATCTCAGTCTGTACTTAATACAAAGCAATGTATTTTGGGAAAGGGCAAGATAATCAGTAAAAGTGGAATGGGTTTATAATATATATATACATATTTTATTGTGGTTAAGTCCTTATTTGTGAGAGCAAATTGCTAAATAAACTGATTTTTTAAGATTTTTATTTATCTTTAGAGAGGAGGGGAGGGGAGGGGAGGGAAGGAGAGAGGGAGAGAAACACCAATGTATGGTTGCCTCTCATGTGTCCCTTGCTGGGACCTAGCCTGCAACCCAGGCATGTGCCCTGACTGGGAATTGAACCGTGATCCTCTGGTTTGCAGGCCCGTGCTCAATCCAGTGAGCTACACCGGCCAGGGTGGGTTTATAATATATTAATGAACAATATTAAATTGAGTTTTTTCCCAGGTAAATTACGAAAACATTCTTATTCAATACTGACCTAATTTTCAATGGCTGGATTTTAAAAGAAAAACAAAGATTTGATTACATTTTGGTTATTTCCAAACCAAACAAAATTGTGAAGAAATCAGAAGCTGTAGTAACCAAGCCACATCCAATCCAACATCTATTTTATTTTATATCTGAGACAGTATTATTTTATTTAATATTAAGCTTTACTCTTCAACACAAGTATATTTTAGCAAAATAAATGCCTATACTTGAAGCTTTAAACAATTTAAACAAGAAAGGCCTATCTCAGCAGAGCACTATGAAAATATACTGTGTAGTCAACGCAAGTTTTTACCTCTTGCAGTTACAGGCTGGAAAATAAGAAATTTCATTCAACTTTAATGTATAAGATAGTATGGGTGAATTCAGAGATTAGCAAGGCTCGGGGACTGACAGAAGGTATATGCCAAGATACATTTAGAAATAAAACATGTATAAAGAATAAAATAAGCTATTTTAGTAGGATGTATTATAGAAGCTTTGCAAATGTAACCCATATTAGCTTATTTAATCCTTTTGACAACTTTGTAAGTTATTACTAGTGTTACCACAATTTTATAGATGGGAAACTGAGGCTCAGAAAGGTCAAGTAAGTTGCCCGAAGTTACACAGCAGGTGAGAAAGTTTTTGAGTAAATACAAATGGTTCCATTTGGCCGTAGACGAGAGCACTCAAATATTAGTGTGTGTAATTTGGTGCCTGGATTTGATATGGATGAACTTGAATGCTGGGTCAAGTTGACTATACTATGTAGACAGCAATAAGTTATTTAAAAAGTCAGTTATTGACAAGACTACCATGGCAACAACTTTTAAATGCTGGGAGGGAGAGTTTGGTCAGGCCAGGGAATCTCAACCTCAGCATACTGACATTGGGCCCAGATAATTCTTTGTTGTTGAGGGAAGTCCAGGGCATTGGAGGATATTTAGTAGGATCCCTGGCTTCTACCCATTAGATGCTGGTAGAGCCAGACTCCCTATCCCCTCAGATAAGAACCACTGAGTTATGCTAAACCAGGAGGCGAGTATAAACGTGTACAAAAAGATGGAATTTGTGAGAAAGGAAGAAAAAATTAGAAAGTCATTCTGGCGGCAGAAATGAAAAGATTTCACAATTCATGAATTCTAGAGATGAAAAGAGAAAGGTGTTAAAACTAGTTTCATCCTTTGAAATTCTCAAATAATATCTGTTAAGAATCAAAAAGGAAATCTAAGATTACGAGTAACGAATGGTGGTCCTTTTGTTAGATTTTTAATCATTTCATCAGTTTCTGAGGAATCTACAGGATATTTACATGATTTTACTGGCTCACCAATAAAAGAATAACTTCCAGATAAACATTTTCATGATAATAATTTCTATTTTTTATTTTTACTTTATTTTTTAAAAGATTTTATTTATTTGTCTTTAGAGGGGAAGGGAAGGTGAGAAGGAGAGGAGAGAAACATCAGTGTATGGTCACCTCCCGTGGGTCCCCTGCTGGGAACTGGCCTGCAACCCAGGCATGTGCCCTGAGAACACAACCATGATCCTTCAGTTGCCAGGCCCGCGCTCAATCCACTGAGCCACACCAGCCAGGGCTCTATTTTTTAATGTGAAGCTTATGATTTAATAATTAAGTCTCTAACAGATCCAACTAAAATATACAGTTTTTGCACAAAAGGTGGCTTTGATACTAATGTGCAGTTCAGTGCAAAATTATTAAATGTGAACTTTTCCTTAAGTCCAACTTCTTTATGGAGTGGTAACAAATTAACTATAGGCCAAGTAGACCAGATGGCTTGCCTCACAAATTGATCCCCGGATGAATTCTGCATCCTTTGTTCTATCCAAGTACTAGATGCAGAATTCTGGCATTACATGGTATAAACAAGATACAGAAGTATATACTTAAAAGGCATGGAAATATAGGGCCCTATCTAAAGTAGGAATATCTTCCTTTGCGTTGACGAGGGAAAGAAGTTCCCACACAGCACTATTAACAGAGCAAGACATCACACGACATTCAAGTATAACGTTAAGTACAAGGAAGCAAGAAAAAGAAATGGAATTTCCAATTTAAAGTTCAAAGAAACATCTAAAAACACACTCTTAAGAATAAGGTGGCTTTTGATTTCTATCTCATATACTATCAAACACTTCCATTTCACCCACATTATTAGTTCCTTATGCAGTTAGTCTCCAGCCACCTGATGTAGAACAGGATGCTATGTAAGATGGTCAGCAAAGAGAGGCATTCGAGATCTTCAGGCAACGGGAGAGACGTGGGTCGGAGAGCTGCAGCTAGATTAAATGGGCTGAATACAGGAGCCATTGCAGCCTTGCGTAACCATGTCAACCAAGGAGAATAGCTGCGTCTGCGCGGGTTTCAGGCCCGAAAGCGCGGGACCCAAGCTGGGACCTCCGAGGCCTCGTAGCGGAACACGCGCGCCAGGGGCACAGACCAGAAATGGAGGGAATCTAAGGAACTTTAAGCATACAAAGAAGCTGCCAATACTTACTTACAAAGAAGCTCCCACGGCCTTCCAACATACTTACTTTTTTAGCTCGGGGGGGTGAGCTTTGCTCATGGTGTCTATTCAGCGAACTCAACGATACCTCCAAAAGAAATTCTTCGCCGCTTACGAACCCGCAGTAAACCCAGAGTTTTGCGTCTGACGTCACTGATCTCGTTAGCCAATCAATTGTCAGCAGCTTTCAAGCTTCACCTCGCGATACTTAGGGAAGTCTGAGCGTGCTGTCCTGAAGTCCTGAACTTCCGGTCGCGTCGCCAGCGATTGGCCAGGATGAAAGGGTTGGGTTTCCCGGCGTTCCTAATTTCATTTCCTTTTCTGTAACGTTGAGATACCGGTAAATGTCCCGACTCTACTTTCTAAACGACACCGGATCGAGTCGGGACTTATTCATATATAATAAATGAAAATAAACTCTAGAGAAGTGGGACCCTGATAGTTCCTTGGAATGTATTCCTATAGTATACTGTCATGCTAAACTCAGGGTTTCATTGACAAATTAGTGACCGCTGCACTAAAGAGTGAGTGACAGGGCCTCAGTTTATAAGAACGTGAATCCAGAACCCGAAAGTACATTTCCAGCTGACGGTCTTGCTATTCTTGTTAGTACTGCCTCCCGATCCCCACTTAAATGTAAAATGTATCTTGATCCCATACATAAAACATATGTGCAGCACAAACTGTGAGGTACTTTGAAGTCAAGAACGTTACGTGTCAAGTTGTTTCTGACTTGTTCCCAGTTAAATTACCCTTCTAAATCCCTATTGTATTTGATTCATAAATGTGAACCCAAAGTAAGTCTTAACCAATGACAGTTAAGACTTAAACTAATGTATTTTGTATTTCTGTGGTACTCAAAATCCTAGACATTGCATATTCTCTAGAGGGGTCATAGCTGTATCTTTTTTACCTTTTGCTGTTAGTGGTTAGCTGAAGCTAAAAACCTGACATAGATATTGAATTTATTATTTTGGACATATACAGTTTCCATCTTTTACATTAATGGAATCAAGTAATTGTGCCCCAGTTTGCCATCGAAATATTCCCCATTTACAATGAACAAGTCCTGCATTCAAACCATCTTGTATAACTAACTTTCATTCTTTTTGGATCTCTTAAGAAACTGATTTCACACATTACAAAAAGAATCCTTAGAAAGCTATATAGTCACTGCCCAAATATAAGAAACACAATAGTGGAAGAAAATTAAACTTTATTTTTTATGTCCAGACAACTAGGAAAATGTACCATAGTCCTGAAACAGGAAACAGAACTTCTATATTACTATTTCAAGTAATAAGTTGGTAAAAAGACAACAAGGTCCTTATCAAAATGGTAAGGTGCCAGAGCTGGGGTTGGAACACTACACATTGCAAAGCCCCCAGGCAAAAGTGGTATTTGGTAGTGGAAGGGTTGGGAGGAGGGGCAGCTCCTCCTTCGTTCTAAAGGAGCCACAGCTCACCTGAGTTGCTTACTTTTTCTACCTTGACCTTCCTGTTGCCAAAGGATTGTCTCAGTAGGCTGTTATTTCAGGGTACTAAGGAAGTTATACTGGGTTTAGGTTTCATTCCTGAAAACCAGGTTTTTTCCAAACCCAGTACTTCACAATTCTCTTAATTAAGCAGTCAACAGTTCCTCTCTCATCACTCATTCCTGGATATTGGTACGTAGCACAATCAAAAACTCCTGTCCCTTCAAGGTAGAGTACCACTGCGACTGTCCTGTCACTCTGCTGCCGACAGGCTTAGGGCCCATCACTGCTGCAGGTGAGAAGGAAGGTCTGCCTCCCACACTCAGCATGACATTGCCTCTTACGTTTCTGGAGGATCTCCAAGATGAAAGATGTCATGTGTGAGAATGTAAGAAGTGCAAATCTACATCTTGATAGACAGAAACAGCTATCCAAAGGAAGCTTTGAAAGATCTTATCCAAACTACCTCTTCATACCCTTCATACCCTTGTATATACAACAAAACCAAGGAAAACAAATCCCCAGAAACCGTTTTGCCCCTTCTAAATTAGTGACCTCATGGATTTTGTTTTACGGCTTATCCAAAATGGTGTGGTGATGCTTATGGTAAACAGGAGGTCGGCAACAAAGAGAAACACCTCTCTTCACATTCCACCAGATCACTGGCAGGTGAGAGGAGCCTGTCAGCTTATTGGTACCTCAGAGGGCTCTGTCTTGGTCTGAGGGAAATACCTGCTGCCAGAGTAAGCATTTGCCACATAAAATTTAGGCTCTCAAAAACTCTCTGACCCAAATTTTAGCACCAGTTTTTTTTCCATTGCACTTTCTAGGATTAAAATATAGAAGAACCAGTGTCCAGAGGCAAGTGACTCATGCCTTAACCTTGCTGCCATCCTTAGTTTCTTCATTCACAAACTTTGCTTAAAAGACCAAAATTCTCATTCTTCATTTGAAATAGATTCCTGCCCTCAGTCACAATGGCCAATGGCAAAGGCTTCTATGTCTGAATGGATGAGAGAGACTCCTTCATCTTCTTAGTCATGGATGGAATGAGGTTCATGTGGTCATCCACACACTTTGTCACACAACTCTCCAGCTGCCGCTTCACCTGAAGCTCTTTATTCCCTGCATCTAATGAATCTTTGGCTTTGTCGTTGCAATGCATGGTGCATCGGGCCAGGCGGTCCTGTGGCAAGAGGAAGAGAAGGTTGAGAAGCTGGCCTTCATTTACCAAGTACCTATCATGTACCAGGTTCTGTGCTACATACAATTAAGTTTCACTTACTGTTGTCATAGAACTTTGGCAAAATGATGTATTATGAAACCAAATTTACCATAAGTTAATCGATATAAAAAATTTCCTATGTTATCTTGTCAATGTTGTAACAAAATGATGTTATTTGAGGATCTGCTGTGTTTTGGCTTGACATGTATTATCTTGATGAATTAAAGAGACACTAGTAAAGTTAACCAGGATTATCCTGATTGAAACAGAGGGTGGCACTAGGAGGGCCCAGACAAACCATTACTGGAAAGCAGGTGAATGACAGAATTGTACACAAGCCCCTTCCAGGAAGTGGGGAGTAACTAAAGGCCAGTTACTCAATTACAGAAAGACTTACAAACATCTTATTATTTAATGTCTGTCCTAGCTATAGAAAAACACTCAACTTAATTACTTGACTATCTACTATGTGCCAGGTACTCTTCTTCGGCTTCTTTTAAAGATTTTATTTATTTATTTTTAGAGACAAGGGGAAGGAGAAAGAGAGTGAGAGAAATACCAGTAAGTTAAACATTGGTTGGTTGCCTCTTGTAGTTGGTGTGGCCAGGGACTGGACCTGCAATACAGGCATGTGCCCTGATTGGGATTTGAACCTGTGACCTTTCACTTTGTGGTATTCAAACTGCCCATTCAACTGAACCACACGGGTCGGGGTTATGTGCTAGGTACTCTTCTAATGGGGGATATAGCAATGAGTGAAACAAAAAAAGTTCTCCCCTCATAGAACTTATATTCCAGTAACGGAAGAGAGACCAACAGAATAATTAAGTGGAGATGTTGAGGAAACAGTTGAATATACGAATTTGGAGGTCAGGAGTGAAGTTGGTCTAGAGCTATGAATGTAGGAGTTGTCACGTATAGATGATAATGATAACTGAGACTAGAGAACTATAGAAAAGAGAAGAGTTTCAAGGAGAGTCCTGGGCACTCCAATGTTCAGAGGTTGGAAAGGGAAAAGCCAGCAAAGGAAGCCATAAAAGGATAGCTAGGGAGGTGGAAAACCAGGAAAGTGGGGTGTCCTGGTAGCCAACTGAATACAGTGTTTCAAGGAGGGGGAGAGTGATCCACTCTGTGAATAATGTGAACAGGTTGAGTAAGATGAGGAGTGAGAAATGACCACTGAATTTAGTCCTATGGAGGGGAATGGCAAGAGCAGTTCTGGCATGGTAAAAGAGTAAGTCTGACTGGAGAGGACTGCAAAGTGAATGGAAGGAGAAAAGTTTTATAGCAATTCAAGAATCAAAACTTCAAAGTCCCGCCCTGACTGGTAGAGCTTAGTGGATTGAGTGCAGGCCTGCGAACCACACGATCGAGGTTCAATTCCCAGCCAGGGCACATGCCTGGGTTGCAGGCCAGTTCTCAGCAGGGGGCTCACGAGAGGCAACCATACATTGATATTTCTTTCCTTCTCTTCCCCTCTAAGGATTAGTAAATAAAATATAAAAACAAAAACAAAAACAAAAACAAACACACAAAAAATGTCAAAGTCCCTATTTATAAACTCAGGTGTCAAAATAAACACAAAGAAACCTTTGGGAGTTCCATGATTTTGGAGAAGTCAATCCTGTCAATAGTTTTAAAGAATTTTGTGTAGCAGGATGTAAAAATGTATTACATTAGGTACAATTTTTCCATGTGAACAGAATCCCAGGCTATGAAAAACTGCTTTAGAAGTAGGCCCTGCTTCCTCCCAAGTTCCAGAAAAGTTACTCACAGGAAGAGAGTAAAATGAAGTTGTGGCTACTCTGCTCCAGACAGGGATGGGGGTAGAGATGGGGGTTCTTGGTGACCTCAGAAGGGCTAGTGAGGCAGGCATCAGGGAGTCAACAATAATAATACTTCATATAAATGACAGCTCTTTAGTGACATGGGGGCTGCCCTCTGGCCATAGCAGGTAGGAGCAGTGCTGGTGGGTAAGTTCACAAAAGTTACAGGAGGTGGATGAAAGGATATAAGGACGAAAGGATCTTGCTCTACTCTGTACCTTTTTAAGACCTATCTATTCCACTTTCTTGGGGATTCTGCTATTGTAAGAATGAATGTGTTTTTAGAAAGCTTTGTGCTATATAGTATATATATATATACTTTCTACCTGTTAACTACAGTAAAAAAAGCATAAGGCTCTTGGTCATAAACCTCCTTGGTAACTCATTGTTTTTATTGGAAATACTTGCAGTACTCAATCTCCAGGACTTTCCCCAAATTTCAAACTCTGAAGACTGGTTGACCACAGCACCAATGTTAACAGAATCAAGACACTAAAGCCCAGAGCTTTGTAACAAATGTTTGTTACGTACAAATGGGCAATATCAAGGACCAGAGTGCTCTGTCTGGGATATTCCTCACCTGGAACGTCTCCAACTCCCTGGTAACCAGGGCCTGGGCTTGAGCCAGAGGCGCATGGCAGCGCTCGATGCACTGGTGTACCTGCTGCATGGACGACTTGCTGTCCTCACAACAGCTAGCACTGCACCGGAACATGAAGGCCTGGGGACGGGGCAGAGGGAGGTCAGGTAGGGACAGCTCCAGCGAGAGCTGACCATGGAGAGCTACAGGCGTTGGGAGGAGCGTCTAGAAATCTGCACTGCTCCTTAGACTAGACATCAGGACCTTAAGACTACGTACGAATGGGAAAATTATCCTCAGTGCCTGGCAGAGTGTTTCATGACTTTCTCGCTTCTAGCTCTGTTGCAATTGTTGCTTACAGGGCTATGTGCACAGGGAAGGTGGTGGTGGGTCGGATGAAGCCAAAATCTTAAAACCAGATGCCTATACCACAGGGTTCACCAGTCAGCCATCTAGTAATCTATATATCCCACAAGGGGGTAGCCCCTCAATGACAAGGAGCACTACAAGAGGAATCCACAATCCTCTTGGGGAGACAAGACTAAAAGACACAAAACATTTAGGGTATCGAAGCAGAACTGTATATAAACCAACGCTCTGTACCGCGAAGAACTGGGCACGAATGACCTGGCCATTGAGGAGGCAGAGCACTTTCGCCTTTCCGGTCCTTCAGCTTGGCCGTGCTCTTTCAGCCTCGGGCTGCCCACCTGCAAAAGGGCCGGGCAAAAGGGGAAGGTGGGGGGAGACCAAAGCCTCACACTAGGGGCTCTCTAACCCTGGCCCGGAGACCCCCTCACCCCAGTGATGGTCTGGGTGATAACGGCCTTGAGAATTTCGAGGACGCACAGATTTCATCCGCTCAGCCAAAGTTCCAGAGTTTCTGTCTGAGGGCAAGGACTGTTTCCGAGGGTGCCGCGGCTACCCCAGGGACGCCCCGGCTAGGTTCTGCGGGGAGGGGGCGGCTGCGTAGGACATCTCGCGGCTGCTGAAGGAAGGAGTTGGGAATCGTGGCATGCGACCGAGAATGTGGGTACGCCGGGTTCCCGCAGAATCGGCTCCCACCCGGCTACCTGCATCTTCCGGATATTCTCTTTCTCCAGAGTCTTCACCATAGAGTCCACCGCCTCCTGTACCCGAAGCTGCTGCAAGTCCGCCATGGCGACCTCGCGGTGCACCACGCCGAAACGGAGCCCACATGGACTCTGCGCCCGGGCCCGCCCCCTCGCCGCAACTTCCCGGGTCACCGCAGCCAGTTCTTCCCTTCCCCACACGGCTGCCGCCTGGCGTCGGAGAGGAGCAACTGCACGCTGAGTGTTGCTGTCCCGCCTTCCGCTCGTTCCCTCCGCCCCACCGGAGTCCCCTCCCCGCCCTCTGGTGGGCTCCGTGAGTAACCCACCTTAGCACCAGGGGAGGGATTCTTCACATGATCTCTGCACAGCTACCTCGCGCGCAGTAGGACTGCTTCTCTTCTTCCCCTCCCTTCTTTCCTCCCTGCCTTCTCTTCTTTCTAACTCTTAACACGTATTTTTAATACAAATAATTAACTTATAGAAAAAATTCAGGTGTACAGCCTGATGAATTTTAGCAAACCTGCTCTTTCCCAGTCTCTCTGTCCTATCTCCGCCTATGCCTTACCCCAGGTTTTCTGCTTTCTGTTACTAAGGTTACATTTTCTCTTTCTAGAAGTTTATACACAGGGTGGGCAAAAGTAGGTTTACATTTGTTTGTATGGAAAATAATACAACAATAAATAATAATAATACAAGAATAAACTGTGTGTTTCACATATTTACAAGTGTAAATCTTTTGTTCACCCGTATATGCAATTCAGTATCTACCCTTTTTGGGTCTGACTGCATCACCCAGCCTAAGCTATTGAGATCCAGCCCTGTTGTTGATGGTTGTTTGTTGTCAAATGCTAGTCCCTTAAATGGACACAGCACAATTTGTTTTTACATCCCCCTGTTGATTTCTGGGTCCTTTCCAGTAATTAGCTATTATGGATAAAATGGTGACTGTGAACATTCTTGAGCAAATCTTTTGTAGACATAAATTTACCCAACAGTAATTTCCATAGTTGAATTGTTGGCTTGTTGGTAGATGTATGTTTATGTACTTACTTCTAATAAAATATTATTAGCATCAAAGGCAATGCAGAAACTACAGATATTCAGTCGACCGTAGAGCATTCATGTGCCCCCAACAGAGTGCCGTTTCTGAGCTCCTGGATCAGTTCTGTCTGGAATACCTTACCTTCCACCCTCAACTTACTGTCCAGCGCATTCACATATTAAATGTGTACTGGGCCTTGGCCGGGTAGCTCAGTTGGTTAGAGCATGGTCCCATACACCAAGGTTGCACATTTGATCCCTGGTCAGGGCACATACAAGAAGTAGCCAAATAATGCATAAATATGTGGAACAACAAAATTGATGTTTCTCTCTCTCTTTAAAAAAATCAATAAATTGAAAAAAAAACACACATTGGGTTGTTGTGAGACATGAACTAGGTAGTGGTAAGGTATTGGGAACTGCCCTGCCTGGTTTCAGAAGCTGTAACCCTCCAATGGCTAAGGCTGAGTGAGTGACCTTTGGACCATAAGCCACTAAGGAGACAAAGCTTATCTCCCTGGCAGGAGCCCCGCTTCTGCTTCTTCATCCATAACTGGCCTCCAGTGCTTGATCAGTTAGCCAATGACAGGTAAGATTCCCCAAGGGGGGAACAACCTAAGACAGGTATGATCACGTGGAGGCCCCAGGAAAGGACTTGGGGAGCTATGGAGAAAGGGGGTGATGGACCCTTGCCCCTTGGCTTTGGCAAAGCCTGAGTCATTCTCATTCTATCTGTGAGAAGTTTCCTAATCTCTTGGCTGCTTTACTTCCACTGCCTAACTTAAGCCTGAAACAATGACAGAAGGTGGCACAGCCCTGTGCTGGAAAGAGCAGGCTCTCTGGGTGATCAGGCCTAAGAAGGAATATATACAATCCTGTGAAACTTGCGTTGCTAAGAATGTTCTCAATTTTCTGATAAGGGTCTGAGCAGGAAATGAGTGTATTTCCCAAAGTTTTGTAGACCTTTAGCTAACAGACTCTGACTCAAAATAAGCTCTCACAGTTCTTTGCATGCTATCTATTGTTTGATCCTAACTGCCTGACAATGATTAATGAACTTTACCTGTATTCCTGTACAAATTGAAACCCAATAAAAACCTGTCAAGGCAAGGGTAGGCGAGCTCTCCCCTAGAGAGAGTTGCAAGGCCGCTCCGAGTTGCTCCCCTCTTGAGGGAGTAGCTGTGCTGTCCCTTTTCCTCCACAGGGCTTGGTAGTCCGTGTGACTTTGTCTCATGTCTCATCCATAATGCCGCAGACACTGTGGGCTGGTGTCCGTGTCAGTAAGGGTCCACAGGGGAGCATCAGTGAACTTGAAGGGGGCAGACATAGGCAATGTTGGAAGAGATGTGCTGTAGAAGGTGGTCCAGGGCAAGTAAGGTGAGAAGTTTAGGTGCCTCAAGAAAGCTTTCTTAGAGGAGATGAGTAGGTGTTTGCCTAGCACACAAGAGGTGAAGAGAATGCCATGCCAAGCGCAGGGCACTGCTATGAATAAAACAGAGTGTGAAAAAGCTTGAAGCTCTGGGGAAGTCAAGTGATTCTGCTGCCTTGGATCCTGGAGTAGAAAAGGAGTTGGGGGACACAAGGACAGGGGCCCTGACATTGGAAATCAGGTGTTTGCTGCCATTGGGCACTAGGTGGAAGGAGAACTCTGGTGTGAGGGCAGGGGGAGGTTTGACTCAACATATAGTCCTTTGAAGCTAGCTGCTTTCTGGATGGACCTAGACGGTACTATGCTGAGTGAAATAAGTAGGTCAGAGAAAGACAAATAGTATATGATTTTACTTACCTGTGGAATCTAATGAACAATATAAATGAACAAACAAAACAGAAACACACTCATAGATACAGGAAACAGAAAGTACAGCATGGGAAAGTACTCAATATTATTGTAATAACTAGGTATGGTGCCAGGTGGGTACTCGAAATATCAGGGGAACACTTTGTTTAACCACTATGCAGTACACCGGAAACTGATACAAAATATTGAATGTCAACTGTAATTGAAGAAAATAAAAATTAAAAAAGAAAAAGAAAGCTGCTTTCTTCAAGCACCAGCCTCTCTCTAGCCCAAGTCCTGGTAAAATTCCCTGGATACCACTGTGCAGGATTTGAGATATCCTTTCTGCTTCAAGCCAGACCAGAGGTGGCTCCAGCAGCCACTGGAATCAGGGTAACACCCGCTGTAATTACACTGTGCCAGGCACTGTTTTAAGAGCTTTACATGGATTGTCTCATTGAATCCTTACAATAATCCTATGAGGTAAGTAAGTACTTTATTATCCACATTTCTCCCCCTCAGGAAGAAAACTGAAGCCTAGGGAGGCGAAGCCACCTGCCAAACATTGCACATTTGGAAGCATGAATTGGTGTGGTTAGATTTCCAACCTGAGTAAGCTGACGCCAGACTTTAGAAGTAGAAATCTCTATTATGACTTACTTAATGTTTTTATTTATGTCTCCATGTTCCACTGAGAGTTCTTTCTTCTTTTTAGCACAATCGGAATCTCTTCATTTCCTCCCTGATTTCTAATGTCAGACTGAATCTCTTCAACAAGTCCTACTTGTAGGAGCCCAGTTAAAATGAATTTAAACTTCCTTGAGTAATGCAGCCTTGCTAATTTGTGTATATGCAATGAATGATTCTTTAGTATTAATGGTAAATGTTTCCAGCTGCAGTTGACTTTAGAAACCAAATGGGAATTATGGTAGAATCAAATTTTAATGTCATTTTAGGAAGTTCAGATACCTGTTTGCATACTCGTATTCTGGTGCTTTGGCAATAGGAAATGAGGTTTCAGGGTCTGAGATCTTGTTTGTTCTTTTCTCTCTCTCAAATCAATGAATAAAAAATACATTTGAAGCTTTGGTTGATTATTATATTTATATTTATATCATTAAATATGAAATAAGGCAAATACTTTATAAATATCCTACTATTATGTAACTATCTCTTGACTCTATTTATATGGATTATCTCATTTAATTCCCACAATATAATCCTATGAAGTACGTACGTAAGCCTACTATTATTATTCTCTCCAGCCTACTATTATTACCCTAGATAAGACCACCTTTATAATAATAATTATTATTATTTGGGCTACTATAATTGACACTGTTTAAACCTTTTGCAAATCTCCCTATTAGTGGTCTTTTTTAAAATTGGTTTTTAGAATATATCTTATAGCCTTGTGATGAGCTCTGTGTCAGTTATAGTTGTTACAAGTATTTTCTCCTACTCGGTGCCTTGCCTTTTCACTTCTCAAATAGTACTGTACCTATGTGTGCAGAGTGTTGGGAACTCTGGTAGGCTGAATGTGGGGTTGTGCTGGACATGGATCTTCCAACCCCCATAACAGAAGGCTGGCCAGAGGGGCCCTGGCCACAGGGAATGTGTACTGTTTAGGAAAAGGATTGTAATTCCCTTCTTATCTCCTTTTGGAAGCGGCTTCTTGTCCTGTGACTGCTTCTTGACTTTTTCTCTCTGCAGGTACACACTACATTACACTGAGGTAATGTAGTTTGGAGTCATGAGCAACACTCGTGCCCCCTTTGTCTGGGATCCCTTAAAACAAGTCTTGGACTCAGGGAGGTGTGGTCCCACTTCATTGATCTGCTGCCATTGGTGTTCCCTGTAATGTGCGTAATAAAGACTATGTCTGCTCCATTCTCTATTCTGTTCCATTGATCTATGTGTCTGTTCTTATGCCAGTACCAGGATGTTTTGATTACAGTGGCCTTGTAATACAGTTTGGTATCAAGTATTGTGACTGCTCCTACTTTGTTCTTCCTTTTCAAAATTGCAGCAGCAATTTGGGATTGTTTATGGTTCCATATAAGTTTCTGAAATGTTTGTTCTATGTCTGTGAAATATGCCATTGGTACTTTATTTTTTTAATTTTTATTTATTTATCTTTAGAAGGGAAGTGAAGGAGAGAGGGGGGAAAATATCAATGTATGGTTGCCTCTCGTGGGTCCCCTGCTGGGAACTGGCCTGCAACCCAGGTATGTGTCCTGACTGGGAATCAAACCGCGATTCTTTGGTTCACAGGACCATACTCAGTCAACTGAGCTACACCAGCCAGGGCCCACTGGTACTTCAATAGGTATTGCATTGAATCTATAAAATGCTTTGGGTAGTGTGAACATTTTGATGATGTTAATTCTTCCAATCCATGAACACCGTGTATGCTTCTATTTGCTTGCGTCTTCCTTAATTTCTTTCTTCAGTGTTGTGTAGTTTTCTGAGTACAGTTCTTTTACTTCCTTGGTTAGGTTTATTCCTAGGTATTTTATTTTTCTTGTTGCTATATCAAATGGGAATTTTCCCTGATTTCTGTTTCTGATATTTCATTGTTGGTGTACAAAAATGCCTTTGATTACTGAATATTGACTTTGTATTCCTCTGTTTCGCCAAATTCATTTATTAGGTCGAACAGCTTTTTGGTGGAGCCTATAGGATTTTCTGTGCACACTATCATGTCATTTGCAAACAATGACAGTTTTGCTTCCTCCTTTCCAATATGGATGCCTTTTAGTTTTTTTCTTGTCTGATTGCTGTGGCTAGGACTTCCAATACTGTGTTGAGTAGAATGGTGAAAGTGGACAGCCTTGTCTTATTCCTGATCTTAGTGGGAAAGCTTTTAGTTTTTGCCCATTGAGTATGATGTTGGCTATAGGTCTCTCATATATGCCCTTTATATTAAGGAATGTTCCCTCTATTCCCACTTTGCTGAGTATTTTAATCATAAATGGGTGCTGTACCTTATCAAATGCTTTTTCCACATCTGTTGATATGATCATGTGGTTTTTGTCTTTCCTTTTGTTTTTATGATGTATTATGTTTATGTATTTGTGAGTATTGTACCATCCTTGCATCCCTGGGATGAATCCTTCTTTATCATGGTGTATGATCTTTATAATGTATTGCTGGATGTGGTTTGCCAATATTTTGTTGAGGATTTTATTAGCATCTATGTTCATCAGCAATGTTGGCCTGCAGTTATCTTTTTTTGTTGTTGTGTTTTTATCTGGTTTTGGGATTAGGATGATGCTGACTTCACAGAAAGAGTTTGGGAGTCATCTGTCTTTTTGGATTTTTTTGGAATAGTCTGTGAAGGATAGGGGTTAGCTCTTCCTCAAATGTTTTGTAAAATGCTCCTGTGAAACCATTCCAGTCCAGGGCTTTTGTGTGTTGGGAGTTTTTTGATTACTGCTTCGATTTTGTCAGCTATTACTGGTCTGTTCAGGCTTTCTGCTTCTTCTTCATTCAGTTTTGGAAGATTGTGTTTTTCTAGAAATTTGTCCATTTCACCTAGGTTTTCAAATTTCTTGGCATATAGTTCTTGGTGGTAATTTCTTACAATCCTTTGTATTTCTCCGGTATCAGTTGTAATCTCCCTCTTTCATTTCTGATTGTGTTTATTTGGGTCCTCTTTTTTTTTCTTGATGAGTCTGCATAAAGACTTGTCAATTTTGTTTATGTTTTCAAAGAACTAGCTCCTGGATTTATTGATCCCTAGGATTGTGCTTTTAGCTCTATGTTGTTTAATTCTGCTCTGATCTTGGTTATTTCCTTCCTTCTACTTGCTCTGGGCTGTATTGGTTGTTGTTCCTCCAGTCCTTGTATGTGTAGGGTTAGGTTGCTTATTTGAAATGTTTCTGTCTTTTTTAGGTAGGCCTGTATTCCTATGAACTTCTCTCTCAGGACTGCCTTTGCTATGTCACATAAGTTTTGGACTGTTGTGAGTTCATTTTCATTTGCTTCCAGAAAGTTTTTGATTTCTTCCTTGATCCTATTCTTGACCCATTCATTGTTTAATAGCATGCTATTCAATCTCCAAGAATTTGAATGTTTTTGAGTTTTTTCCTTGAGAATGGTTTCTAGTTTCAGTCCCTTGAGGTCAAAGAAAATGCATGATATGATTTCAATTTTCTCGAATTTGTTGAGGTTTGTTTTGTCTCCTATCATGTGGTCCATCTTTGAAAATGTTCCATGTGCATTTGAAAAGAATGTGTATTTTGCTTCTTTGGGTTGAAAGGTTCTATGTATATATATATATATGAGTCAAGTCCATTTGTTCTAGGGCATTTTTCAATGCTGCAATATCTTTGTTGATATTTCATTTAGAAGATCTATCCGTTTTTGACAGTGGGGTCTTAAAATCCCCTACTATAATAGTGTTGCTGTCTATATCTTTCTTGCAGTCTTACAAGATTTTCCTTATGTATTTGGGTGCTCCTTTGTTAGTGCATATCTGTTTATAATGTTTATGTCTTCTTGATGGATTCTTCCCTTGAGTATTATGAAGCATCCTTTTGGGTCTCTTTATATGGCCCTTATTTTGAAGTCTATTTTGTCTGATATGAATATTGCTACCCTGGCTTTTCTTTCCTTTCCATTTGCTTAGAATATTTTTTTCCAACCCTTCACTTTCAGTCTGTGTAGGTCTTTTGTTCTGATGTGGGTCTCTTGTAGGCACCATATGTGTGGGTCCTGTTTTCTTATCCATTCAGCTACTCTGTGTCTTTTGATTGGAGCATTTAATCCATTAACATTTAAGGTTATTATTGATAGGTATTTGTTCATTTCCCCCCTTTGTACCTGTGCTCCTCTGTCTTGCACTCTTCTCCTTTATCTTCTTATACTAGTCCCTTTAGTAAATCTTATAGTGCTGGTTTGGTGGAGATGTATTCCTTCAGCCTTCTTTTGTCTGGGAAAATCCTTATTTTGCCTTCCATTTTAATCGAGAGCCTTGATGGCTAGAGTAATCTTGGGTGCAAGCCTTTGTTTTTCATTACTTGGACTACCTCTTGCCATTCTCTCCTGGATTTGAGTGTTTCTGTTGAGAAATCAGTTGCTATCTTTACTGGAATCCCTTTGTATGTTACGCCTTGTTTTTCCCTTGATGCTTTTAAGATTCTCTATTTGTCTTTAACACCTGGCATTTTAATTATGATATGTCTCGGAGTAGGCCTTTTTGGGTTCATCTTGATTGGGACTCTCTATGCTTCCTGAACTTGCATGGCTTTTTCCCTCTCCAGGTTTGGAAAAATTTCAGTCATTATTTTTTCAAACAGGGTTTCTATCCCTTGTTTCTTTTCTTCTCCTTCTGTTATTTCTATATTTCGAATGTTGTGTTTTATGTTATCTTGGAGTTCCCTTAAGCTATTTTCATATTTTTTCAGTCTTTTTTCATGTAGCTGCTCTACCTGGGTGTTTCTTTCCCCTTGTCTTCCAGCTCACTAATTTGGTCCTCTGCTTCATACAGCCTGCTTATAATTCCTTCTAGTTTGTTTTTTATTTCTGAAATTTTATTGTTCATTCCTTCCTGGTTTAGGTTTGTAGTTTCTGTCCCATTTTTCATACTGTTCTCACTCAGTTTCTTGTAGGTATCTGTGAGTTCCTTGAGCATCCTTATAAACATTATTTTGAATTCTATATCTGATCCCTTGCTTACCTCCATTTCATTTGGCTCTTTTAATGGGGATTCTTCCATTCCTTTTGATTGCAGGTTCTTTTTTTGTCTCCCCATTTTAGGTGACTCTTTTTGTTTGTTTCTGTGCATCCTGATATTTCTCTTGCTAACTGTCTTTGTAGGGTGAACTTCTATGGTAGGAATCCTGTGGGATTCAGTGGTGTGGTCTCTTTGATCTCCTTGTATGGATGCTCTAGGGTTGCTCTTTCATTTGTTTGTGTGGGCTCTCTTGTTGTACTTGGGTTTTTACCTTTTGGTGGTTCCTTTGTTGGTGGATTCTCTCCTCCAGCAGGTATACTGATGTTCACAGCTCCCACCTAATCTTGTATGTGATCAGCGGCAGGGGGTAGGCAAAATGGATCAAGACAGCAAGAGAGTATTCTATGGGATTTAAAATACCAACAAAGAGAGAAGAGATAGGAGATCCTTTGGATAAGTGTAGTGTTAACTGTGATATTTTGCCCAACTAGCTACTTTTTATAAAAGGTGAAAAAGGGGTAAGACTCTTATTAGGGAGGAGCAGGATTGTGAGCTGAATCTGGGAAATAGTGCTTGTGCAAGATTAGATGATGAGCTATAGTGAGAGTAAAGGATAGAAAGTAGGCATAGTGTGCAAGAGAATAGAGTTAACCACAACAATAATAAAGCTCAGGAATATAGTGAAATAGGCTAGGATCAGGGAGGGGTGCTGTGTAGTATTTACAATTGTATGATACAATAATTATTTATAATAGTACTGGAACAACAATAATATGACAAGAAATATATGGTTTAGATAACAAGACTAGAAAGTACAACCATGAGTTGTGTGTTATTGGAACATGAGTGAAATGAAAGAAGGAAAGTTAAAATACAATATGAAACAGGAATAAGAAATCCCATCAAGCAATGCAATTAAACAGAGAAATAAAAGGAAGAAAACTAAACAGAAAGAAGAGAAATAAAATACTAATGAAATAAGAGAAGTAAAACTAATGAAAAAATAATAATATAAACAAACAATAAAATGCCAGTTCTATGGAATAGCAAAGTGAAATTTGTCTCAGTTTTTCAGTTGTTGGAGTTAGCCTTGTGCTCCCTCTTTGGATCTGTCTTTTGACCTTTTACAACTCCAGGTCTGCTTGTCTTACTTGGGGTAAGAGAAAAACAAAAGAGAGAGGAGAGGAAAAAATAAACCTCTTTCTGACTTTAAACCTGCTGAGCGAGTTCTATCGATCTTCCTGGATACCACAGGAAAAGTGGGGCTGGGTTTTGCTCGTCTCCCTTCTGATGGTTTTGTGAGGATGGTTTCCCAGATTAGGGGGCCAGGTCTGGGATGCAGTATTCACAGTGGCCTAGCCTCCAGCCCAGGTCCTCCATGACCTTCCAGGCCCCCACTGTTCATCTGCACCAAGCCTGCTCCTTTAATCCCCGAGTTGTGCGAAGGTCTGTGCAGTGTGCCTTCTCCTTGCTCTTTGCAAGCCTAGTGTGACAGGAGCCCACCACTGGACAAGTGGCACCAGTCAGCCTCTGGGCTGCGGTGAGAGTCAGCCTCTAGTCTCAGGCACCAATCAGCCTCTGGGCTAGTGGCTGGAATCAGCCTCTGGGTGTGCAGATCAAGTCAGCTGCAGAGCAAGCCAGTTGCTGCTCAAGAGTTCCTTAAAAAGTGGCTGAGAGTCTTTTTTTTTAGTAAAAGCCTCTTGTTTAAGCCCTCCATTCTTGACAAGCTCCTGGCTTCTCACACAGCCCAACTTTCTAACCAGACTGGAGACTATCTGGGTCAGGGTCCAACATGACCCAACTCTTCTCCCTTCTTCAGGTGTCACCAGGCTCCCCAGTTTCTCTGGTAATGGCCTAGCTAATGTCCACAGTCCCAGTGGGTGTACATCACCAGGGTGTGATGTACACCCACTCCCCCAGCGACTTCAAGCATCCAGGTCTCTCCTGGTGCTTGGCTGCCCTCGCTGCTCTGGTAGGGGAGGGAGCTGGTGATCTAACTCTCCCCTTCAAGTATCCTGCTGGGCCAGGGGCCACAGCAGCCTATGTCCCTAGACAGATCCCAGGGACCTTAGCATCCCTGTGCAATCTCTTCACCATCTGTTTTTCAATGTCCTCTACAACTGCTGGCCTCCAAAATTCATATAAGCTGGGATTTTTTTGGCTGTTCACTTCTGTTCCTCAGAAGATCTGCTAAGTGTTCCTGCTGGGCAAAGGGAGAACTGGGCTCTGCTCCCATCTACCTTCCCACCTATCTCGCTGCTATCTTCCTATTCCCAGGAGAGAATCTTAAAAGCAGCAAGAGAAAGGAGACAATTACCTACAAAGGAGTTCCCATAAGACTATCAGCTGATTTCTCAAAAGAAAACTTATAGGCAAGAGGGGGCTGAAAAGAAGTGTTCAAAGTCATGAAAGGTGAGGAACTACATACAAAATTGCTCTATCCAGCAAAGCTTTCATTTAGAATGGAAGGGCAGATAAAGTGCTTCCCAGACAAGGTCAAGTTAAAGGAGTTTATTATCACCAAACCCTTATATGAAATGTTAAAGGGATTTATCTGAGAAAAAGAAGATGACCAAAACTATGAACAGTAAAATGACAACAAACTCACAACTATTAAAAACTGAACCTAAAAGAAAACAAAAACAAAAACAAACTAAGGAAACCACTAGAACAGAAACAGAATCACAGAAATGGAGATCACATGGAAGGTTATATATAGGGAGGGGGAGGGGAAGAATGGGGGAAAAGGTACAGGGATTGAGTAGCATAAATTATAGATAGAAAATAGACAGGGGGAGGTTAAGAATAGTATAGGAAATGGAGAAGGCAAATAACTTATATGTATGACCCAGGGACATGAACTAAGGCGGGGGGAGTGGAGTGTGGGTGGGAGGGGGTGTGCATAGTTGAGAGAAATTAAGGGGGGGAAATGGGACAACTGTAATAGCATAGTCAATAAAATATATTTTTTAAAAAGAATCATAGAATTTAAAAGGTCCCTGGAGAATCAGTTTATTCTTACGAAATTTTTAGAAGAATCATTCTTTGTATGTTTTCAAACAAAAACTGGGGAAAACTCCAATCTAAAGAACAGATGAAGAAGCTACTTTTAGTCTAATTAATTTTCCAAGTTAAAATTTCAAAAATTTCTTAATTGTTAGTAGACTTAACAGATAGCCACTGGCCACATGTGGTTATTTGAATTTAAATTAAAAGTAAATAAAATTAAAAGTTCAGCTCCTCAGTCACACTAACCACATTTCAGGTGCTCACTGGTAAAATGTAGCCCTTGGCTACCATGTGAGATATAAAATGTTTCCTCATTGCAGAAAGTTCTGTTGGTTGGCACTGCTCTGGAACAATGAGGCTGTTTTTAACATTCCAATACTATGGCAATCTCAACTCCCAATGTACATCTTGGTTTTGCTTTAGTTGCACAGAATGAAGACAACCTCGATTCTACTAGATAAGTAGTTACACATAGCAGCCCTTTTTTATCTCAGGATACTCTTGCATTAAGCAGAAACGGTAGGAGAAGCTCTAATTTTACCTGGACTAAAGCAAATTAACCTGGCAGTACGAGATAATGCTCTAGTGATGTCTTGTGGGCCAAAATAACCAGGCACACCTCGGAGATATTGCAGGTTTGGTTCCAAACCAGCACAATAAAGCAAATATTGCAACAAAGTGAGTTGTAGTCTTTTTGCTGGTAGAGGATTTTGACTTTAATTTGTGAAAAAATGCTGTGCCTGTAATGTACAATACTTGAGCAGGTGTTTTTTTGAAGGACAGCTGAGAAATTATTTTAAAATATTTTATGAATTAGAATTCTTAGCCATCTTGTGGAACCCAGAAGGCCTCTCTGTGGAGCCCTAGGGTGCTGTGGGGCACAATTTAAAATCACTTGGCCCTGGCTGGTGTAGCTCAGTGGATTGAGCGCGGGCCTGTGAACCAGAGGATCTCGGTTCGATTCCCAGTCAGGGCACGTGCCTGGGTTTCAGGCCGGTTCCCTGCAGGCCAACTCCCAGCAGGGGACGCGTAAAAGAGAACCATACATTGATGTTTCTCTCTCTCTCTCCTTCCCCTCTAAAGATAAATAAATAAATAAATAAATAAATAAAAAGAATTTCCAACTTAAAAAAAAATCTCTTGAACCATGGTAGCTCAGTGGCTCAGTTGATTGGAGCATTGTCCTATGCACCAAAAGGTTGTGGGTTCCATCTCTAGTCAGGGTACATGCCTAGGTTGTGGGTTCAATCCCCAGTTGTTGTGTGTATGGGAGGTAACCAATTGATGTTTCTTTCTTTTATCGATGTTTCTCTCTCTCTCTCTCCCTCCCATCTTACCTCCTTTCCTCACTCTCTAAAATCAATAAAAACATATCCTTGGGTGCAAAAGAAAGAAAGAAAACTCCTGAACCAAGTCAATCTATTCATGAAACTAGATCCTGAAAAGACAAAGGGGTTTCATATGGTCACACGGTAGGTGAATGTCAGAAAAGAGGGTAGAAATAGATATTCCTAATTCTTAGCCCAGTGTTTTCCATACACCTCTGAAATGACATGGTCCAAATACCCCTCCTTCCTATTCTCTAGGCCATGTTCTCCTTAAGCCTTGTGGTGAGGACAGGTCCTAGAGTTGGACCCAGCTGGGGGCTGAATGGGGCTTCACCTTTCTCATCTGGGATGTTACTTTCAATGATAATAACAGTAGCTTCTGTTTATTGAGCGCCTACTGTGTGTCAGACATACCAGGTGCTTTAATGATAGGGCCTTTAATCCTCTCCATAATGTTGAGGGTATTATTGTAATCCTCTTTCAACATAGAAGCGTCAAATAGAAAACAAATTCAGACTTGGTAAGGAGAAACTTTAATTGAAAATGATTATTGCAATAGAGGAAGGAGGACCAATCTAAAGGGGGAGGAAGCTACCACAACCAAAAGATCAGCAGACCTCTGATGAGTTAGGCAAGAAGGTGTTTTTTTTTGTTTGTTTGTTTGTTTTAAATAGGGCAGTAAACATAGCTAGTAAAAACCAGGTGTGTGGAAGTGGGATGAAAAGATGGTGAATCAAGTGTAGATCAGAGATTGTTTTACCCTGAGGCCAACCTATTTTCTGAGAGGGCCACTTTAGTGTGTGGGTAGCGGGGTGCTGTGTGCTGACTCAGGGACCTGGAGAAAGGAGAAAATCTTCAAAAAAAGTTTGGTTAATAAACATGTTGTCCAACTGATTGATCAAGAGGGAGAAGCAGTTTAGCTAATCATTCATAAGGCCGAGAATGGGAATTTGGAGCCTCTGTATCCAGCTCTGTCGTAAGTAAATAAGGAAGGCGTCTCTGACTCTTCTAAAAGTCTTAGGGGAAGGGTGGTTCCTTGTTGTAGGCCTTCTGGAACACAAAGGGTCAGGAGATTTTCTTACTCTTCAGTTTCTAGGATCTCTGGGGTCAGGTTTAAATATTGTACTTGGAAGCGGTTCTTGTCCAGGAAGTAGTTCTAGTAATCAAATAAATTGTCTAAAGGTGATACAGTTAAAATGCAGTGGAAATGGTACTCAAATGAGATCTGATAGACTCCAAAACCCACACTTTTACTGGTGACACGAGTCTGAAATTATATCAATGGCTTTTGTCAATAGGAACATTTCTCATAGCACCTAGTGGTGCACTGGGCAGGTGTATCTGGTAAATACTTATTGAATTGAATTGCCCCATTTTGCTAGGGTTGTATGTGGGGGTAGGGGTTAAGTGGGTGGATTCACTGCTATTATATCTTTAAAATTTTTTAAAAAGATTTACTTATTTATTCCTAGAGAGAGGGGAAGGGAGGGAGAAAGAGAGGGAAAGAAACATCAATGTGAGAGAGAAACATTGATCAGTTGCCTCTGGTAAGTGGCCAGCCTAGGGACCAAATCTGAAACCCAGGCATGCACCCTAACTGAGAATCAAACCAGCAACATTTCGCTTTGCAGAAAGATGCCCAACCAACTGAGCTGCATTGGTCAGGGCTTATTGCTATTAATTTTTAAAGAAATGTTTACAAAACACCGTTTTAATGTTTACTGCTACATTAGAGTTTAAATACAGTAAATCTTATGTTAAAATATATTATTTTCACTGCCCCTAACATTTTATTTTGAAAAATTTCAGACTTAGAGGATCAGGGACTTCCGCCAAGATGGAGGCATAGGTGGAAACACTGTGCTTTCTCCCACAACCAAGTCTGAATACAACAAAGGTTTGGAGAACAAAAGACACACCCACAAAACAGAAAACTGAATTATACGGAAGTCTGACAACCACTAACCGTTCAACCGGGACAGTAAGAGGGGCGGAGCCAGCAGCAGAGCAGGGTCGGGCAGGACAGGTCCCCAGACCTAGGCGCGCAAGTGGCCCGACCCAGTCAGGGTGTGGGGCAGACTGACCGCGGTTGCACATTTGCGCACAGTGAGATGGACCACGCAGGCCCCAGGGGGCGAGGGCTGATGGCGGTGGCACACTCGCGTGCAGTGGGACGAAACTCGATGGTGGCAGCTGCCGCACCTGTGGGGGCCGTGGCAGGAGACGGCAGACGGGACGCCATTGCTTCTCTTTGACCCCGCCCCCACATGCAGCATCACAACCCAGCGACTGAGTTGCCCTGCGATACCGGTGAGAGCCATTGTCCCTCTTTGACCCCGCCCCCACATACAACGTCACAACCCAGCGACTTAGTTGCCCTGTTCTAGTGAACACTTTAGGGCTCTGATCCTGCTATGGAACAGGCACGAACAACCCGAAAGATGGCGCAAGAAGAACTCAAAGTCCCAGAGCCAATAACTCTAAGCGACCAACAGATTGCCAGCCTCTCAGAAGCACAATTCAAGACACTGTTTATCAGGATGCTCACAGAACTGATTGATTATAGTCACAAATTAGAGGAACATATGAAGGCTAAACTAATTGAAATGAAGGGAGATGTCCAGGAAACCAATAGCGATGGAAAGGAAACTGGGACTCAAATCAAGGGAGTGGACCAGAAGGAAGAACAAGACATCCCACCAGAAAGGAATGAAGAAATGAGAATTCAAAAAAATNAAGCCCTTATTATATGAAATGTTAAAGGGACTTATATAAGAAAAAGAAGATGAAAACTATTAACAGTGAAAGGACAGCGAACACACAGTTATTAACAACCACACCTAAAACAAAAGCAAACCTAGAGGACAGCTAGATCAGGAGTGGAACCATAGAAATGAAGAACACATGGAGGGTTAGCAACAGGGGGGTGGGAGGGGGAGAAGGGAGGAGAAGGCACAGAAAATAGCATAGATGGTAGGTAGAAAATAGATAGGGGGAGGGCGAGAATAGTGGGGGAAATATAGAATCTAAAGAACCTGAGACACGTGGTTACAAACTAAGGAGCGGAGAATGGTGGGGGAGGGAGTGTGCGGGTGGAAGGAAATGAAGGGGGGGGGAGAATAGAACAACTGTAATGGTATAATCAATAAAATATATTTTTTAAAAAAAGAAAAATTTCAGACTTATAAATAAGTTGAAAGAATAGAACAATGAACATCTATCTATATATTTTTTCTAGATTTACTAAATTTTAATTTTCTTTTACAATGCCTTTCTCTTTCTGTATACATATTCTCTTTTCTGAACCATTTGAAATAAGTTACAAACATTGTGACTCTTCCCCCCTAAATGTACCTCCTAGGTCAACGGCCTTCTTTTCTATAATGTAATACCATGATCACACCCACGACACTTATTACTAACATGACCCAGCAGTATCATCTAACATGACATCATATTCAGATCTCCATCATTGTCCTTACACTGTACTCCGTGGTTATTTCTTTTTCCTTTCTCCAGGCAGAATGCAATTAAGGATCACGTGTTATATATAGTCATCATATCTTTTGATATCCCTTAATCTAGAAAAATTTCTAATCTTTTCTTGTCTTTTATGACAATAAAATTTTTGAAAACTTCCATGTCTTGTCTTGTTCCGCAATTGGGGTTTGTCAATTGTGCCTGCGTGCTTAGATTAAGGTTAGACATTTTGGGCAAAAATTCTATATAGGTGAGATGCTATTGCAGGTATATTTCTGCTATTATATACATATGTATGTAAATATATATATATACACATATATACATAGAGGTATATGTAATGTACACACATATATATTAGATTTTATGTATTAGATAATATTTAAATTATATCTAATACATATATTAGATGTGTTTATTTATTTTTAGGGAGAGGAGAAGAAAGGAAGAGAAGTATCAATGTGCAAGAGAAACATTGAGCAGTTGGCTCTTGCACACCCCCATCTGGGAAACAGGCCCAAAACCCAGGCATGTGCCCTGACTGGGAACCGAACTGGCAACCTTCTGGTTAGGCCAGTGCTCAATCCACCAAGCCTCACCAGCCAGGGTTGCTATTATATCTTAATCTCACGAATTGTCTTTTACCTTTATCTGTACGAGAACGTTTTCCTGCTCTTTGGTGAAGAATGTCACACAGCAGCCCTTCTCCTGTAGAACTGCTCTTTCATTTTCCCTCTGGAAGTATATTTTTTCAAGTGTGGGTCAGAAGGGTCACAGCTCATTCATGTGCAGTGAAATACATTTAAGGGATTGCAATTAGCACTTTAAAGAACAAAATAGAATAGGCTAGAGTGAAAGAGAAAATATCAATATCAGAATGCATGGTGCATGGGAATGGTTAAGGACTGGTCTGTGGAAGCTTTTTTTCCATTCTCTCTATGTGGATATATGTAAAATCATATTTTTACTGTTGGTTGATAATGGTCAAGTGTTTCGAATGTCCTGTGCTGAAGTATTACATAGGTCACAGATCTAGGTTCTGATACACACAGTACAGATTCAGCCTTAGGCTGAGCATCAAGCCCTTCGTTCTCCTCCTACCTCTGGCAATCTATCTTTGGGCTAATTCACCAACAGAGCCAGTTCTCCTTTCTCTCCCTTCCTTCTCCCTCATATAAATACTACTAACTCTCAGGGGTGTGGTGACAGGCCATGAGTTAGTGTCTCTGAGATATGAGGTAAATAGTTATTATTGTTGTTGGGAATCCTGTATTTCCCTCTCTCCCACTCTTGTTATTTTGGTTGTTATAGTGAAAACAACAGTAATAATGATGATAATAATAATTTGTGGAGCCTACTGTGGGTCAGGCTTTGGGAGCAGCACTGAGGAACCCCCATAAAGAAGACCCCCTAATGTGGTCAGGTAGTGTTCAGTTCAGCCTAGAGGAAGAGAGGCCTATCATACATGTTCTTAACCCAGAAGGCTCTGTTTCTCACACACTGAAGGCCCGTTTGAGGAATTTTGGTTGAAGTGTTTGCATCTGTGCCCATCTTAGGCCTTTTTTCCTCCAGAACTCAATTTCTTTATCTGTGAAATTAGCAGGATTGATTAGACCATCTGTATGGTTCTCATCAACTTTACTCTGTATGTTACCCTTTACCAAGGAGACTGAAAGTCTTTTAGCAACTGGAAAACATACCTGACCACCAAATTTTTAAGGATTAGCATGGAGGGGAGATCCATTCTGAAGGGTTTTTTTTTTTTTTTGAGACTGGGTAGAGGTAATGGGGTTTGAGAGGATGAGTTGTGAAAATAGTGGGCAATTGGAGGACTGGATGAGGACACTGGGCTCCTGAGAAAACCAGAAATTGGGGAGAAGTCTTGAGAGTCACAAAGGGAGTCACAAAGGCCAAATTTATCCACTGTAAACGCTGAATACTTTATCCATTGTGAAAACCATGCAGGACAAATATTAAAAATATACCTGAGTACAACAAGAAGAGTGATGCCAGCAGGCTCAATGTGGTTTCTCTGGGTAATATTAGAATGTCAGGGAAACCTCACATAAAGTCTAGACATCTCAGACCTGACAGGCAAGTACAAGCAGTTCATTTCTCATCTGACCATCATCACTGTGAGTCATTTAATCCCAGAGAAAGGAAACGGTTGCCTTCAACTTTCAAAAACAAGATTTGTATGTTTACTCCTGTCGTGAAATCAACCAAATTTAGTGGGTAGTAGCGGGAGGGAAGGGGAAGTTGCCATTTAGGAGATCAGTGCTGAAGGAAGGGAGTGAGGGGCTGTCATCCTACCAGCAGCCCCACTGGACTTCAGGGCCCTCTGGTCAAGAACCCAGGGTCAGGAGGAGGCAGGACCATCAGGTTCCAGCTAAGCTCTTAGCAGACTTGCAGGGTGTTCCATCTGAATGCCACAGGGGTGGGATGCATTTCTTCTCCTGACTTGAAACAACATTGGTAATAATGGGAAAAATAATCAGTGTGACTTTCTCTCCTCCGTGATGGAAGCATGGAGTGTTGCTTAGCAGGGGCCAGGTGAGCACATTCTTAATGAAGGGGCAAGAAATGGAAAGCAAATACCCTTGGCTCACCTGTGCTTGTCTGAAAGGACCTCAAGCTACCCACAACATGACTGTGCATCCCTCAAAGGAGTGAGGCACGGGGTGTGGCCAAGGCGCATTTTTTCCATTGTTTGTATACAGATATAATAAAGCTAAGATGTATTTGACATGCAGACATGAAAGAGATAAGGTATTACACAAAAGGACAGCCATGAAAGGGTGGGCTGTGTATGGGAGATATGTGATGGGTAAAAGAAAAGAAAGGAGCTAGCCAGTAGGTACACAGTTCCCTGGAGTACAGACATGCTGTGTACATGAGTGTTAAGTGTATTTCAGCACTGGATTTCCCATGCCTTTTTGTCCCCCATCACTATTCCACTGAAACTGCCTTATCCTAATGGCACTTTGGGTTCCCTATAACCCTGGGGGGCATGGATATCATATGGAGTGGTCATCCCTTAGGACTGTGGAGATAAATGAAAACCAACTAAATGAGAAAGCAAAGGCTATTTATTCTGCACTTGATACAGTAAAATGGTCAGGCACCGTCACTTGTGTTTGGGCAGAGACTCAAAGGCAGGGGAGGAGTGGGGAAGATTTATAGTGACAGAAAAGGAAGGCTTCAGGTTTGTCCTGTTTGGAGGCTATTGGCATGGGGAGACTCTAGGCGAGCTAACTAAAATCCAGCTATCCTATGTGATTAGGGATGCAAGTATTGTCCTAATTTGGACTTAAATTGGTTGGTCCTAAATTTGAAATAGAACAAGAATTAGGAAAATTATAAGTTGTTAATCAAATCTTGGCCATTTGGGGCTGATTGTTATAGAAGTTATCATTTAGCTTTCTGGATTGTCATTAGAGACAGCAGTTTGTCTTCCTGCAAGTCTGACTTGAAGCAGGTTGGCTTCCTGGGTGTAGATATATGGGTTGGTTTTTTTTGACAGTTATGGGTCAAAGTTCTGTTTTTACATATGGTCTGGTCATTGCCCCTTTGTATGTGCAGTCCCTCAGAACTATTCTGACAGAAGGGAGGTAGGGCTGGCCTCCTTCCCCTAGTAGGTCTTTCCCTTTGGAGAACAGAGTGGTTGAATTTTCTGGGACTGCAGCAATATTCTCCTTTTCTCAGGTTGTAAAGAAGGAGCCTGGGAGGGTTGCTTGGAAGAGGAGAGCATGGTAAAATAGAGCCCAATTGGCCCTATTCAAACATTTCAGAGGAGAAGGAGTTTTATCTGTGCTTTCATGATCACCATTGGTAAGAAGTTTCTTCTTCTGCTAAACAGTTGGTGACCTCAAATGAGATTTCTGAACTGTTGCTACTGGAAGCGAGGCTCTTGGGCAAATGGATGGCTGTGCCAACGGGGCAGTGGCATGAGTCAACATGGAGTACTTTTCTTCCTACTGAAGCCCACCTGTCCTCTAAGGTCCAGGCCCAGACCCAGCTCTCCAGTGAGATAGGTCAACTATCACGATGACCTATCCCACTTCTTTGAATTTCTGTAACATGTGTGAAAGTGAGTTTTTCCTGCTTTTCATCCTACTCAGCTTTACATGGCCACCCGACTGTGAACCTGGGGAGCAGAAATCACATCTTACTTTTGCTCTAAATTCCTTTATAGCCAAGGCATGTCCTGTACCTAGTAGGTGTGTCTAAAAGCATGAGAGAAGTAGTAGTCTTATTATAAGAAAAAGATGATTTAGTTAGTGTATGAAGGATTCAGAGCATAATAAATGTATTGCACTGGCAGTTGCCAGACTCTGTTGCCTGAACTGAGGTGATCAGATTCACTAGGCAGAGACTGAGGAGGAGCCATAAGTGTATCTTTCATTGTCTAATGAAGGACTCTGTGTTGGTGTAATTTCTTACCAATTTGGTACAGGCACACAGACATGTGTAGTGTCACTGTTGGCCACTGAATGTCTGCAAAACACTCCTTGTTGGGGTCATCTGTCCTTTAAGATTTAAATAAACTAGTCTTCAACGCTCATGCACATCTGCTGGGAGACTGAACATCCTCTGAGTTTCTCTGAGAATTGTAAGGGACTTCCATTGCTTTCATTGAGTCCTGGTTTGAATTCGCTGCTCTGTGGCATTCTCTCTGTGTGTCACATCTTGTCTCCTGTGTGTGGCACCCCATTTCAGAGCCCTGTCATCTTGCAATAGAATTGCCCTGATTCCTATACTCCCTCTCAGTACCATGGACACAGTGGAGCATGTATGAGTATCACTTGTTGACCAAAAGTCTGAAGCCACAGGAGAAGTTGTACTGCATTACAATGCAGCAAACAACTTGAACTTGAACATAGGATAATGTAGCTCATAAGTTTTCAGCCATTCCTGTCTTCTCTGGAGAAGTAGGACATCCCACCTGCTGTGAGATTTGACTCCTGTTTCTTCCAGGCTTTTCTTGTGTGCTTATAATAGATCAAGTAAAAAAACTAAAAGGAAAATAAATGGAGAAGACTATGGGCTCCATGATCAACTTGGGGCATAGAGGAAATAGGCCTGGTGGTGGAAAAAGTTTAATTTATTTATTTGCAAACACCTATTACATGCCAGACATCATTTAGGTACTTTGCAAATATCTGTTTATTTAACCCTTATTCTAATCCTCTGGGGTAAGTATTATTTTTATTTCCATTTTACAGATGAGGAAACAGGGAAGTTAAATACCTTGTGCAAGGTCACGTGTTTGCAAATAGCAAAGCCAGGATTTACATACAGGTTAACTGGCTCTGAAGGCCAGAACACTTAACCATCAGGCCTTCATACTTCTTGAGGAGGGTTCCTGTAGTACCTGTGGATCAGTGTGGTTCAAGGCAGTGGTTGCAGTGGGACATGGAGACTCAGGAGACTGTAACAAGGCAGCAAGCCTTCAGTCGTTTTTTTGAGGAGTGAGCCATTTAGAATGTCAGCAAAGTTCTTCATGGGTACAAGAAGTATTGACCTGGTAAAACTGGGCTGAATGCGAGAGGAGAAGGGGAAGGAAAGACCTGATGGGCTGTCAGGGAGCTGTCTGTCTGTAGTCTGGCTGTAGCAGCAGCCACAGTGGTAGTTGCAAAATTTGTTATAGATCGTGAGTAGGGTTGAGAGCTCCCAGGTGTCACATAATACAGCAACCTTACTAAAACTGTAGAAAACAGTTGTGAAGAAAGAGTTCCTCTCACGATTCCCCATGGCCTTGGTTCTCTTGGACATCTGGATCAGTGAATGGGCACTGCATCCTTCAACCTGAGGTACAAGAGAGCATGCCTACCAGTGGAGAGAGGGGGAGCTAATGCACTCAGTTTCTAGGAAAAATATCAAACTTGGATAAAACCCGTATGGTTTAGTAATGAGTAAACTGATGAACTGCCCCTCCATCCCAGGAGATTTATAAAAAATTCAGTGCCCTGCAAGAAAGAGACTGTAACACAGAATAAGTAGAGGAAAAAAATACCTTCAAAAGAGGTTTATGGCAGGAAACAAAAGAAGATTTCAGATACGATCTTCATTGTTCTTTAGAGAAATTCAATTAAATATGATTTATAGAAAATGGAAAAAAAGATAAGACAAAAATGAAGCTGACTGATGAGTACATAAATAAAAATGAAAGCAGAAGAAATGAGGGAAAGTGCTCTGAAATGAAATGGGGGTCATAGACTTTTAAAATATTTTAGAAGAGAAGACCCAAGGGGAGAAATCTAGATTTCAGTGAAGACAAGAAAATGAAGGAAACATTTAGTAGAGAGGTTGACAGTATGAGGGGATTTACTATACACAAAACAAGTTCTGGTGGGCATAGAGGAAAGGTTTGGGAAAGAGGAACAGAAAGAAGCTGAGTCAGGGAGTGAAAATCCTGCATGGTGTGGTAGTGAAAATACCAGAGAAGATAGATGGCCAGAGGAGCTAATACACCCTCTTGAACATTCAGAGGGAGCATGCATGGTCCATGGCCCTACTGCAGCCTTGTGTTTGGACTTCTGGCCTCCAGAATTGTGAGATGATACATTTCTGTTGTTTTAAGCTGCCCAGTTTGTTGTACTTTTTTGTAGCAGCTCTAGGAAACCAATACACATGTGAATAATATTTGGCTTCACTAAAAATTTAATATATAAAAATAAAATCATTGTTCCTTGTATCACTGTTCAAGTTCTTAGGTAGTAAGATAAAAACCAACTGCAGGTGGGAGTGAGAGAAGAAAAAAACATTTATAGAATGGTGGTGGAGCTCTGAGGGTATGACTTATCAGTAGGGCAAGGCTGTTTGCAATATATATCAAAAGCCATACATACATGAACACTCCTTAGCCCAACACTTTCTTTTAAAGGAGGATCCTAGGGGGATAATCAGACATGTTTGGCAAAGTACATGAACAGGATGTTTAGTAGAGCATTTATAATAGTCCATATTTGGACACAACTAAATGTGTAACAATAGGAAACTAATTAAATAACTACTACAAGCACCATACATATTAATAGTGTACCCTGCAGATATAAAGAGTGATGTTATAGGAATATTTTTTATTTTTGTTTTTAAAATTATTTTGAATCCTCACCTGAGGATATTTTTTCATTGCTTTCAGAGAGAGAGGAAGTGGGGGGCGGATGGGAGAGAGGGAGAGAGAGAGAGAAAGAAAGAGAGAGAGAGAGAAACACTATTTGTTGCTTTCCAAACATGGCTGGACTGGAGATCAAACCTCTAACAACCTAAGTGTGTGTCCTGACCAGGAACTGGACCCACAACCTTTTGGTTATGGGACAACACTGCAACTAACTGAGCCACACCAGCTAGGGCAGGAGTACTTTTTTATTGACACGAAAAAATGTGTGTTACATTAGAATGAGTGAAGAAGTCAAGTAACAAGAGTTCTATACCTCATGATTTTTTCTTTTTTCTTTAGGAAACAAAAGCATATATGCGTAGGAAAAGGTTTGGAGAGTTACACAATGAAATGTTAAGGTTTGTTACATATGTATAATCCATATGTAATCCCATGTGATGGGATTATACATGATTATAATTTTCTTCTGAATGTTTACATGGAATTTCTATTTCTAAGAAATATTTCTCCATATTTCTTCATTAAATATGTCTCCCTTGGGTATGTAAATGTCCTCTCACATCAGAACATTCTAGCATGATTGATAAGCAAGAGAGTGAGGATAAACCAGATCATGTGAGACTGCAGCTCATTCAACAACAACACTTTTAAATTATTATTATGTTTACTGTCAGGTGCTTCTCCCACAAAGCCTTACGGCCAGGTCGCTGCCCAGATAATATACTAGTTGGAGTAGCACAGGCAGCACGGGGAAGGCTTGGCCACATATCGGGGAGCTGGCTGTGTGGGTTTTGGTTGTCATGACAGGTTGGTACATCCGTAATCATGGCTCTGCCCAGATTGCCTTAATGACAGCCTTATTTCACCTGGCTTCCTGAGTGGATGCATTCCTCCCACTTGGGTCACAGAATGCCACTCTGATTCTCCAGAGGGTGGACCTGTCCTAGCGTGATGCCTGTTTGCCAAAGTCCGGCCCTGGCCCTGAGCCACTCTATCTTTGGGACCGACAATCTGATTGCTACAGTGGGATTTTTTTCTTATCTCCTTCAGCTTGAAGAAATCACCCTCCTACTCACTTCTCCTGTTGGACTGCCCATGTAAATCACTAAGATTTAACAGAATTATTTTTCCTCTGTAACTTTGGGAAAGCAGGTGAGCTGGCTGGAGACACAGGGCAGATGGGGACACACAAGAGCCTTGGCTTCGGGATTGCCAGAGTATGCAAAGTACTTCTGTTAGAAGAGACACCTAGTAACTAGTTTACAGTTGTTAATCACAAGGATTTGCTGTTAAGCTCTCTGTGTATACTTTGCACACACACACACACCAGTATGTTAAGAACTATAAAATGCTCTATGATACTAATTTTATTATTAGAGATGCTTTTGGCAGACTTTTCAATTTGATTCTTCTGAGCACATCATTGAAGTGGACACTGAAAAGATCAAGGATAGACATCGAAATAGCTTTTCCTCTGAAGGAGAAATTTGTGACCAGAGCTTAAGCCTCTCAACTGGGGGCAGGTTCTGTATTCTTTACTCCTTAGAAGCCATTGACACATGGAGGAGAGAGGTGACATTTACTGAGCAGCTGGTGTGTGCCTGGCATCCTAATAACCAAAGTAGTTCCAAATGAGCACATCCAGACTTAACAACCATGTTAATTCCCAGTGAACAAGTTCAAAAACTTTGGGTCACTTGTTTCATTTCTCCAAAAACGGTACCTTTCTGGGTTGTTCTGAGGAATAAATGAAACAGCTGTGTTATTGGGACTGGCACAACATATTCAGTGTCAGTAAATAGTTCATTCATTCATCAAAGTTTGTGTTGATGTATTGATGGTTTGACAAAAATGTTGTGACCAGAGGCTCGCAGGAATTTAATTCCATGTTTCCTCCTAGGAACAACAGTTCTGTATTGCTAATTCAGTGCAGTGGCAAATTTATAGAACATAATTGTGTGAATAACAGATTGATTATACTTTGCCTTATCTAAGATAGTTGACCTCTGCTTATGAATCTTCATAAGATCCTAACCAAGAAGGTTTGAGTGGTGAGGTAGGCAACTAGAGAACACCTCAAGTAAGGCCTTAGTTTTCCAAGATTCTGTAGAGTGGGTCTTGGGGGCAGGCTCTGCCTTGGTCTCAAACACTCAGTTTGTGAGGCTCAGAGTGGAGCCCTCCTCTGAGTTCTAATGTTCAGGCACCAGCATAAAGGTGCCTCTGGAACCTTATGTCTTAAGCTTGGTGTCATTGGACATACCTGAGTCTAGGGGCAGGATGAATTCTTTAGGCTCTTCCAGGGCTATATGGAGATAGCTATTTTGGGGTCAGGCTGAGTGGGAGTGGGGAGGACTGTTCACAGCTGAAGCAGAGTGGCAGGACGGAGACAGCGCTAAGCAGAGGAGAGAAATGGAGGTTGTGGCTGGAGACACTATATGGGAGGTACAAAAACAGGGTGTAAATTGAAGTTGAACCATGAGGTTAGGAGCTGAATGGCTGGAGAGCAAGTTGGGATGGAGCAGATTAAACATAAAGACATTCAATAAAAGAACACCAAGTAGATTAACAGAGGTGAGCAAAACAAACCGCCTGAAAGGTTATAACCAGGTGGCACCTTTTCACTAATTTCCGTGTGTGAATGTGAGGGAAATCAGGGCAACTTGGAGCCAGCTGTTTATCCCATGAGGTCTGTATAATTATGCCAATGTGCATAGCAGAGCTAAATGGGTCTGACTTCACTGTGGCTTCTGCCAGTATTGTCACAGTAAGTAGGAATGTGTCCTCTCCTGGAGTTTTGCTGGGACTAAGGACAGATAAATTGAACTCACCCAATTAGATCATAATTTATTTATAAATTCTCTAGATGGTTATGTAGATCAAGAAAATAAGAGTGTGGCCAGGTGGCTCGGACTGAGGAACGTTTTTCTCGTAAGTGGATTGCATAGGATATATGGCCAGTCTCTTCACCATGGCTTCTTCTGACATCCAGGTGGAAGTACTGGAGAAGCGTGCCTCAGGCCAGGCCTTTGAGCTATTCTCAGCCTTCAATCAGAGGAATTCCTCCCACAATTCCCCCTTTCCCCTCCAAAGAAGAAGGATCTTTCCCTGGAGGAAATTCAGAAGAAATAAGAAGCTGCAGAAGAAAGGCACAAGTCCCATGAAGCTGAGGTTTTGAAGCAGCTTGCTGAGAAACGAGATCATGAGAAAGAAGTGCTTCAGAAAGCAGCAGAACAGAATAACAACTCGAGTAAAATGGCAGAAGAGAAACTGACCCACAAAATAGAAGCCAACAAAGAGAACCAAGAGGCACAGATGGCTGCCAAGCTGGAGTGTTTGCTAGAGAAGGACAAGCACGTTGAAGCAGTGCAGAAGAACAAGGAATCCAAAGGTCCTGCTGGTGAGACTGAAGCTGACTAATTTTTCTGAGGACCGACTTTCTTCCCTACCCCTTCCTACATATCCAAAGATGAACTGGACAGTGTCATTTTATTTTTTGTCCTCCTGACAAATATGCTAGAAGCTAATGTTGGGCCATAGGTAGAGCCAGATTGTATGATCTTGTTTTGGGGGATAAAGGGGAGAAACTGAAAGTGTTTTATCCTTTTTCTAAAGTGTTGAAGTCTTTCTAATGTAGCTATTTTTCTTGTTGCCTTTTTTGTACTTTAGTATGCTTGGTGTGCTGGGTCAATGTCTAGTACTATATTGGCTCTGTGAAAACATATATGTTAAAACAATATTTGAACTTCTTTCAAGTTGTTAGATCCTGAATATCTGTTTACCTTTAAAGCCAAGTTCTGTCCCTATCTTACCAGGTGCTACTGTACTTGAATAGTGAATAAAACTACACAGTGTTGTTGGTGGCAAGAACAAAAAAAGAAAAAAAGAAAGAAAATAAGTCTTAAGGATCAGATTTGTGTCTTAAATACTTAAATCTTGAAAATTTTAGCATTATTTCTAGTTCTTCTCATTTTCCCCATGACTCCCAGAAACCCGCCAGTGTTTTGTGAGCCCCCTCAGGATTGAGATCAGGAGGTCCTTAGCATGCTCATGAATCTTCTCCAAACATTTTCTACTTCTCAGAATCTGAAAAAACAAAACAAAAACCCTACCATCTCGGGCAGGTCTTTCCTCTTCTTGGACTCAATTTTCCTAGGTGAAAGTGAGGTTAAACGAATGTTTCTAAATTTCTGTATTGTTTTGTTAGGTGATCTTAAAAATCCTAAAACCAACCAAAGCCAAACTCTGAAAATAATTTAGATTATTTTTTCTTAAATGCATGTAAAAATGTGTACTAAAGCAGAAACACACATATATTGTAATTGTTATGTTGTAAACTATCTTTAAGGGGCAGTGACTCATGCCTAGGCACAAGACAGTGTGCCACATGGATAGGCAATGGTTCCCAACCATGGCGGGGTTGAGACCTGCCATCCGCTTGACGATCACTACATTATGTTAGGCCTCTTGTCTTGTATTAATTACATACTTTTGCCATAGTTTGATCTTTTTTGTTCTTCATGCACTACAACTGATTTAGACTTCTGGTTAAGATGGAGGCATAGGTAAACACAGCTTGCCTCCATAGCTATAGCAAAAAGTACAACTAAATTACAAAACGACTATCACCCACAATCATCAGGAAATTGAGCTGTATGGAAGTTCAACAATCAAGGAACGAAAGAAGCCACATTCATCCAGATGGGTAGGAGGGGAAGAGACATGGAGACATGGAACAGGCAGTCCCACACCCACATGTGGTGGATAAAAATTGGGAGGGATACCTGAGGAGCGAGGGATCCCAGCCCCACCCTAGACCACCCAGCCCAGGGTTCCAATGCCAAGAAGATAAGATCCCATTACTTCTGGCTGTAAAAACCAGTGGAGGTTGGGGTGATGGGAGAAGCTGTGGGATTCTCAGGCATTTACTCTTAAATAGTCCACAACAAACATAGGACTTATGCAGACTCACTCCCTCTGGGCTCCAGCACTGGGGCAGCAGCTAGATGAGCACCAGTGGCATGTGGGAAGAAACTGAAGTGCCTGGCATCAGGGCAAGTGCTGGGGGACAGTTTTCTCCTGGACAAAACTCCAGAGGCCAGGCAGTGGCCATTGTTCCTTTTGTGAGCCCTCCCCCACACAGAGCCACAAAGAGGTGACATTATATCTGAAACCTCATAAACCTGGTTCACACAGGTTGTCCCACCCTGGTGATTACCTGAGGCTTAGCCCCATCCAACTTATGTGTGCACTTTTCTACACTAGGCCATGCTACTAAGACAGGGAGTAAAGTAGCTTTACTTATTACACAGAAACAAACACTGGGAAGCTGCCAAAATGAAGAAAAAAAATGTGGCCCAAATAAAAGAACAGAACAAAACTCCAGAAAAAGAACTAAACAAAATGGATATAAATAATCTATCGGATACAGAGTCCAGAATACTGGTTATTAGGATGTTTGGAGAACTAACTGGGTACTTCAATAGCATTAAAAAAAAACCCAGTCAGAAATGAAGGTCACACTAAGTGAAATAAAGAAAAATTTACAGGCAATCAACAGTGGAGTGGGTGAAGCTGAGAATCAAATCAATGATTTAGAACATAAGAAAGAAAAAGTTCAATCAGAACAACAAGAAGGAAAAAGAATTAAAAAAAAAACCCAAGATAGGGTAAGGAACCTCTGGGACAACTTCAAATGTACCAATGTTTGAAAACTAGTGGTTTCAGAAGGAGAAGAGGAAGAGCAAGAAATTGAAAACTTATTTGAAAAATAAATGAAAGAAAGCATCTCTAATTAAGTGAAGGAAATAGACATACAAGTCCAGGAAGCACAGAGAATCCCAAACAAAATGGACACATAGAGGACCACATCGATGCACATTATAATTAAAATGCCAAAGTTTAAAGATAAAGAATCTTAAAAGCAGCAGGAGAAAAGCAGATAGTTAACTACAAAGTAGTTGTCATAAGAACTATAGCTGATTTCTCAAAAGAAACTTTGCAGGGTAGAAGGGGCTGGCATGAAGTATTCAAAGTGATGAAAAGCAACAACCTACAGCCTAGATGACTCTCTCCAGCAAAGCTATCATTTAGAATGAAAGGGGAGATAAAGTGCTTCCCAGACAAGGTAAAGCTAAATAAGTTCATCATGTTCAAGGGACTTATTTAAGAAAAAGAAGAATACTATGTACATTAAATGGCAATAAATTCACAACCATAAACAACTGAATCTAAAAAACAAACTAAGGAAACAAGCAGAACAGAAACAGAATAATAAATATGGAGATTATTTGGAGGGTTATCAGTTGGGAGTGGAAATGGGAAGAAAGGGGCAAAAGATGCAGGGAATAAGTACAAACTGGTAGGTACAAAATAGACAGGGGGAGGTTAAGAACAGTATAGGAAATGGAGAAGCCAAAGAACTTATATGGGTATGATCCACGGACAGAAACTAAGGGGGGTGGATTGCTGGAGATTATGTGGGGTACTGAGTGGAGGGGGGCAAAGATGGAAAAATTGGGATAACTATAATAGTATAATCAATAAAATATATTAAAAATACAACTGATTTAATTGATCTAATATTTTTTACTCCAGTATGAGATTAAATAACATATGAATAAAATGTGGGTCTCTTTGTGAGACCATTTTGGCTGCTTAGTTAAATCCAAGTGACCCTAGTCACATTCCATTAATAGATGATTAAAATTTTTTAATTGTCAAATTTCTTTAGACAGCCCTGGATTGTAGGATCTCTAAATTTCCTTTTAGGCCAGTGAGCCTATATTAATATAGATAGCATTTTCGTACATGAGATGATTAAAAAAACTGAGCCTTCTGGCCAGGGCAATCCTTTTCTTTCTTCTTCTCTTTTTTTTAGCTTTACCTAAGGACATTTTTCATTACTTTTCAGAGAGCAATAGAAACACTGATGAGAGGGAAAAGCATTGTTTGGTTGCCTCCTGTATGTGCGTAGATGGGGGATCATACATTCAGACTTGGGATCAAACTTGCAACCTTTTCGTAATGGGTTGATGCAACAACCAACTGAGCCTCACTGGCCAAGGCCAAATCTGCTCTTAATCAGGGTGGGAAGGGAGCTGAGGAGGGCAATTTTTTTTTGTACTTGGCCCTGATGGTTAAGGCACAGGAATAGTGCTTTGGGGCCAGATAGAGGATGTATGGCCTACCTCTGGATTGGATTCCTTTGCACATCAAGGGGATGCTACTGGCTGGTCCCTTTGCTATCTCTAAGACTTGGTTAGCCCAGGGAGGGGTGGTCTCTCTTCAGCCAGAAAGGTTTTTTAAGATGTCAAACATCATATTACGAAGTCTGTTTAGAAGGTATCCGGCCATGTGATATGAAAAATAGAAACATTTATTGAAGAAGATACAAAATATAAGAAACACTGTACATAGGACAATGATGCCTCAATCCCCTTCAAAGTAGCACATTGGGATCTCATACAGTTGTCTCAATCGCCATCAGCTGCCTTGTTGTATTTTCCTGAATGTCACCGACAGTCTGAAATCTCTTCCCTTTCAAAGGTGATGGTAGCTTTAGGAAAATCCAGAAGTCACAGGGTGCCAAATCTGGGCTGTAGGGGGGCCTAAGTCACCTCAGTAATTTGATGTTTTGCTGAAATACTCTGCATGAGACATAATACATGAGTGGATGCATTGTGATGTAGCTGCCAATCATCAGTTGCCCATAGCTGCAGCTGTGGCCTTCTGAATCATCTGAATAGTCCTCAAGGAGGAGTGTTCAAGCTTAACGCAAAATTTGATGCAGATTTGTTGCTTTACTTGCTCAGTCATTTTGAATACAATGACCACACAGTACACACACTCACTCAAGGGCATCTACCACCCTCACTGACTAGCACAGTGAAGTTGTCATTGTTCATGTATGTGTATTCCAGTCCACTCTCCTTGGCTGCCAGGTTACATTGATGCCGTGCAAACTGTTCTTGTTATATACAGAAAATAATGCAATAGTTATTATAATAATATGTATCTGAGTGTGTCTGAATGTGTTCTGTAATATATATTTTATATATTGTAATACATTCTGTATTATAGAACACACTCAGACACAGACAGTAGACAGACTCATGCAAACACAGACATATACTCCTCAGAAATACAGTCTCTTTTTTGTTGTTATTTATTTTAAGATAGATAATGCACATACCTGGCAAAGGCACAAAGCCTACAAAAAGTTTTAAGTGAAAAGTCAACCTTCCTTTCATTGCTATGCCCACCCCCAGAGCCACTGTTCTCTTGGAAGATGTTACTGACCACAGTGTCTATATTGGTTTCCTGTTGTTGCTATAACAAATTACCAGATAGTGGACTTGATTTTAGGAGGTCAGAGGTCCTAAAATCAAGTTGTGGGCCAGGCTGAATGCCTTCCTGATTCTCTAGGAGAGAATCTATTTCCTTGCCCTTTCCAGCTTCTAGTGGCCATGTGCATTCCTTGGCTTGAGGTCCCATCTGCCATCTTTAAAGACAGCAAAGGGACTTCTGGCCAAGATGGAGGCATAGGTGGAAACACTGTACCTCCTTGCAAACAAGGAAGTTTATGAACTTCCTATGAACCCAAACAACCAAGTTTATGAACAAATATTTAAAAACCAGAATGCAACCAAAACAGAGAGAAAATTAAACTGTACCAAAGTCTGACAACAACGAACCATTCATCCAGACTGGTAAGAGGAGAGGGGCGGAGTCAGCAGGTGGCATAGTGGGGTTATGCAGGAAAAAGTGGCCTGATCGACCCAGGTGCTCAGGCAATGGCTGGCAGATCCCAGGCATGGGGTGGCAACAGGCAGACCCAGTGAGGGCACAAGGTGGCTGGCTGACTGCAGTCACACATTCACGCGCAGATAAACCAGGCAAAGGAGCGAGCAGTGAGATAGACCACACAAACCAGGACCCCAGTGACGGGAATTAAAGCCTAGAAGCACCAATTGGAAAAACTTTTGGGGGTCAAGGTGCTGGGAGAGGCTCCCAGGCTCACAGAGAGTTTGTTGGAGAGACCCACAGAGTCCTGGAGGGTGCACAAGCCCACATACCTGAGAATCAGCACCAGAAGGGCCCAATTTGCTTGCAGGAAGCAGCAGAGGGGGCCAAGGTCTGAGAGAACGCAGAACAAACGCCATTGCCGCTCTCTGACCCCACCCCCACGTACAGCGTCACAACTCAGCCACTTGGGTTGCCCCACCCTGGTGAACACCTAAGGCTTCGCCCCTCATATGTAACAAGTGCAAACAGACCAAAACATTATGACTCAAGAAGAATAATAGGCTCAAAGCTCCAGAGCCAATACTTCTGAGTGACCAAGAGATAGCCAACGTATCAGATGCACAGTTCAAAATACTGGTGATCAGGATGCTCACAGAACTGATTGATTTTGGTCACAAATTAGATGAACAAATGAAGGCTACACTAAGTGAAATGAAGGGAAGTGCACAGGGAGCCAATAGTGATGGGAAGGAAACTGGGACTAAAATCAACAGTGTGGACCAGAAGGAAAAAAAATGACCAAACAGAAAACAATGAAGAAATGAGAATTCAAATACATTAGGAGAGGCTTAGGAACCACCAGGACATCTTTAAATGTTCCAACATCTGAATTAAAGGGGTACCAGAAGGGAAGGAGGAACAGCAACAAGTGGAAAACTTATTTGAACAAATGATAAAGGAGAACTTCCCCAATCTGGCAAAGGCAATAGACTTCCAGGAAGTCAGTCCCAAAGAAGATGGATCCAAAGAGAAACACACCAGGACACATCATAATTACATTAGCCAACATTAAAATGAAGGAGAGAATTCTAGAAGCAGCAAGAGATAAGGGGACAGTCACCTACAAAGGAGTTCTCATCAGACTGTCAGCTGATTTCTCAAAAGATACCTTACAGGCAAGAAGGGGCTGGAAAGAAGTATTCCAAGTAATGAAACCCAAACACCTACATCCAAGATTGCTCTATCCAGCAAAGCTTTCATTTAGAATGGAAGGGCAGATAAAGTGTTTCTCAGATAAGGTCAAGTTAAAGGAGTTCATCATCAAGCCCTTATTATATGAAATGTTAAACGGACTTATCTAAGAAAAAGAAGATAAAAAATATGAACAGCGAAAGGACAGCAAACTCACAGTTATTAACAACCACACCTAAAACAAAAGCAAACTAAGTGGGCAGCTAGATTAGGAGCAGAACCATTGAAATGCAGAACACATAGAGGGTTAGCAACAGGGGAGTGGGAGGAGGAGTGGGGGAGAAGGTACAAAGAATAAGTAGCATAGATGGTAGCTAGAAAATAGACAGGGGGAGGACAATAGTATGGGAAATGTAGAAGCTAAAGAACTTGTGACATATGGACATGAACTAAAGGGGGGCATGGGGGAGTGGGTGTGGAGGGTGGAAAGGAATAAAGGGGGGGAATGGGACAACTGTAATGGCATAATCAATAAAACATATTTAAAAAAATAAAAAAATAAAGCCAGCAAAGTAGCATCTTCAAATCTCTCTCTCTCTCTGCTTCTTCCATCATCACGTACCCTGGCTTTAACATTTTTGTCTACCTCTTAGAAGGATTTTTGTGATTGTACTGGGCTCAGTGGTTAATCCAATGTGATCTTTCCATCTCAAGATCTTTTTTAAAAAATATATTTTATTATTTTTTAAAGATTTATTTATTTATTTATATATCTTTAGAGGGGAAGGAGAGAGAGAGAGAAACATCAATGTATGGTTGCCTTTCGTGCGTCCCCTGCTGGGAATTGGCCTGCAGGGAACTGGCCTGCAACCCAGGCATGTGCCCTGACTGGGAATCGAACCACGATCCTCTGGTTCGCAGGCCTGTGCTCAATCCACTGAGCTACACCAGCCAGGGCCAAAAATATATTTTATTGATTATGCTATTACAGTTGTCCCATTTCCTCCCCTTCACTCCCCTCCACCCTGCACACCCGCTCCCACCCACATTTCCCCCACTTCAGTTCATGTCCATGGGTCATACATGTAAGTTCTTTGGCTTCTACATTTCCTATACTATTCTTACCCTTCCCCTCTCTATTTTCTACTTATCATATATGCTACTTATTCTCTGTACCTTTTCCTCCCCTCTTTCTTTCTCCCACTCCCATGATGATAACTCTCCATGGGATCTCCATTTCTGTGTTTCTGTTCCTGTTCTAGTTGTTTGCTTAGTTTGCTTTTGCTTTTGTTTTAGGTGTGGTTGTTAATGATTGTGAGTTTTCTGTAATTTTACTGTTCTTATTTTTTATCTTCTTTTTCTTAGATAAATCCCTTTAACATTTTATATAATGAAGGCTTGGTGATGATAAACTCCTTTAACTTGACCTTATGTGAGAAACACTTTATCTGCCCTTCCATTCTAAATGAAAGCTTTGCTGGATAGAGCAATCTTGGATGTAAGTCCTTGCCTTTCATGACTTGGAATACTTCTTTCCAGCCCCTTCTTGCCTGTAAGGTATCTTTTGAGAAATCAGCTGACAGTCTGATGAGAACTCCTTTGTAGGTAACTGTCCCCTTTTCTCTTGCTGCTTCTGGGATTCTCTTCTTTGTTTTAATCTTGGCTAATGTAATGATGATGTGCCTTGGTGTGTTCCTCTTTGGGTCCAACTTCTTTGGGACTCTCTGAGATTCCTGGACTTCCTGGAAATTTATTTCCTTGGTCAGATTGGGGAAGTTCTCCTTTATTATTTGTGCAAATAAGTTTTCTATTTGTTGCTCTTCCTTTTCTCCTTCTGGTACCCCTATAATTTCGATGTTGGAACATTTAAAGATGTCCTGATGGTTCCTAAGCCTCTCCTCATGTTTTTGAATTCTTGTTTCTTCATTGTTTTCTGTTTGATCGTTTCTTTCTTCCTTCTGGTCCACACTGTTGATTTTAGTCCCAGTTTCCTTCCCATCACCATTGGTTCCCTGTACATTTTCCTTTATTTCACTTAGTGTAACCTTCATTTTTTTCATCTAATTTCCAACCAAATTAAACCAATTCTGTGAGCATCCTGATCATCAGTGTTTTGAACTGTGCATATAATAGGTTGGCTACCTCTTCATTGCTTAGTTGTATTCTTTCTGGAGCTTTAATCTGTTCTTTCGTTTGGGCCATTTTTTTTTGTTTTGACACTTCTGCTACGTATAAGGGGTGGAGTCTAAGGTGTTCACCTTGGTGGGGCAACCCACATTGTTGTATAGTGACACTGTATGTGGGGAAGGGATCTGAGAGGGAGCAGTGGCACTTGCTATACTCTCTGCTGCATTCCAGTCACTTTCCTTATTCCTGTAAGCAAATTGGGCCCTTCTGGCGCTGGTTCCCATGTGGGTGGGTCTGGGTACATTCTAGGACCCAGTGGGTCTCTCCAATGAACCCTCTGTGAGACTGGGAATTTTTCCCGCTGCCTCCATCCCCTGAGGTGTTTTCAATGAGTGGTTTAAGGCTTTATTTCCATGCGCTGGGGCTCTGGGTTGTGCAGTCCATCTCGCTCCCCAGCTGTTTCTCCCAGTTTATCTGTGCGTGAATGTGGGACTCTCCACTCCACCAGTTGCCGCCTTGCTGGGTACCCCAGCTGCTGTCCTTTCCAGCCAGGCAACACCTTGCTGCAAATCCTCTCTGCCTAGCTGCCTGTCTCCATTCCTCCTACTGGTCTGGATGAATGTGTCTTCTTTAACTCCTTGGTTGTCACAGTTCAATTATCTGTCAGTTCTGGTTGTTATTTGTTTTTAAATTGTTGTTGTCCTTCTTTTGGTTGTGCAAGGAGGCACAGTATGTCCACCTATGCCACCATCTTGGCCAGAAGTCCCACATTTCTACAATCTTTTTTTTAATAAGTGGAGGAGTTCTGGCCTTGGCCCTCTCCCTCTAAAGGAGTTCAGGATGAGGTTTCTTGATAATCAGGACTATTTTCAGTTACATTCATGGTGCAGTGAGAACTCTCAGAATTCTGGCCTTTGCATGATAGGGTTAACTTTCATTTTCTAGGGGAAATGCAACTCAGTAGATCTCAAATTTGAATATGCCACGGCCAGGGAGCTGGGTCTTGGGCTCTGCATCTGATACTGCAGGCTTGAGGAGAGGCCCAGGAATCCACATCTTAAAAGCCCCCAAGTGATTCTGATGCAGGAGTTTCATCAAACTGTCTCCCAACATCTCTTTCCTAGGAATCACCTTCTTTCTGGCTCTCACAAACAGAAGGCATTTCTGCTCTCTTCTTTAGTCTAGGTGATAAAGCTAAATGGGACCACCTGTAATATGCTTGCAGAGTACAAGAATTCCCAGCCTCCTTGACTCACTGCAATGATATTGGCCCCAGTGGGCTTTGGTTTTTATAACTTCTAGGGTTGCAATAATAGTCTAGCTTTGTATGACTTTAAAATTTATATATGATTTATAGGAACAAATACACTTTACTTCTTGATCTAGCATAACTTACACAAACACACTCATTTATAAAAAATTTTCTTAACCATATGTATACCTTTATTTTTACATTTTTTCTGTTCTGTTTTCTTTAGTTTTAAGAAACATATTGCTCATGATATACTAGACTGAATTCATGATCCACTATTCTCGTTATCTATTGCTTCATAACACAACAACTCAAAACTCAGTGTCTTCAAACAGCACCAATCATTTTATTATCTCCCTTGTTTTCTGTGTGTGGTGCAGGGAATTTGGGAAGGGTTCAGCTGTCTCTCAAGTGATTTCCCCATGGGTTCTCTCTGCATGGGCTGGTTCAGTTTCCTTACAGCATGGTGGCCTTGGGGCAGTCGAATCCATTACAGGTGTCTCTGGGCTCCAAAACTGAGAACCAGGCAGAAGGTAGCCTAGCCTTGGAAGTCACATAGTATTACTTCCTTCATAATCACAAGCTTGCTCCAACTGAAGAAGAGAGAACATAAACTCTACCTCCTGACATACTGAGTGACAAAGTAATGTGAGAAGAGCTGGTGGAATGGGAGATAATGCATCTTTGGAAAATGCAATCTGCCACACCTTCTTAGAGGGTGCCATTGCAATTTGAAAATGGTCCTCTAGAGGGCATCATTGCCATGTGAAATAGGATCCATCTCACTTTGGGGTGCGGGATGAAGTGAGTGATGTTAGGGTGTTGGAAGAGAGACAAAGGAATTCGGTGTTGGCAAAAGTGGAGCAGCTCATCCTTTGGAATTATCCTTCTTTCTGTTGCATAGCACATGTGATAGCAGGGATGGGTGTGTGTGGTCATGTGGCTATCCTAGGTGTAGAGATGTGAACAAGACAAACTCCATCTAGTTCCTGGATTTCCTTTCATTTTTTAGGTTTCATGCTATAATCTTTGACCAACCTCACTGTCCTTAGCAAGCGTATCAAAGCTTTCTGGTTGGTGATTATTTGTGGTTCTTAAAATGTAGCCATAAACATTTTTATATTCAATGAGTGGTTTAAGGCTTTATTTCCCTGCGCTGGGGCTCTGGGTTGTGCAGTCCATGGGTGTGTGTGGTCCATGGGTGTGTGTGGAAATAGCCAGAATGCCCTGGCCAGGTGACTCGGTTGGAGCATCATACAGTACACGAAAGGTTGCGGGGTCAGGTCTCAGTCAGAGCACACACCTTTGTTGGGGGTTCGATCCCTGGTCAGAGTGTGTAGGGAGGCAAATGATCAATGTTTCTCACACTGATGTTTCTCGCTCTCTTAAATCAAGAAATAAATCCTCAGGTAAGGATGAAAAAAAAAGTCAGAATGGCATGACAACCAAGATAAATATCAAACTGGTAATACTATCAATTATAAGCAATCACCTATCACAATACCAGCAGGAGGCACGGCCCCTGGTGCTGCTGTGTTCTATGTCCCTAGGTCTTGTTGGTCATTAGTACTAGAGTTATATTATTAAAAACTAACTGTAACAGAGGTCTGTTAGTGGATAGTAATTGGTACAAAACTGCTGAGCCATCTTTCGACCTAATCTTCCTGTAAGTAAATTACTATATAATAAATTCTGTTATATTCTATGGAGTTGCCTAGTTTGTCTTTTGGTTTGAAGATACTTTCTTGTTGCATTGACCAGTGCAGCTGTGCCCCACCATCAGACACTAAGAGGGAGAGGGCTGGTGGCCAGCTTGCAGGGCTTTACATCTATGTGCTTCCACGGCCCCCATGCCAGCCTTCCCATCCTCCAAGCAGAAGGCCTTGCACATGGATCCACTTTGACAGTTAAATATAAAGTGGTTGTGAGCCACCAGGCAGCAGGCTGAGCTTTGGCTAGGATGGTGCCACCCCTGATGCCTCAGGGAACCCACACTTCCTAATATGGCAAGGCTGACTCCATGCCTCCAGTGCTCAGGGGCTGGAAATCATGACTGGGAAGAATATTGAAGAACTGTTAGTGGATGCGCTTTTCCAGGAAGAGTGTAGAAAGTAAGAAGGAACAGGGGCCAAGTAGAGAAAACTGGGGGACTTTGATGTTTAAGAAGAAGAAGAATGGCAAAGGAGACTAAGAAGAGGGGAGATGGTCAGAGGTGCTGGACAAGAACCTGGTGAGAACGGTGGCACAGGTGGGACAGATGCAGATGTCAAATAGACCACTAGATTTGGGGCCACAAAATGTATGGGACAGAAGAATATGGGTGGAAACTTGAGAGGGGGACAAGGTCAAAAGGTTTGTTTTAAAATCTCAGGTGAGACTAAGCATGTGCATAGGTGAAGAAAGGAGGTGTGGGAGGAGACACCAGCCTAAGGAGGAAAAATTGATACAGCCTGGCACAGAGGGGGGTGGGGTCCAATGCCCAGTGGGGAGGTGAAACTTGGGAGGTTGCCATTCCTTCTGAGGGGGGGGCTGTAAAATAGGGGAGATGTCAAGGTTCTGGGAGAGGGGTAGTTGGCTGAACTAGTTCAAGTGGCCGTTGTTCCAGAGTGAGAAGCCAGGAGTGGGTTAGAAGGCTTGAGAAGAACTTACCAGCCATTTAGCAATGAATAAAAAGCCCATTTAGTTGACATACATGTAGGACCTACTCTGTTAACTGTTTTCACAGAAGTGACTGGATCCTTCTAAAATATGTGAAGTAGAAAGCATTCCTATCTGCAGGCTTCGACCTCTTCCTTGGTGAGTTCCTTGCTTTACCTGACCATGAAAAGAATATGACTGTGAGGAGTAGAGGGGTGTGCTCATTCCACGTTAGTTCTGAAGCCCAGAGAACCACAGGTATCATCGAACCCAGAAACACTTGGTGAGGCAAAGTGCCTACTTGAAATGAAGAAGAGCAACCATGATTGTTCTGAGTCTGGTAAGAGGGGCCAGTGTGGAGGAAAAGTCTTTTTATGAGCTTTGCCCATGGTCTAGGCAGAGAGAGAAGGAGGAGATGGTGGAGTTCACCCTCAGGAGCAATGTGGAGGGTGAAAGTCACTGGGGCAGGATGGTGTAGTACAAATAGTAATGGCCTTTGCTTGGCTCTTACTAGGCTTGCTCGCTTAGACGAGGTACTTACTATTGAGCTTTTTTTCTTCATTTGCCAAAAGGAGGTCATTCTATTAAACCTGTGCATTTATGGAATACAAATTTCTTAAAAATCCTAGATACCCTATACATGCTGTTATTGTTATCACCATTGCCATGATTTCACTTACTACCTCAGAGAAAAATCAGGAACAGGACTCAATATCAGGACTGTAAGAATGTGGTAAGATTTTGGAATATTTGTAATACATGTGTATTACAAACTTTATTATATTTTCTATTTCCTATTATTCTATAGTTACTAGAACTACAATTCTCAGAACCAAGATTCCTGGGTACTTTATCACTGGGGAGTGATACAGAAAGGGAGCTGGGGAGACTGTGACTCACTGCATGTTTGCACGGGGCAGGGTGAGCCGGCAGGGAGACCCAGAGGCCAGAGTGGCTACAGCTGGGAGGAGAGGGACTGTAGTGGGGAGGAAAAGGGAGTGTAAGTGTCCAGGAGGGGCCTCGGAGTGCAGCTGAAAGAAAGACCTTTGAGGGAACCCAGGCGCTGCCAGCCACAGTCACGTCATGTCCAAAGGGAGGCCTTCCGTGCCCCTTCCCTCTGGTGTGCCACCTCCACTGCCTAGAGGCTGGGCGACCATCCATATGGTGGCTCTTGCATTGTCCCTCCCGTGCTTGCCCTGATCCCAGTATGGAGTCCTCTGTGCTCACCTTACCTCGTTACTCATCAGCCAGGAGCTCATTGAGGGTTGGGACAGGTAACCTGTTCACTGCTGAATCCTGGGTGCTTATCCCTCATTGTCCTTCATGTGCCAATCTCCATAAATGTGATTTATTGAATGCCTGTGTGCCTAAATGAATGAGTGAATGAATAACAATTGAATAACATAATAAAATGAGTGCAAGAACTTTGCCTCCGTCTGTTTGGAGTCTATTGAAGTGTCACTCAGGTGTCAGCCAGGGTCACCTACTTTTTTTAAGAACTCGGTAAGATTCCTTTGAGTCACCTTTTTCATGTCTGTGAAACCCAGAGATCTCTCTAGAATTTCTGTAGATTCTTGGGGCTCTGGGCTGGAGTGGGGATGGAAGAACAGAGGAAGAGAGGCTTATGGTCTCCACTGACTCTAAACCTCTGCTTCGGTTTCAAGATGTCTCCTCTACTCTGCCTCGTTCCACGTGCGATGCGAGCTCCTCCTTAATTTGCACCTGATCCACGTTCCCACCAAATAAGGGAATCTGTGTGTAGCAGATTCTACCGAGCACTTGGGGAAGGGGGCAGAGGAGGAATTGAAATGGAACATTATTCTTAAAATCCTTTGACATTCCCCCACAGGAGATTTCTTGTTGGTCTCTTTATTCACAATGGACCCTAGTCTTAAGCAGCTTTAAAATTTCCCCTTTCCTAGATTTCCCTCCTCTTCTCCTCTCCTCATGTTTTATACTCCAGGTTGCTTTTAGGAACTTCAAAGTTATCTCTCTGTATTTTGGAGACCAATGCACCCACCAAGATCCTCCTTGATAATAAAATAACTAATAGTTGTAGAGTACTTTACAGCACTAATGTGTATGTATGTGTGTGTGTATCTGTGTGTAGGGTGGGGGAGGATTTTGGTGGCCTCTCTCATCTGAACCAGGGACACCAAGGTCAGGCCCACCCCAGTTCTTCCTCATCTTGTTCAGGACAAGCAGCAGACACAGCTCTGTGGGACGACAAACACAAGCCTGCAGATCCCCCTGGCTCTAAGGGGTGCTCAAGCACCCTAGGGCCAAGGGATGAGGAGGACAAGGATTAGAGGGACACTCAGCAATTTCTGCTTTTCTTACCACAATCAATGGGGCTGCTCTTTAAGGTGCAGGATGCCAGATGCTTCATGGGATTGGCTGGGTTGGCAATGGCTGCCACTCGCTACTGGAGGCCCTGCTCCCATTGAACAGTTCTCTCAGTTCTCATAGCTATGGGTCTCTCCGGGTTCCAGTAGTCACTCCCTCCTGTTTCCTACCACGTCTAGAAATAGGAATAGCTCCCATGGGTGCCAGTCTCAGGGTGTAACACTAGACTGTGGCTTTCCCTTAATCCCATCCATATTGTTGTAACTGATCTCTTTATTCCATTCTCCTCAATTGCTGCTGGGCGTGCCCTCTTTGTTTTCAGTTCAGACCCTTTCTTTAAATCTTTTTTGCTCCAGCCCTAGTTTTATAAAAGTCTTGTCCAGTTTTATGAGTCCTGGAGGGCCCCCTCAGGCGTTTCAGCGCTTTTGAAAGCCCTTCTCTGGGGCCCTGGGGACAGGAGGGTGGAAGAATAAGATTTTGTAAACAGTTATGCAGTCCCCTCCCCCCTCCCCACTTCCTCCCAGAGGTCCTAAAACCCTGCCGAGGGAGGGTCTTCCTCAAGAAGCCTGGGGATATGCTCTGGGATAAAAAAGGTGATGACAGGTTTTTCAGTCTGTTCTGAGGGTCCAAACCCATACAGAACAAACATTAGAAAAGGACATATTGTTAGGAAAGATCAGTTACAAAAGAGCACCCTTGACATGATTTATATAACGTTCCAAACCAGGTAAAACTAGTTGTGCTGTTAGAAGCCAGGAAAATGGTTACTCTCTAGGAGGGGTTGGATAGTTCTGGAAGAAGGCCCAAGGGGCATCTAGGAGGCTTCTGTGTTTTCTGTTTGCCAGTTTTATGTATGGGTTAAGTTTGCGAAAATTCATCAAGTTGTGCATTTATGATTTGTGCATTTTATCATGTGAGTGCTATACTCGGCACCAAGTTCAAAAAATATTTATGCTATTTCAACAGTAATAAAAACCAAGTCCATGAATAAGTCTCACAAGCAGATATGCAAAACCTTTATGGAGAGCATTAAAGAAGACCTAAAAACATAGAGTGCGATGATAAATTTTATTTGTCAACTTGTCTATACTCTGGTGCCCAGATATTTGGTTAAACAACAATCTAGAGGCCGTTGTGAGCGCGCTGCGCGCGCGCGCATACACACACACACACACACACACACACACACACACACAGGGTCTGGCCCATATAATGCCCTTTTTTTATTACAAGATCTTTTATTTCAAAATCATAAGCATGCAATTCTGTAACATAACAATATCACACTCAAACACACCATATGACATTTTAGGTGAAATGTTTAAATTGAAAACATAAATTCTTACACCCATATTATTACCCTACCAAGCACACTGCAGCAGGCCTTACTTCCCCCGGACCCTGTATTTTAGATGAGATTAATGTTTCAATCAGTAGGCTTTGAGTAATGCCTATTACTCTTGATAATATGGGTGGCCCTCACCCAATTAGTTGAAGGCCTTAGGAGAAGAAACTGGGGTCTCCAGAAGAGGAAGGAGTTCTGTTACCACGCTGTCCTCTGACTCGCGACAGCAGCATCATCTGCTGGAGTTTTTAGACTGCTGGCTTGCTCTGGAGATTCTGGACTTGCCAGCCCCCACAACCGAGTGAGCCAATTCCCTGAAATAAGTCTCTCTTTTTCTACACATACACACATACACACACACACACTCCCTATTGGTTCTGTTTCTCTGGAGAATCTAGACTAATACAGAGAGATACACTATATTTGTGAATGAGAACAATTCTCTCCCAAATAACAAGCTTTGAGTAGGATTTTTGTGGAATTTGATAAAATTAATTTTAAAGAGTTAATGAATCAAGAAGTGCCAAGGATTTTGAAGGAGAATATGGTGAGGGTATTTGCCCTTAAGTTATTAACACATCATGATACTGTAGAAGTTAAAACTGTAAATTTTGCAGAGGGATGAATTCCTGAGGTTTCTATTTGTGTATGGGATCTAGAATTCAATGGCAAGACACTGTGAATTATAGAGAACAATGAGCTACTAAATAACTAGTCTGGGACCAATGCTCCCTATGAAGAGAAAATAAAATTAAGCCCTGGCTGGCATAGCTCAGTGGATTGAGCACGGGCCTGCAAACCAAAGTGCCACCAGTTCAATTCCCAGTCAGGGCACATCCCTGAGCTGTGGGCCAGGTCCCAAGTAGTGGGCATGTGGGAGGCAACTACACATTGATATTTCTCTTCCTCTCTTTCTCCTTCCCTTCCTCTCTCTCTAAAAATAAATAAAATCTTAAAAAAATTAAAGCCCACCTCATAGCACATGCAAAGTAAATCTTATGTACATTAAAGATCAAATGGGGAAGAAAGTGTAAAAGTTTAAAAAGAGATACAGAAGAATATTTTTATAGAGCTAGCTTTCTCACACAAAATAAAAACATCCTGTGAATCATAAAAAAATTGACAATATTAAACTTAAAACCTGGCAAACACTAAAATACATTATAACCAAAGTGAGAAGACAAGCTGTAGACCAGTGAAGGTGTCTGCAATGCGTGTAACTGGCAAATGATTAGTATCCAGGTTATATGTAGATTCTGAAATTTCTAAGTAAAAGACAAACAGCCCAGTAGAAAACTGGCAATGGATATGAATGAGTGATTCTTAGTGCAATAACCTGAATATCCATAAACTTACGGACAGATGCTCAACTTCACTGGTAATCAGAGAACTGCCCATTAAATAGAACATTTTATAATCATCATGCTGAAAAAAAAATGTCTGATATACAGTACTAAGAGCTGGTAAGATACGGGTAAATTGGAACTCTTACATATTGCTAGTAGGAATGTAAGTTATTTCAACTGTTTCCCAAGAGTAATTTATCAATGTCTAAGGGACTTGAATATATGCCTGTTCATTCTAGTCTGTTCCTTGAAGAAATTCTCACTCTGGTGCACAAGTAATTATGAGTGAAAACGGCCATTGCTATTCCTTTGGAATTGCAAAGGGGAAAAGGAATCAACCTAAATGTTCTTCAGTAGGTACAACGCTCTATTATTTTATATACTTTCTCTCTGAACAGTGTCTGTCTATACCTCTCCTCTCCACCTCCCTCCCCAACTCTCTCCCTGGTTCTGGTTGGATGGTACTGCTCTGGGCAGGCCCCAGGACTGGGATCCAGCTAGGCAAGAAGTCCAAGGAGCTCAATTAAGGCCAACGGCTCTGTGAGAAATGTTTACGAAAACCTCTGAAGCTCATCACGAAAGTGGGAGGAAAAGAGGCCACTAGCAGGTCAGGACACAAGTTTTTTACAATAACGGCTTTGTTGAGACCTGGCCTGGTTGGTTGGATCAGTTGGTTGAAGCATTGTATGGTAACCAAAAGGTTGCTGGTTTGATGTGCAGACAGGGCACAATCCCAGGTTGTGGGCTCGACCCTGATCTCCTGTTGGGGCACGTGCAGAAGGCAGCCAACTGGTGTTTCTTTCTCATGTCTCTCACATCGGTGTTTTTCTCTCTCTCTCTCTCTCTTCCTTCCCCTCTTTCTCCAATGAGAATCAGATAATCCTTTGAAAAAAATAACAGCTTTATCGAGATGTAATTCATATACCATATACTTCATCCATTTGAAGTAAATAATTTAATGATTTTTTAGTATATTCACAGAGTTGTACAACCATCATCATAATCCATCTTTGTTGGTTTTATTTTATTTTTAGGGTTAATCCACAGAAATTGGTGATGACAGGGTTTGTGCCTTCTGGAAGCCCCGAAAAAGAATCTGTTCCATACATGTCTCCTAATTTTTGGCATTCCTAGGTGTGTGGCTGCATCATTCCAAACCCTACCTCCATCTTCACATGGCCTTCTCTTCTGGATGCCCATTTGTCCTCTTCTCTTCTTATAAGGACACTAGTCACTGAATTTAGGGTCCATCTCAATCTACCGTGCTGGTCAGGACACACTTTAAGGCTCTTTGAGGACATAAAAGGATCATGACAAACAAGGACAGAAAAGGGAAAAAGAGAAAGAAAGAAGAATAGTAGGTCCCAGATGAAGAACAGGGGTGGCAGAGGGGAATAGAAAGAGTAAAAGGGGGCGAAAAGAACCAAGATGACCATACAGCGAATGAAGCAGAAGGCCTCTGGGGTCGGGCTCCTAGAAGTTGGAATTTCTACCTCTGAGCAGCCTCCTGAAGCAAGAGGCCTCCTTTAGCTGAGCAAGAAGGAAAAGAGACATCCCTCCCCTTTTGTTTAAAGAGGTTTTTTTAGAGGAGTTTTGGGTGTACAGTAAAATTGGGAGGAATGTAGTGATTTTCCACATACTTCATGCATAGCCTCCCTCAGTTTCAGTGTCACCCACCAGAATGCTACATTTTTTCTTTAACTAAGGACAAGCCTACATTGGTGCATCATAGTCACCCAAAGTCCGTAGTCTACTTTCGGGTTTACTCTTGGTGTTGTACGTTCTACAGGTTTGGACAAATGTGCAATAACATGTATCAGTCATTGTATTACCATACGGAGTATTTTCACTATCCTAAAAACCCACATTTTGCCTATTCATCTCTCCCCATCCTCCATCTCTGGCAACCACTGATCTTTTTATGGTCTCCATCATTTTGCCTTTCCTTCCCAAAGTTTTGAGTCAATGGATGAAGCAATCACAGAGAAAGGACCGAAAAGCTTTCTTTCTATTTTCTATTACTCCTGACCACTCTAAATCATTAAAAATTAGTGAACTGAACACCATAAGAGACCTAGAATAATGATCACCAACCCATAAGAGGACTAGAGGTTAATTTAGGATTAACGTGAACCAGTGCTGCGCTTTCCAACAACAGACACCATTTATTACAAGGCTGCAAAGAGCCTATGGGGCTCAGGGGTGAAGTAATGCTTAGAGGCATTTTGCCCTAAAATCACAAAGTGAACCCTTTCAACAATGTGGAAAGATAGGGTTTAGTGATCCCAGTTTGCATACTTAGAAACAGAAACTCAGAGCGGTGGTTATACTGCCCTAAGTGTTAAAGTTTGGAAGGGCTCCCAGAAATGTGTGATTTCAGCTTCAATGGACCTGGAAAAAAAACGTGCCATTGGAAGTTGTATAGAAATCAAAGGATTCAGGTGGATGGCATGAAAGGTTGGTTTCACTAAAAACTGTCTTTCTTTATTTAATCAGTTATTTCATTTTAGGGAGGAGGCCTCAGTCTAGTTACCCTTTTTATAGAAAGGTCAGCTTCGTGGGTCAGGAAGCTGAGGAATGTGTGCTTTTTCGTGAGTCCAGGCTTCCTGATGCATGACTGAAATTACGTCTTCTTATTGCCTCTCTGAGGATGAACTCATTGGTAGTGAGAAGAGCAGCCCTTTGTCCTTCCTTCTCTTCTCCAAATGCTGGAAATAGTGGGATGTAAGCTCTAAAATGTCACATAAGCCTGCAAAATGCTTACTCCCAGATGCCAGGCATAACTGGGGTTGGCCCAGAACATGAAGACAGGGCAACACCATCATCTGCTAAGAATTCATTGTGCAGCAGCTTGCCTGGGACACAAATGGCAAGACTGAAATGGGACGGGTGGATGTGGGGCAGGCTGTCTTCGCAGATGCGGCCTCCTTGGGGGTGGGGAGACGTGCAGTGCGGGATTAGTCAACAGGCAGACTGTGTGTGGGTTTAGGGCACTAAGAAGCAGAAACACAAAAACCCCTGACAGAATAAAGTGAAACAAAACAAATATCTAAAGAAAGACAGGGAGGAGGAGCATTGGTTTGAAAAGATTTTGATATTCACTGCTTAAAAGAAAGCATTGAAGTAATCATGGGAAAATTCAGAACTCTGTTTAGAGTTATGTATTTTGAATCACAAATGGTGGGAGGGCACCATGACCTTTGCAAAGTCTAGGGTGCTATTTGGATTAGGTGGTCTGAGGGATTGAATGGAGCCAGACTCCCCTGTGGGCAGAAGGGCAGCTGATGGCATGATGGGTGTGTTTTGAGGGGCCCTCAGCTGACCTCTGACCCTTTCCAAAAGGGTTTCAGAGCATTAGCAGTTAAGGTGGGATTGGAGATTATTTTATTTACTTCTTTGTTCTTTGTGTATTTTCCAGATTTTCTTTTGTGTGTATGTATATGCATGTATATTTTAAGATTTTAATTTTATGAGTGTAAAATCACACAATTAATGTTATTGCATTGTTCTTGAGCAAAATTACTATTTTATGGTAAGAGTAAAACTAAGTCCTCTTTAGCCATTGCTGCTTTTGGAGCTTTTTCTGTGCATTCTCACACACATACAGAAACGCACAGATGAAAAACAGATTGTTCAGCGGGAAGGACCTCTAACTTAAATGACATTGGGCTGTACCTTTCTTTCTGCAAATTGCATTTTTCACTCAGCAACATTTTGTTGGGTGTTAGGACACATTGATCTGCATTGGTCTTGTAACTATAGCATGTTAGTCTATAGAATGGCTTTAGTATAATTCGGCTGCTCCGTTTTCATGGACATTTAGGTTGTTTCTAATTTTTCATCATTGCAAACAATGCTTCAGTCAACGTCCTTGAACACAAGTTCTTGGGCACAGGTACATGAGTTTCCTCAAGGCAGATATGGAACAGTGAGTCTAAGGTTGTAAATTTAAGTAGATACTGGCAATTTGCCTCCCATAGGGGCTGCAGTAATTAATAATTGATATTCCCATTGCAGTATTAAAGTATCCATTTTCTACAACTTTGTCAACACTTTCTATGGGAAAAAAATCTCCAGCCTGATGAATGAAAAGAAATGTCTCGGTTTTCTCTGGCATTTCCCTGATTACCAGGGAGACTATTTTTACTTATTTTTTCATCCCTTCCTGTATTTAACTTTTTCCTCAAGAAACACAGGCTATTTTCATAATATTGAAAGAAGTTTTCTCCTCTTCCTCATTGTGTTGTTAAGACAGACACAAACATGTTGATGAGGATTATGTGCTCTGATTGGGCCAACTTAAGTCAAGGGTTACGTCACTCTTAAACCTGCCATCATTAGGAGACAGGAGAACCTAGTGCACTGTGGGGAGGTGACTGGGATCCCCCTGACTGGCTTGCAGACCATCCCAGACAGGGGACAGGGTCAGTCCCACAGTCCTTGTGGCTGCTGCTGAGTGGCAGTTAGGTGTGCTTGTTATGCAATGACCCGTCCCAGTTCTGATGTTCTTGCATATAAGAAGTGCTGACATCCTGTTTATTCAATAAATGGTCTTTTGATTGCAAAGAACCTACTCAAGCTAGATCAAGTGATAAGTGGGATTTATTTGGAGGAGGGGGCATGCGGAGGGTATCACCCAGAAAACGGCAGAAAATAGAGCTGGGCTGGAGTAGAAACTAGAATGCTGGCAGAAACAAAGGGCAGTCTCGTTCTCTCTTCCCCTCTCTGATTTTCTAGGCATATTTTCTTCTTTTATCCCTTTTCCTCCTGACCAGCTCTTTCTGCTTGCTTATCTTTTTTTTCTTTACCTATCTTGTATGTGGCCTAGACTGGCCATCCCTTCTTTGATTTAAGGTCTTCTCTCCATAAGTACCCACCATCTATTTCCATTAGTTCAATTTTTTAAAAAGATTTCACTAATTTATTTTTAGAGAGTGGGTAAGGGAGGGAGAAAGAGAGAGAAAGAACATTTGTTGCCTCTGATATGCATCCCATTTGGGGACCAAACCTGCAACCCAGGCATTTGCCCTGACTGGGAATCAAATTGATAACCTCTCCTTTTGCAGGATGATGCCCAATTTATTGAGCCACATGACTTTATCCTTTAAGAGGATAAAAATATGATTGGTTTCTAGCCAGCCTATGGACTGGCTGGTTTTTGGGTCATGTATTCAAACCTGATTCAATCAACTTGTTAGTTTGAGGTGAAGGGCAGGCCCCTTTCCATTGTCTGTGGGTATTGTAGTTCCCCCCAAAACTTCAGGGGCAGGTCAGACAATGAAATGTGCCTTCTACAAAGGTGTGATCTCCTGGAATCTGAGAAATTGTGTGTGTTCTAAACGTATGTCAGCATGAGTCAGAATGTCATGAGCTCCCTGAAAATGTTCCCTTTTCCCTCCCTCCTCCTTTGACTCCCCCAATCCAAATTCTGGATGTCAAAACTAAGTTTTATGCACAGAAATGTTCTATAGTCATATAGCTAATATTGATAAACTGAAAGGAACAAAATATTCTGTACTCAAAAGATGGCTAACTCAAATATGTCCATTCCTATGGCATGTTGTGTCATTAAAGTGATGTTCGCAAAAATGTAAAATAAAAGAAATGCTTATTATAAGATATCATAATAATAAATGGAAACATTGATTATATCTGTACATATGATTATAGCTGTATAAATAGAAGCAAACCAAAAATATATGTACAAATGAAATTATATACAAAATTATATTATATATTTAAATGAAATAAATACATATTGCTTTTGTAAAGGGAAAATCCTAAGAAACTTTATTTGAAAGAAGACAGCTCTAGCCTCTTGAGCCCTGGCTATGTGATTGGTGGCTTTTTTCAGTAATGTCTAAAACCCATCTCCACTTGACTCAATTCTGGGATGACAGGAATACTCTTAATCTCACTGCTTTGTCACCAGACTTTAGCAGAGTGCCTGAGCATGTAGTAGACAGTGAGCAGATATTTGCTGCATGAGTGCATGAATAATGAGTGAATCTTTAAGCTGGGGGTGATTGGGAGAGAGAAGACTAGATTAGTGGCCACTGTATTGTGGGATTGCAGCCTCTTGACTAGAAATTTGAGCAGAATGAACGGATCAGTGGACATAGTTTCGGGAAGCCGTGCTTGATATGGTAGGTTGTACTTCCAACCCCATAGCACTTCCAAATGCATAATCCTCATCTGAGGAGGAAAATTCATTTGCAGCCCCATTACCATCTTCTCAGGACCACCACTAATAGCCTATTCTTTCCAGAGACTTGGGAGACCCCTTTGGCCTACCCCCTGCACCTATCACTTTGCTGACATCCAAGGACCTGGGGACTCCAGGTTGCAAACTCAGTCCTCCACCCAGGCCTGAGATCAGTAACAGGCACCATCCCAGTTCTCCACTATGACCAGGTGTCTTCCCTGTCTCAGGGCGGTGTGTTGCTGAAATGAGAGCTTTCTATTAAGCGAGAGATAAGGACTTTGGACTATTAGTGCAGAAGAATGTGCACATATGTGTGTGAATATATATACCTATAAGTATCTATCTACATGTATCTATCTACATGGAGAGAGAGAGAGAGAGAGGGAGAGAAATTGATCTCAAGATCAATAAATCTACCGAGAAGAGTGTACAATGTGTCCAAACTGTCCTGGTACCTGTCTGTGTTTCATCCTCTTTTGCTCCCTGAGCACCCCTGAGCCTCCATCATTCTAGATTTCATTTCTTTTCTCCTTTACCCAATTCTATCCTGCCAGTGGTGGCTTCCAAGATGGCACATTATATCCCTTACAGCTCTTTCATTCTTCAGGTTCTGGAACCAACCTCTTTATCATTGAGATCCTCAGTCTCCAGGAGCTGCCAAATGGCTTCTCACCCACTCCCAGAACATTTTATTCACAGTAAGTAAGCTTTTATCCCTGTTACCTTATCACCTCCTCCAGTGCCATAGATGCCACCAGGGTGGGCAGTACTTGGGAGAGCTCTAGGCCTCCCAGAAGTTACTTCAAAATCTAACAAATATTATGGAAAACAGTGTGGAATTTTCTAAGAAAGCTAAAAATGGACGTTCCTTTTGACCCAGCAATTCCACTATTAGGATTATATCCTAAGAACCCTGAAGCACCAATCCAAAAGAACCTATGTATCCCAATGTTCATAGAAGCACAATTTACGATAGCCAAGAGTTAGAAGCAACCTAGATGCCCATCGGTCAATGACTGGATCAAAAAACCATGGTACATTTACACAATGGAGTTCTATGCTGCAGAAAGGAAGAAGGAGCTCCTACCCTTTGCAACATCATGGACGGAACTGGAAAGCATTATGCTGAGTGAAATAAGCCAGGCGGTGAAAGATAAATACCATATAATCTCACCTTTAACAGGAATCTAAACAACAAAACAAACAAGCAAGCGAAATGTAACCAAAGACACTGTAATACAGAAGGTGCTGACAGGGTCCAGAGGGGAGAGGGGAGAGAATCACAGGGGAAAAGGGGAAGGACTCACATGAACAAGTAAGTATAAAGGACACATGGACAATAACTAAGGTGGGGGGCGGAGATGGGAGGGAGGTGGGGAGCACGGGGGGGGTAGGGCTGGGAAGACAAGAAAGAAAACTGTACTTGAATAAGAGTTAAATAAAAATTTTAAAAAATCTAACAAATATTTACTAAAGTCTTACCATATGTCAGGCACTTTCTTTGTGCTGGGGGCACAATAATGGGCAAGGCAGAATTGATTCCTGCCTTAATGGAACTCACCTTCTGTTGGGGGATTCAGACATCAACAGAATCAATACATAGTGACTGAATGAATCTCAGTCATGATAAAAGTCATGAAGAAAAGTACAACATGCCATGAGAGCATCCTGGGATTCAGTTGAGTTTGGGTGGGTGGTTAGGCATATTGAGAACACAGAGAGAGGATGAGTGTGAGGTAGGTAAGCAAAGTGAAGTGGATGCAGTGGAAAGTGCTCTGTGTCAGCACTCTAATGTGCATCCCACTCACTTGGACATCTTGTTTTGGCATGGGGTCCAAGATTCTGCATTTCTAACAAGCTGCTGGTCAAATGAGGGAACCTCATTTGAAGCATCAAGGCTTTACACCATGATCTTAAACTTGGCTTCATACTGAAATCATCTGGGAGGTTTGAAAAGTACGGATGCCTTCAGTGTTACCTACAGAGATTCTGATTTGCCCGATCTTGGATGTGTCCTGGGCTTTGGGATTGAAAGAAAAAAAACCAAGAAAACAAAACTCCCCAGGGCATTTAATGTACCTCTGGGGTTGAGAACCCTTGATCTGGGCAGGAGTAATAGTATGAGTGAAACCCAGAAGTGGGAAGGGAGGACAATGATACGTTAGAAAATGACTTCTCCGGATGGAGGGTCAAGGGCCCGTGCACCGGGACAGTGGCAGGACGAGAAGTGGGTGAAATAGGCAGGGGCTGGATCATGACAGAACTTCTGGTTTATATGAAAAGTTTAGGGTTTTGTACTAAGAACACCTCAAAACTACTGAAGGTTTTAAGCATGGGATTAAATTTGGTTTTGAAAAGTTCTCTGCCTGAAGTGAGCAGAAAGGGATTAGAAAGGGAAAAAGGATATTGGGGAGATCAGCTAATGGAATAAGCTGGTGAGAGATAATAGTTGCTTGTTGTTGTAGTTTGGGTTCCCAGGAACGGATGATGGGATGGAGTTTGGTGGGCAGGGCATTTATGCCTCCCCATGTAAGGGAGGAGAGGAAGCAGGACAGGACAGAGGGAAAAGCCAAATTGCAATGCAGCTGTGACAAAACCATGGCCAACCCCACCGGCAGCTCTGGAGTGCATTTGATCTGACAGATGTCCCTCATTAGCGCAAAATGACCAGGCATTTAGTGAAAATTAATAAAGGAAACCTCAATTAACATTGGGGTTGAGAAGGCTGGAAGGAGGTCTCACACCCTGCCACTGGTTGAGAGTTACCACAAACAGAAAAATATATACCTTGCATCTTCCACAGAATAATGTTTTTACTTTATGATCTCTGCAGGAGAAAGGAAATTTTCTTTTTGCCAAGCAAAAAGCAGCTGAGCTAGTGAAAGCTTTTGTCACCCTGAATTCTTACTTTCTTCCAACAAACTTTCATTTTTCTTTTGCTAATGACTTCTTTCACTCACTCTCATTTCTATAAAAGCCTTCCATTTTGTATAGCTCCTCAGCTACAAAGCCAATTAGATCTCCAGTTTTACTCAGTTGAATTTTATTTAAAAAATATATATACTCCTTTCTTGGTAGGTCTTTGGACATGAGTTGCCTTGGATGTGTGGCTCTCTGCAGCTGAGACGAGAGTTGACTGCAGGCCAAGTCCTTTCTTGAAGAGAGTTATCATATGCCAGGCACTGTTCAAGTTCAACAGTAGGGATTCAACAGTGAAGAAAACAGACAAAAATCCCTGTCCTTGTGGAGTTTCTCTTATATGAGGAAGACAGGATAACTACTATATAGAAGTGAAATGTATAGAATGTTAGAAAGTGACAAATGCTAAGAAGAAAAATAAATCATGGAAGGAAGACTCAAAGTATTCATGTGTGAACGAGTGTGGGGTGTTGCAATCTTAAATAGGGTGGGCAGGGAAGCAGTATTAAAAAGGTGACTTGAGTAGAGATGTAAAGGCAGTGAGCGAACTGGTTGAATGGATACCCCAGGAAAGAACATTATATGAGTGAAGAAACAAGTACAATGACTGAGGTTGAAGCATACTTTAGTTGTTTGAGGGTAAGAGAGAAGGACGGTGTGTCTGGAGAAGAGTGAGGAAGTGTGAGAGTTTTAGCAGATGAAGTCAAAGCGGGGCCAGAGGGCCAGAGTGTTTAGGACCCTGTAGATTACATGTAGCTCTTGATAAAGTAAGGAGTCAAGACTGACTGGCTGTCGCATGGAGAGGATGATGGTGCCCCTCGCTGAGATAGGAAACTCCAGAGAGGAACAAGGACATTGGAAATTCATTTAGAGATATGTTGAGATCAAGGGGCTTAAAAGACATCCAAGTGAAGGGCTGCTAGGCAGTTGTGAATATGCCTGGAGCACAGAGGAAGAACAGTGGAAGAGATGCTGGGAGAACTGTGTGAGGTCCCAAGGTGCTTACTTTGAAGGGGACTGAAGCATCATTGTCCTATGTACAATGTTCCTTGTATCTTCTTCAATAAATGTCTTTATTTTTCATAGTACATGGCTGGATGGATGCTTTTTGGACAGACCTTGTGCATGTGGGGTGGGGGCAGGGGGAGAAAAGGAAAAGACAATCAGTGGAAAAGTGGGCAAAATACTTGAATAGACACATTACAAAAACACATATTTAAATAGCCAACACTTACATGAAAAAGAAATATTGGCCAAAATACTGGTTTCTATGGAATTCCAAGGAAAATCCCATTCTTTTTTTTGAACAGAAAAAGTTATATGATTAAGATCTTAAATTCTGAGAAAAAAATTGGATATCAAAACTCTAATTTATTTTGCATAATGAACATAATGAAAGACTATTGCTTAGGTTTTTTTAAATAAGTAAAGCTTTGCTTAAGGGTAGCACACTTTTATTGGATTAAACCTGAATGATCCTGCTCCTGTGGTAAAACCAGTGCTTACCAATTTAAAATTGTATTTAGTTTTTGGCTGGAATTGAAAAAATAAACCTAAATAAAATAGGTGAGAGTTCTCTGACAGTTCATGTGATGAGTTTATATAGCATTGGCATGTTGCCAAGCAGGTCCGACAGAAGAATAGAGGAACAAGCTGGTTTAGGATATTGGCAAGAGTGTAATAGAAATGATGGAATGTGAAATCAAAGCAATAAAGAGAGGAAAGTAAACATAGAGGGGGTTAATGGTAAAAAAAATCCAATGGAATAGAAGTTTTTTTGAACTTCCAAATATTTTATTTCACCTTGAATAAAATTTTCATATGCTTTTTGAAAGACAAAGTTATTTTTCTAATTGAAGAAAATTTTCCAATTATCATTATTTATCATTTCCATTAAAATGCTCTTTAAAATATTTTATTTTATTTTATTATTATTTTTTAATATTTTATTTATTTATCTTTAGAGGGGAAGAGAAGGAGAGAGGAAGGAAACATCAATGTATGGTTGCTTCTCGTGCATCCCCTGCTGGGAACTGGCCCCTGCCAGGAACTGGCCCCTGCCAGTAACTGGCTTGCAACCCAAGCATGTGCTCTGACTGGGAATCGAACCGCGATCGTCTGGTTCGCAGGCCCATGCTCACTCCACTGAGCTACACCAGCCAGGGCTCTTTAAAATATTTTAAATGTTCAAAAAATTTAATTTTATTCTAACAGAAGAAATAAAGCTACAAGGAAGTAGATTTCTACAAATCATGAAATGTTAAAATGTACTTTAAAACTTCATGCACAATATATATTTTTTCCTCACAGATGAAAATTGTCTATAAGATCTAATTACAAATGGTCATTTCCACAAATAACCCATCTTTGTAAGATATTCTGAGTTTCCATTAAATTTTGAACATTTTATTTATTATAACTGACCAGTTTCATTGTCCATTACATAGTAAGTGTTTATATAATATGTAATGATGGTTTTGAAGAGGTTAAGGACTGTCAAAATTAAGTGTGAATAACTGGGCAAACAAGCTGGAGAGTTAGTGTTGTGGTTGGAGGGTGGGATGTTGACATTGGCAAGGTGGAACGAGGTGACAAGTTCCGGGGGCTGTCTGTGGGGATGGGTGGCTGAGGTGGAGATGAGGCTGTTCAGGAACTGTGAAGCCAAGGTTTTGGATGGGTTAGCTTTGTGGGTAGACATCTAACTCATCCAAGAAGCAGAGAAAGGTTGATCCAGGTGGCAAATTCTTTAATAAATAAGGAATTCAGGAAAGGGAAGTGATGTGGAAGAGAAAAGGGTTGTATATGGGGGAGGTGAGTCTGAAAAGAGAAGGTCAACAAAAAGAGCTGTTGTCTGGGAAGGGGTGGGAATGGGCCCAATTCGAGTTTTGACCAACGGGAACAGGATTGAGGTGTGTATGGAATTTGGTGCTGATTCTGTCTTGGAGGAGGGAGAGCACCAGCCTAATGCATGAAGGTCTCTGTAAAGGAAGAGCATGGGGACGCTGGCCCGTTCTCGCTCGCCCTGTGTGGCACAGTGTGAGGGCTCAGTAACCACTCCCCCAAAACACCTCTGAGTCCAGTGAAGACTCATACTGGCTGGCACTGTGCCCTAAGGAGGCCCTTTGGGTGGCAGATGCTTTCTAAACCTTTTCCAGGCACAAACATGAATAATGCTCTCTCCAACCCACCTTCCTTATTTGCTGAGAGCTGAGGGTCCTTTCTTATTGTGGTTCGAATCCTGGCTCTGCCATTCATTAACGTGTAATGCTTGACAAAGTACTTAACTTTCCTGTGCCTCAACTTCCTTATTTATAAAGTGGAGATTAATGATAGTAGCTACCTCATATGGATGGTCTGAGGATTAAAGGAGTTTACACACAAACAGTGCTTAGAAAATTGCCTGACATCTAGGAAGCACTGACAAGTGTTATATTATTGCTTGTATTCATAAGAGGCTACACATTTGCCAACCTCATGGAATTTTTCATTTCATTTTTTTTGTTTGGCTTCTCAGTGCCTCTAGTAGGGGTCAGAGGAGTGGCTGTGGGATGGACACTCATCTCCAAAGAGTTGCCAGTCCTTCTCAGGCCCCCCTACCAGATGCGGTGGGAAACAACACCGTGGGGCTCAGTGAGGGCAGCCGTGGGGTCTTGGCGGAGAAGGGAGGACTGGGACAGCAGTGCGTTAAGGCTGACTCATAGTGACTTGCCATAGCCAACCGATAAATTTTCAGGAATTTTGTGACCTGGTTGTTATCGCCATTATTAAACATTAATTTATTTCAATTTATAGTTAAATAAATTATATCACACACAGGTGATACATGCTAAAACATCATATCTTAACTATTTACAACATTTTTATAATTATCTGTGTTTTTGAGATTATGTCTATTTTATATGGTGAAAATGCTATCTGATGATGTAGTATTGAAAAATTTCCTGACTCATTGTGTAGTAACTTTATATCGATAACTTGAAAATTGGCATGGTGTTAGTATTTATACCACAGAAATTAGCAAAGGCTACAGATCAGGGCTTGGTTTCTTTATTTATTTTTGACTACTTAGACTTAAAGTGATGGAGAAAATATTAATAATGATTATTACCTTTATGACTGTATTGTATCATAGCTGTTACATTATAAATAGCACAAAAATGAGAAAAGTTCTTCTAGTATCATAATGAATAAGTCATTTGTTACTGTAAACAAAATATTAACCAATATTCATGTCAGAGCTATACTCACATGGCAGTTGCAACTTAGGCTGCCGCCTGTAAAAGAATTTGACAAAAATCAATAAAAATCTTCTTTGGTTTATCAATTGATTGACTATATGAAATTTAAAATAATGAGTATTGTATATTTTATTATTATTTGTAAATTGTGTATCACACATTTTTTATAGCAGTAAACTATATATACAAATAGGCCACTCTGCGCAAGTTGGTTGTTAAACGTTTCTCACTGGGTTGGAGAGGGATGGGGAAGAGAGCCAAGCCTTGATGGCGCCTTTACAGATTCCTGGCTGCAGGTAACATGAGGCCTCCAGCATCCAATAAAACAAAGCTGCAACCTTCCTTTTTGGTTCTCAAATTTCCTTAATCTTCTGCTTTCTCCTTGGAACCTTTTAAACTCATCTGGTTTCCATGGTGACCGTCCAGCTGACTCAAACTCAGAATCTCCCTCTTTGGGTCGCTGAATCGCTCAGAGTATGCCTGGCAGTGGATTTCTTGAGGGGAACCAAAGCTACAACTTTGTTTGGCACCCCAGTCCCCAGCTTGTCTGGGAGGAAGGAGTAGACATAATGTTCTTCTCAAGACAGTTTAATTTCCTTGTATGTAATAAACTGTGGTTAGTAATCACTAGTACAGGGAGAAACAAAAGTAGGTTTAGAGTTATTTTTATGGAAAATAATACAATAATTAATAAATAATCATAATAGAATAAACTCATTGTTTTGTGTACTCACAAACCTACTTTTGTCCCATCCTGTATTTATTGATGTTTTTATTATTAGTGATAGCCAATGTTTTTGAGCAGTTACTCTGGGCCAGGAGCTCTGCTAGGAACTTTACATGCATTGTTTCTAATGGTCACTACCACTTGTGAGGTCATTTTACAAATAAAGGCATTAAAACTCATAGAAACTAAAGCAGCTTAGAGTCCCATGACTAGTAAAGGAGAAACCAGGACTTGAACCAAAGGTCTGTGTAAATTCAAAGATAGTTATTTAAAACTACTATTATATACTGAGCATGGACTCTACTCTTGCCTATGATATAACAGAAAAATTAATTAGCTAACATTTTTATAGAACATGACAATCTGACAAAACTATTTTCACATATAATATTGTCCCCAAGAGTGATGGCAACTTGAGCTGCTTGAACATGTTTCAGAAAGTTAATTAAAAACGTAATTAGACTGTTTTCTGTGAAAAGGTCTCTTTTGACTGAATGAATAAAACAAAGCCTACATCACTGATTTCACCCTGTCAGATTGATTCCCACAAGCAAACTGGCCGCAGCAGGTACTGACAGCTCTGCGGTCTCTCTGAAATTTCCTGTCTCAGTTCTGTACCCCACACAACCTCACTTGGGCATCCCTGGGGAAGTAATATGAATATTCTGTACTTCAGCTAAATTACTTTGCACCCAACTTTGCACGCATGTCCCAAGGCATTTTGAAACCAGTATTGGATAGAAGGATGTCAACCCCCTTCATCTATTGTAACATAAAATTATTGAGAGAAGTGGGTGGGTCTGAAGATACAACAGTCCTCCCTTATTCATGGTTTTACTTCCCGTAGTTTCAGTTACCCATGTTCTACTGCGGTCTGAAAGTAACAAATAAAAATTTCCAGATATAAACAAATCATGAGTTTTAAATTGTGTGTTGGGTAGTGTGATGAAATCTCATGCCATCCTGCTCCTCTGCCTGGAATGTGAACCATCCCTTTGCTCAGCATCTCCATGCTGTAGACACTCTCGGCTCTGTTAGTCACTTGGTGGCCATCTTGGTTATCAAATTGATAGTCTCAGCATCAATGTGCCTGTGTTCAAGTAACCCTTATTTTACTTATAATGGCCCCAAAGCTCAAGAGTAGTGATGCTGGCAGTTGGGACATGCCAAAGGGAAGCCATAAAGTATTTCCCCTAAGCAAAAAGATATGTGTATATAGGAAATATCATAGTATATGTAGGGTTCAGTACTATCCATGGCTTCAGGCATTTACTGGGGGTCTTGGAGTTACCCCTGTAGATAAGGGGGGATTACACTAATGGAAAGTTATTGTCCTTCTGTATCTTTCCTTCTGTCCTTCCTTCCTTCTTCTCTCCCTTCCTGCCTTCCCTCCATTCATCCTTCCTTCCTTCTTGCCTTCATACATTCATCCTTTCATGTTGAAAACCGTCCTGCCTGGTTTCAGGAGCTGTAACCTTGCCAAAAGGTGAGAAGGTCCCACAGCTAGGGCTATGTAGAGACCTTGGGACAATAAGCCACTAAGTAGATAAAACTTATCATCCTGGCAGGGGCACAGCCTCTGTCCCCTTTACTTCACCCTTCTTGGCCCCCTGGAGGATGGCTGGGTAGCCCATGATGGGTCAGATTCCTCAAGGAAGTAACAACCTAAGACAGGCACAGTCTTGAAGGGCCCATGAGGGGATTTAGGGAACTATAGAGAAAGGGCAAAAAGAGCCTCACCCCTTGGCTTTGCTATAGCCTGAGTCCTCATTTTATCTGTAGATTAGTCTCCTAATCTCTTGGCTGTCTTACTTCCCCAACCTGATTCAGGCCTGAAACAATGCTGGAGGTGGGTGCAGCCTTGTGCTGGAACTGGCTGGGGCGGGGTGGTGGTGGTAATTAGGCCTGAGAAAGAATGCATTAAATCCTGTGAAATCTGCTTTCTTAAGAATGCCCTCAAGTTAATGTATACTAAATGTTTAGGGTCCAAGCACAAAATAAGTTTGTTTCCCCAGGTTTTATGGCCGATTGGCCAGACCCTGATTCAAAAGGATCCTCGAGATCCCAGAAATGTTATCTGTAAACCATATCTCCTTTCTTTGATATGCATCCCTATGCAAGCTAAACTCAATAAAAGCCTAAGGAAAAAGGTACTCGGGGCTCTTCTCCTCTGAGAGATTAGCCAGCCTTTTCTCCCCAAGCAGATTATGTCTTGGCAGTCTTATTTCATCCAAGATGCTGGAGGACGCTGTGGGACAGGGTCCCCCTCACTTTCAGGCACTACTTAGGCCCTGGAGATTCAAACGTTAAGTAAGACCTGGTTCCTGACTTTGAAAATTTCAGTTTGGGAGACAGACAATCTGTAATTGCCTTGCAATAATTTTAACTTTAGGCTGCAGCCAATAACTATCTGGATAGGCAGGAATGACACTGAAAGAAATTGTGGATATGGCCTGAAAAAGGCCTACTAAGATGACACTAAAGGCCAATCCATAGGCTGACATGTTAAATAAAGCCAGTGGGTGAGGCTCTTCGACTGAAGTGGGTAGTGGACTCTAAGGTGGTTCAGGCAGAAGTTGGCCACCAGGTTGATTTCCCCAGGGTAGAAGGCAGAGAACATAGCAGGGATTGAGTCTGGGATAGGTGATCTTGCCACACTTGGTGATTAATAAATAGTGATGGGCTTGACAAGGAATGGGTCAGTTGGTTTGGCCTCAGGCCCTGGGCAGGGGTGTGCCAGACCAAAGCAGAGTCACCAGGATGGGAGGAACAAGCTAGGCCTGGGGGTGAGGCACACTGGGCAAGGTAAGAGCCTAGGGGTGAGCATTTGGGCCTAGAGTTCCACTTTCAGCAATAGCAAAGGTGATCATTTTGATTATTTATTGTGGCATAATAATAAACTACCCCAAGACTGAGGCTCTTAAAATAACACTGTTTATTATTTCTGATGATTTTGTGAGTAGCCAGGCAGTTCTTCTGGGATCTTACCAGGGCTTTATAATGCCTTGAACAGTCAGAGGGCAACTGAAACAGCTGGAAAGGCCAAGCTAGTCTCATTCATACATCTGGCAGAGGCCTCAGGCTGTCAGCTGGGGCATCTTGGTTTTCCACGTAGTCTCTCACCCAGGAGTAAATAGACTGGACAGCATGAGAACAAAAGTGGGAACTGTAATGTCACTTAAGGCCTAGGCTCTGGAACTCCCAGTGTCATTTCCTCCACATTCTGTTGATTACAAGGCCTGCCCAGATTCAAGGGGCTGGGGACACAGACTCCACCTCTTGATGAGAGGAGAGGTAACATCACACTGCAGGGAGAACTTAGATCATTAGTGTAAAAATTTGCCACATAGATCCAAGCAGGTATGTATGAGCCCTGGGGTCAGAAAACAGTCTCTGGGCTGAGAATGGAAACCATTTAATCCTATGAACTTGAACCAGATAGTGCTCTCAGGCTGCCTATTAGAAATTCAAATTCCCTGACTCAGTTTTGCCCCTGGTAGAAGGTGAGAAGGTGAGAAGACCAGAATGAGAGGACTAATGTTTTCCCCAAGCCGCATGGTCCTTCCTGCTTGCCTGTCCCCAGAGTGTCAGGCTTAACTTTGCTGCAGTTGGGGCTCAAGGGGGCCTCTTCCTGAGCTGAGGTGCCCTCCAGCTGAGTTTAGAACCCAGAGCAGTTCAGGCTCCACTGACAAGGCATGTCTCCATAGCAGTAGGCAGCTCTGGGCCTGGGTCGTCATGATGGGCCTGGAAGGAGGAAGGGGAGGTCCTCCTGCCCTTCAATTCTGTCTCTTCTTCCCATCAGAAAGTCCACCATTGTTTGGAGGTGTCTGAGCTTTTTGTCCTTCAGAGCAAAGGATTCGGGTCTGGTGGAGTTGGAGGAAGGGACAGTGGGACTGGCAACATAAGAATCAAAGCCAAGTCTGGAATTCTGCAGAGTGCCCTTGGCCTGCCCTCATACCACCTGGAGGAGAAACTGGGCAGAACTCTCTTTAATCAGGGCTACAATTTTGGCAACTGGGCAGTGACTGGGGGTGAATGAAGAGTCCCCACCAGCTGCTGCTGCTATGGACCCATCAACTCCCAATGTCACCAAGGCAAAGGAAAGCTGTCCCTCCTGCCCTCTCCTTTCAACCTTACTCTTCATATACCAACAATAGTCACAGTAAGCCCATGGCCACTTATTCAGTATGCGTAGCAGAGGACACAATCTCTTTCAGACTGAAAGGGATGGAGACAGGACACTGGTCTTTCCCCAGCAATCATGACCCAGTTCTGCCAGTTTCAGCTAGAGACAGGCTTCAAGTGAGGATTACGCATTCCCTGCTGTCTCTGGGGATTACAAAATCCCACCCTATGGCCCTCTCAGCCCAGAGTGGGCAGAAGGAGGCTCCAGAGCCAACCTTGGGTGGCACTTCTCCAGGGGGCTAGAAGGACCACTCCTTTAAAGCTGGGCCAAATGGGCCTTCCTGTTTCAAAGAAAAGAGGCTTGTTGTGAATAGGGCTCCAGCAGCTTGGCACCAGCCAGTGGAAGAGGTAAATATAAGTAAACTACGCAATGCAACTCAACTTTCTCTTGAAATGCAAACTCAGTTTAAAAATCCCAGGGAATGTGCTAGTCTTGAGGCAGGCTGAATGGAAGCTGCTAGGTGAGTGGGAAGAGTTTTGTGTAAGTGAGCCCGTGCATGTGCAGGGCCCAGGGCAAATGGATGTGTAAGGAGCACAACGGTATTCTAAATCTTTGAGGGCCATTGACTGCTGTCTATTATGCTCCTGGGTTTCACATCTCCCAAACCCACCAATGGAGGCTCATGGGGCTACCCTAACCTTTCTAGGAGCAGAATCATTAGGAATTGAGTTACTAAACTTTTCTAGAAAAATTTTAATTAATTCTCATAAACTTTTCTAAATCAATGCTCAATTTGCTGTGTCCTTGCTCCTCCAGACTTTGGCTGGGTCAGCCCACAACCTCAGGCATTTTCACCCCTATTTGAGAAGACTGGTCCTTCCAGCCCTAGTTTAAGACCTGTCCTGGCTCTCACTGGGACACCCACTCATACACACTCCCTCTTTTAGCAACACTAATTTAAATCAGCCACTTCAGCAGGGACAACTCTAATACCAACAGCCTTTCTCCACCTTGTTGTCAAATAAAGGGCAAATGGGGTGAAAGAGAAGGCTGAAAATACCAGAGATGACTGAGGCATCCAAGTCTGCTCAGGGGCAGAAGGATTTGGCGTCTCGAAGGGTCCTTGAGGGAGGAAAAGGCAGTGGGCACTGGTGAGGCCTGTGAGCCTTGTATCTCTCTAACTTGAGAATGAGGATGTGCATGCAGAGAAAGGCAATTGAGGTGGGGCTTGAGGGAAATGGGGATGATTGAGAAGAACCTCTATTGAGATGCAAGATGGTGGCAAGGGCGTAGCTGGGATGGAGTCCCTGAGTTTGTGTTGGCACCAGTCCAAATGTTTGTGTGAGTCTCCTCAGCAGTGCTTGGGAAGCCAGGTCAGGGATACTAGCCCCCAGAGCAGAAGAATGGGGGTAGCTGACAAGACACTGACACTGTGAAAACTTCAGTCCAGAATTCTCAGGTTCTAAAAAAATAGTTTATGGCATATACAGATCAGTTTGTAGTGCTAACTGGACATATTGTCAGAGTTCTCCAGAGAAACAACAGCAATATATATATATATATGTGTGTGTGTGTGTGTGTGTATATATATATATATATATATAATTTTTAATATATATTTTTAAAATTTTATTTATTTATTTTTAGAGAGAGGGGACAGGAAGGAGAAAGAGTGGGAGAGAAACATCAATGTGTGGTTGCCTCTCATGTGTCCCCCACTGGGGACCTGGCCTGCAACTCAGGCATGTGCCCTGACTAGGAGTCGAACTGGTGACCCTTTGCTTCACAGGCCTGTGCTCAGTCCACTGAGCTACACTAGCCAGGGCGCAAAAAATATATTTCTATTCCTCACATGTTATGAGTAATTGGCTCATGCAGTGTGCAGTTATGGAGACTGAGAAGTCCCCTGTGAGCTGGAGACCCAGGAAAGCCAGTGGTGTAGTTCAGACCCTGCCTGGAGGCCTGAAAATGAGGGGAGGTCAAGGTGGATATCCCAGTCAGAAGGCTGGAGAAGATGAGATGTGATTCCAGTCATGAGGGCCAGCTGAATTGGTGAGGTAGGAAAAGGGGGGAAAATTTCTTTCTCTGCCTTTTGTTCTATTCAGGGTTGGATGGTGCACTTGTACTTTGGGGAGGGCCATCTTCTCTACTGAGTCCACCAATTCAATTGCTAATCTCATGTGGAAATGCCCTCAGACACACCTAGAAATAATGTTTAATCTAGACACCCTGTGGCCAATCAATTTGACACATAAAATTAACCATCACACTGGAAATACTGATAAATTATAAAAGTTTATACATTTAATAAATCAAAATGATACTTGTCATAGTGGCTGATCTGTGTCCTCAGATGACTCTTCTTGACAAGGTACAGTTAGTGATGTGATGAAGGGCATTAGTGGGCCTGCTGGGTCGAGTCTCTCCTAGCCTTCACATTGACCCTGACCAGGTGATCATCTGGCTTCTGCCTCCCTTCCCAGCCACCTCTAGTTATTTGGCCCTTCACCTCTTACACTTCAGCCCTATAGAACTGCAGGGTCCACAACCTCAGTCCTTTTCTTCTACGTCAGTGCTCAAGCTATACCCTTCTCCTGTAAAGTCCTTTTCCCTTTCTCCCTGTGGGAAAGCCATTCGTCTTCATTCGACTTAATTATCTGCAACTCCAAAAAGGCCTTTCTCTGCCAGGCAAAGTCATGGGCTCCTTCTTCTGAACTCTCTAGACCCTCTAATACATCCCAGTTACGGCATTTATCATTTTGAGTCATAATTCTCTGCTTGTGCAGATTTCTCACTAGACTAGAAGCTGTAGAGTCAAAGGATGTGTGTTATTTATCTTTATATCTCCAGATCTTAGTATATAGTGTATCTGTCTCATGATAAGTGCTTAATAAAGTATTTTAGTTTATTTGATTTTATAAAATCAAATAATTAAAAAATCTTTCTCTATAAAGTACCCGTGTGAGTGTTTTAAAGTGAAATAAGAATAGGTGTACAATTTTTTTCGGAAGAAGTTATACATTCTTTTAAAACACAAGGGGTGGTGTCTTAGTTTGCTCCAGCTGCCATAATGAAATACCACAGACTATGTAACTTAACGGAAATTTATTTTCTTACAGTTCTGGAAGCTGGGAGTCCAAGGTCAAGGTCCAGCAGGTTTGGCTTCTGGTGACAGCTCTCTTTTTGGCTTAGAGATGGCTGCTTTGTCTTCATAAGCCCTCTCCTTTGAGTATGCACAAGGAGAGAGAAAGTGAGTTCTCTGGTGTCCCCTCTTACAAGGACTCTAATCCTGTAGGACCAGGGTTCCACCCTGATGACCTCACTCAACTTTTAAAACCTTTAAAACTACTCCTAAAGGCTCCATCTCCAGATACAGTCACATTAGGCATTAGGGCTTCAGTGTTTGACTTTTGGGAGGATGCAAGGTAGTCCACCGCAGGTGGTGCAAATAATACACACGGATATTGCAAATGTAGCCAAAAATGAGACATGGTAAGTATGAGCCCTTTCTCTCAGCAGCCTGAGACCTTGCTGCTCATTCTCCCAAATATCTTCTTCTAAGTCTTATTACTGCACTCCCCACCCGGAGTCCTCTCCATCTCTTTGTGAATCAAATTTTACTTAAGGAAGGAATCACTTTAACTGTCCATAAATGGATCACAATTGATTCCACTGCTGTCCTTCCTCTCCCTGCCCAGAGGCAGGAGTTGGGACAAATGGAGGGACTCCATAGAGTCCCTTTACCACTGCCTTCCCTCCTTTTCTCTCTTTTTTTTGTTTTCTACTTTTTAATTTCTCTTACACACTCCATAATACACTACATAGCCATCTAGCAGGGAGTTAGGCATAACTCATCTAGGTATAACTGAGTTATTTTTTGTCAATCAGGAACATATTTCCACAATTAGTATTCTTCAAACTCTTTGACGTATTTTAACAATTAATTCCAGAGATGTGCCTATCTCTTCTCAGCAAAATCCACCAATAGAATAATAGAAGACTCTTTTTCCCTTGTCCCCGTTAGTGAATCTGGGTGTGCACAGTGACCACTCTGGGGATTAGTAAACATGTGCCCACAACAGCAATCTGGGGAGGATCTGGAATCACATGCATGAGTGGTTACCTAGCTCTTTCATTCTCTCTTGATGTTGTGCTAACATCAAAGACCAGCCTCGCATCAGTCCCAGGAGAAGAGGGGAAGCAGGAGGGAGCTGAGCTATGGCCCAAGAAAAACATCCCACAAACACACATGTATATTATTATTATAAAGGAAGATATAATAATGGGAACAAACAAGCCCATTTTATGACCTTGAGCATTAAATTTCACCTTTATGTGGCATTTGTCTTTTTGTACCAGTGACTGACCTCTGCTAAGCACAAGCTTTTGGAATGTTCTGGTTTGTGTAATTTTAGGAGATCCTATAATATACTTCTGATAGTTTTCCCAGATTTAAAAAAGGCCCTGGTACTATCTCTGACGGGGTCAGATAATAAGCATTCACTAAACTGACTAATGAGCATCTTGGTGGGGATTAAAGGTCGGGTAGGTGTTTTTCCAGGCCATACATATAATTTAAATTTAAATATCTATTTATTTTATGCTGATTAGTTTAGAAATTGTTTTCATAGGAGCAAACACTGAGCCATACGTATTTCCCTTGTAAAGGGGAAAACAAAAATAACCACAAAATGCAAGGGGCCCTTCAGGATCCTGGCAAACTGCCAGCTTCATCTTCCCTGCAGAGGTGTTTGGTCAGTTATTGTCTTGCAGGTGCTGCTTGTTTCTTAATCTCTGCTTTACCTGTTTCTTGGTGTCTTAGGTCTTGCTTTGAGTATAGAATATATTGTATTCTTTCCTTTTCAAAGGCTTTTTCAAAGACTATATTGAAATACACTATATTCTTTTTCAAAGAGTATATTGTATTCTTTCCTTTTCAAAGGCTCTTTCAAAGACTATAAAAGCAATCCACGTTTACTGGAAAAATGTGCTGAATGATATGAAAAAAGTACAGAATGATATAAGGAAGGAGGAACAAAAAAACCTTCCACTCATACATACTCTTTGTATCTAAGGACCAGGTGTTGGCAATCCCTGTTCATATTTTGTCTTACTTCTTTCCATTTGATTTTCTTTATATTTTTGACATAGTTGAATCACACTGTGTTTTTCAATACTGTGTCTTATTTTCTTCACCTGATATTATGTTTTAAAGCAGTTCTCTTGTCATGAGCAAAGAACTCTGTGTGCATCATTTTTTGCTGGCTGACTGATATTCTATTTTGCAGATAGTGTACGAATAATTTTTCAAAGGTAAAATTACGACTCTCATATAAGTATAAAATGAGCACATGTCAAAGATTTTATTTAAATTATGAATGAGCGCTGGCTAATGTAGCTCAGTGGATTGAGGACCCACCTGCAGACGGAACGTTTGCTGGTTCATTATATATACAACCCATGGACATGAACTAAAGGCAAAGGGAATGTGGGTGGGAGGGGGTGTGCAGGGCAGAGGGGAATAAAGAGGGGAAATTGGAACAACTGTAATAGCATATCAATAAAATATATTAAAAAGAAAAAAAAAGAAAGTTTGCTGGTTCAATCCCCAGGCAGGGCACATGCCTGGGCTGCAGGTCAGTTTCTTGGTTGGACCATGTGAGAGGTAACCGGTTGAAGTTTGTCTTGTTCATCAGTGTTTCTCTCCTTCCCTTTCTCCCTTCTTTCCCCTCTCTCTAAAAATAAATAAATAAAATATTAAAAAAGAAGAAATTGTTAATGAATGATGGGACTATAAGATGCTGCAATTGGTTCAATGGAGGAATTTAAAGAACTGCACATATGTACAAAATGGGGAGTGCTGAAATGAATTTACAAATTGTTTGTAAACCGTCCAGGAAGCCATATTGCAAAATCAATTGTGTTCTACTGGATGAAATTTATTTGCATTTCTATGGATACAAGAAATTTTCTTTTTTAAAAAAAATCAGTTTCTACAACCTACTCAAAGACAATGCAAGGCACTTATAACCAGTAATCTTTTTTGACTGTTTGAAAGTCTTTTACAATTTTTCTGGAAAGATGTGATAGAATTTTACTTAGCTGTTAGGACTGTGAGCGTATTACACTTACATGAATGTGCATGTTGTCAGATGGGCTTTCTTCTCGTTTGAGAAAGAAGCATCAAGTCGCTGAACCTCCCAGAGCCCACAGGTCCTCATCTATGGAGTGAGGGCAGGTTGGATGGTTTCTACAAGTCTTTCCCAAAGCTCTCATGTCCACAACTCTCCGAATTACCACACGGAAAGGTCCTCATGGGACACATAGCCGTTTCTTTGTGTATCTCTTCTTTTACCATTTATTTTAGCAAGATCATACAGGTAGGCTATTTGATTCTAAGACCTCATAAATTTTAGATCACATTTCATTGATTCTAAGATTTTAAAAAATTGTGTTAACTCTGGGAGGAGCTCTCTTACCAAACATGGGGCCTACAATGGCTATCGAGCAGTAGTAGTCATCCTCATGGTGCATGGTCGCACACGCATATACACTTGATTGGCATTCCTGGACAGCTTCTACTCTCCTGTCTGCAGTCACCAAATCACTTAAGAAAGGAATACAGACCTTTGGTTATTGTCTTAAAACCGTGTATTAACTTCTGGAAAGGCCAGTTTTAAACTTTGCAGAATAGGTGAAGCGCTGTAAAACTTTGGAAAATAATGAAGCTCTCTTTTAAGGAGTTTCCTGTTACCAACACTCTTGAGGCCACAGAAGAGAATATGTGACAATATGGACATTGATGACTTTGATTTGAGAAGTGATTCAGAAGGGTTGGACTCTGGATGTTGAGAGAGTTTAGGAAAAAAGATCTTGCAATAAATTTAAATAAGAATTATGAGTAGAAGAACATTGTATCATAGTTTAATTGCTATTGTTTTTCCTTTCTTAGTGGTACATAAAATTATGGTACATCTTATCATTGTCAATATTTTCAGATTGATGAAATATAGCAGTGACTTTTCAACCAGTGCACCACAAGAATTTTTAAAACATGCAATACCTGACTATTCAGTCAGGGACACTAACCTCTTTTTCCTTACATTGTCAAATAAAGAAAATGACAACAGCTAACACAACGATAGCTGTCCAGTATGAATGAACAAAAATTGTTCCAATTTTTTGTCAGATTGGTAAGAAATATAGTATATTTTTTGGTGTGCTATAGAATTCTACTAATTAGTTTGTGTACCATGACATGAAAGATGTTGAAATTTGTTGAAATATAGTGATAGCTTTACAGAAAGGAAAAAGAAATACCACTATAAAAGTAAACAGATTACAAGATGCATTCCCATTTCAGAAACATTGAAAAAATTTTAAACCAAGAAGCAAACAAAAACCATGAGACTTAGAATTAAGAAAACATAATATTTGCCTTTTGTTGGTGGATAAAGAAAGAGCTAGAACATGAACCTCCTCCTGCCTTATAGATAGAAGGGATTGGTAACCCAAATAGAACAAAAGAAGCAACAATCCAAAACTTTTTATTTTTTCTGATTGCCAAAGTAATATTTTTGGAAGCAACCCAAATGTTCATAAAGTGATGAATGATGACTAGACAAACAAAATGAAATATATCCATAAAATAGAATATTATTTAGCCATAAAAAGGACAAAAAACTGACACATGCCAGATCATCAATGGACCTAGAAAACATGCTAACTGAGAGAAACTAGACACAAAATGCTGATTCCATCTATACAAAATTTAAATCAAGAATAGGCAAATTCGTGGAGACAGAAAACAGATGAATGATGCAGGGGACTGGGAGGATGAGTGAACGAGAAGTGACTGCTTCTCCAAAGGAAATGACACCTCCTGGGGTGATGAAAATGTTCTGGAACTCGACAGTGGTGATGGTCGCACAGCACTGTGGCTGCACTAAATGCCATCGAGTCGTACAATGTAAACATGGTTAAAGTGGTAGATTTTACGTTACTGGTATGTGTATTTCATCACAACAAAAATAAATAGCCTTCCCCAAAGTAACATTTCTTTAAAAGTTTTAAACCTTCTTAATTGTAAAAAAAGAGAAAAGTGAAAGCAGTATTAGTCAGGGAGTAAGAATTGAGTTCCTTAGTGATTGGAGCCTGCCACTCACTGCCTGTTGCCTTTTGTCTCACTGTACATTCAGTGGATTAACAATGAGACCCATGGGCCACCAGGCAGGCACCCAGAGATTTTTCTCCTGGTCTCTATGGGGCCACTCCCATCTTTGAAACAACTTCTGAAGATCCACCAGAACCAATAAGATGATTAATTGATTTCCCAGGGCTTTACAAATGTTTTTAATGCCGTCCCAAGAAGTGTCTCAGGTGGCTCACTACATCCACCCCAGTCAGAGCAGTCACTCTGAGCCTTTTCCCCATTTCTTCACGTCTCCTTACATACACATCCCTCAGGGATATTGTGAGTTCAGTTCCAGACCAGTAATGTGAATATAGCAATAAAGTGAGTTGCATGAAATTTTGGGTTTCCCAGTGTGTATAAAAGTTATGTTTATACTATACCATAGTCTTTTAAGTATGCAATAGCATTATGTCTAAAAAACCCACAAAGTACCTATCTTAATTAAAAATACTTGATTACTAAAAATGCTAACTGAATCTGTTGGAAAATGGCACCAACAGACTTGCTGTACACAGGATTGTCACATACTTTCAATTTGTAAAAAAAGTAGTATCCATAAAGTGAAATAAAGCAAAATGAGGTTTATCTATACATTTGAGTACAGGAGAAAGATTCTGCTGTGGAACTTCAGGTGCAGTAGGATGAGCTCTTTGCATGATGAGAGGTTGCTAGGAGATATGTCAGGGGAGGAGCTCTGAGGGGTGAAGGGGAGAAGACAGAGAAAGCTTCCGGGTGGCTGAGACCCAAACGGTGTGTAGAAGAGCAATGCAAAGTTTTATTTTCTAAGAGCATTGCTTTGACTTTCTCTATATTCTACCATAGAAGTAGCTGTTCCTCTGCTTCTGGGCCATTTTGAACAAGTAGTAGGTGCAGGTGGAGGTATGGTTCCAGGGCAGAGGACAGCTGGATGAAGACCAGAGGGCTAGTGTGTGAGAAGAGCTGACAGGATTTCCACGTGGCTGGTGGGGGTCCTCTGGGGTGAGAGTGGGGCTGAAGTGTCAGATCATGGAGGGGCTTTGAGGCTTTCAGTACTTTAACTAAGATCAAGGTGAGCCATTTTCCTCTCTTACATAAAGGCCACTTGTATCTGCATTGAGAGCTGTCTCATCAGATAAACCTTCTCCTCCCTAAGTTTTTTCAGATGGAGTTGAAATGGCTTAAAGCCTCTACTCAGTGGAGGCTCCCTTGTCTAATTACACGCTACAAGGAAAGGAGCTTCCACTGCATCTGAAACTCTAGGAGGGAAGTTGTATAGACTCATGTCTTTCTTTTGAATTACTTTTCTATCAAAGAGCATGTGCACTCCACGCCTTCTGTACCCCAAGTTAGACACTTCGTCAAGTGGCCAGCTCCCTGTCTGGGGTTCTAAGCCAGGCTGTTGGCACTCTGGTAGTTGGGCAAGGGAAAGGGGCCAAGGTTCCCACACTGATTCAAAGTGCACACTTCCATTTGGCCCTCTGATTTGGGGGTATGCATTTCATTCACCCCTTCTGGCGGGTGCCTAGAGTTTGGTGTCTATCTGGTTCATTTTTCTCTAGAGACTAATATTCCTGGAGATGGGGAAGGGCCATCCATCATCTGTTTGCCTGTTTAAGGAAGGGGCCAGTGCAGATTTAAAGGATTTCATTTATGGACTTTCAACTAATCTGTTTCAGCCCCACACCTTGTTTCTCTGTCTGAGATTCCAGGTGCTTTCAGTCTCTGAGCATTTTAGAGTTCTGTGAAGAAAGTACCTTGCTTCTCATTGGTCCTTTTTCTGCTTACTCTTTTCCTCTGCTTAATCAGTTATCTTATTCCACCTGCTCTAGTATGGATTACAGATGGCTCTTAATTTAATCAAAAGTGGAGTTTGCAGTTCTGTTTTTCATTCTGTTTTAAGGTGATTTGGAGAAGGAGGAAGAAATGGCTTTAGTCCACTATCTTAAATGTGGAAGTTTCTTAGGCATTACATTTATATCACCAAATATGTGAGTCTTTCTCCTTAAGGCCATGGTTGCCAACCTGGCTGCATACTGGAATCACTGGGAAGCTTTCAAAAAGTACCAGTGCCTTAGCATTGGCCCAGACTAATTCAGTCAGAGCCCTAGTAGTGGGCTAGGGCCCCAGATAATTTTGAGGCACAGATTGTGTGAGGTTTGATAATTCCTACCATAAGTTTTTCCTATCATCACTTTTAAGGCTAGAAAGTCCTTTCTAAATCCAAGATTTATATTTCTTTTCTACCTTCCTTTTTTCCCAGGTGTATCAGTCAGGTGTATCTCTGAGAAATAGAAGCAATAGGATATATTTTTTAAATAAGGAATGAACTCACATGATTATGGAGGCCAGTGAGTTCAAAATATTCAGACATAGGATTTCATATTAAACCCTGAAACTGGCAGGCTTCTGTAGAACTGGGAGGAGCCAGTGTCCCAGTCGATTCATCAGGCAGGAGAATTCCCTCATGCTCTGGGGAAAGGTCAACCTTTTATTCTATTCAGACCTTCAATGGATTGGATGAGGCTCATCTACATACAATCTGCTTTACTTAGTCTTCTATAAGTGTTAATCTTATCCAAAAAAATCGCAGAAACACTGATAATAATATCTGGCCAAATAATGACTGAGCACCATGGCCCCGTCAAGTGGACACATAAAAATGAACCATCACACAAGGTATAATTTGATTTTTTCTAGTTAGCTCTTTGTCACTCTGAAATCAGTTTTGATATATGGTATAAGGTAAGGATCTAAATTAATTTATTTTACAAATAATTAGTCGATCATCCCAACATTCTATATTGATTATTCTTTTCCATTTTCATTTATTTGAGTTTCAGTTCAGTTTGGTTTTAGTGCAACAGATGTTCTCTTTTATCATATCTTAAAAATCTGGACTTCCAGCCAAGATGGAGGTGTAGATAGGTACACTTTGCCTCCTTGTGCAACCAAAAGAAGGACAACAACAAACTTAAAATTAAAAAAAAAACCCCAGAACTTCCAGAAAATTGAACTGTATGGAAGTCTGACAAACAAAGAGTTAAAGAAGAAACATTCATCTGGACCAGTAGAAGGGGCAAAGACAGGCAGCTGAAGCAGGAAGGACTTGTGGCAAGGTGGTTGGTGGCAGAGTGGGCAGTCCCACATTTGTGTGTGGATAAACTGGGAGGAATAACTGGGGAGCAAGACAGATTGCACAACCCAGGAGTCCACTGGGCAAATAAAGCCTCAAAACCTCTGATTGAGAAAACCTGTGGGGATCGAGCCAGGCCAGCAGGAGAAACTCCCAGCCTCAAAGGAGAGTTTGTTGGAGAGACTCACAGGGTCCTAGAACATACACAAAACCACCCACCCAGTCACCAGCATCAGAAGGGCCCAATTTGCTTCTGGGTAGCTGGGGAAGTGACTGAAGATGGGCCAAGAGCTGAGCAAGTGACATTGTTTCCTCTCAAACCCATCTCCCACATACAGTACCACAACACAGTGGTGTGAGTTCCCCTGCCCTGGTGAATACCTAAGGCTCCACCCCTTTCTACAGGCACACCAAGACAAAAAAAAATGGCCCAAATAAAAGAACAGACCAAAGCTCCAGAAAAATACCACTAAGAGATGAAAAGATAGCCAGTCTACCAGATGCACAGTTCAAAACACTGGTAATCAGGATGCTCACAGAAATGTTTCAGTATGGTCACAAAATACAGGAAAAAGTGAAAGCTATGCAAAGTGAAATAAAGGAAAATGTATAGGAAACCAACAGGAGGGAAGGAAACTGGGACTCAAATCAACAGTTTGGAGCAGAAGAAAGAAATAAACATTCAATCAGAAATGAATGAAGAAACAAGAATTCAAAAAAATGAGGAGGGGCTTAGGAACCTCTGGGACAACTTTAAATATTACAACATCTGAATCATAGGAGTGACAGAAGGAGAAGAGGAAGAGTGAGGAATCATAAACTTATTTCAACAAATAATGAAGGAGAACTTTTCCAATCTGGTGTAGGAAATAGACTTCCATGAAGTCCAGGAAGCTCAGAAAGTTCCAAAAAATTTGAGCCCAAGGAAGCACACACCAAGGCACATGGTAAATACATTACCCAAGAGTAAAGATAAGGAGAGAATCTTAAAAGCAGCAAGACAAAAGGAGACAGTTACCTACGAAGAAGTTTCCATAAGACTCTCAGCTGATTTCTCAAAAGAAACTTTGCAGGCAAGAAGTAGCTGGAAAGAAATATTTAAAGTCATAAAAGACAAGTACCTACATCCAAGATTACTCTATCCAGCAAAGCTATCATTTAGAATGGAAGGACAGATAAAGTGCTTCTCAGATAAGGTCAAGTTAAGGGAGTTCATCACTAAGCCCTAATTATATGAAATGTTAAAGGGACTTATCTAACAGAAAGATAATGATAAAAAATATGAACAGTAAAATGACAACAAACTCACAACTATCAACAACCACACCTAAAGAAAACAACAACAACAAAAAAACAAACTAAGCAAACAACTAAAACAAGAACAGAGTCATAGAAATAGAGTTCACATGGAGGGTTATCAGTGGGGAGGGGAGTGGAGAATGGGGGAAAAGGTACAGGGAATAAGAAACATAAATGGTAGGTACAAAATAGACAGGATGAGGTTAAGAATAGTATAGGAAATGAAGGAGCCAAAGAACTTACGTGTATGACCCATGGACATGGACTAAGGTTGGGGAATGCTGATGGGGGGGTACAGTGCATAGGGGAATAAAGGGGAGAAAAAATGGGACAACTGTAATAGCATAATCAATAAATTATTTTAAAAATCCTATGTATTTCTTTCATATAAAGATTTTCCAGGGTATTTTACCTCATGTCATAGCCAAAGCCTTGAAGAAGTAGGTAATTCTTCCTCCATAGAAAACAAACAAATAAACAAACAAAATCCCCACAAATTTCATCTCTGGCAGAGCATGAAAATGACTACAGAATATGATATACTATATTTTTCCATGTGTAAAGTATACTGTTTTGTTCAAATTAGTGAAGGAAAAATAAGGATGCACATTATACACGGGTAGTACCTAATATACCTTGTAACTGTTCTTGTGTTTTATAATTATTTGTACATAAAATTTCTTGTACCATAATATGTCCAAAAATAAATTCTAAAATTCCTTTATCATACAAAAAACAGGTATCTAAGAAATAAATATAAAATTAAATTTAAAAATTAAAATGAAAGATTTTTTCCCTGAAAGTGTGGGCCATAAACATGGGTCTACATTATACATAGCAAAATACAGTCGTATAAATAGTGACTTGATTTTGTGTGGTCCAGAAAAGTGAAGATCAGTATGGATTAGGTTTTGGTAGTCATATCATGGAAGAAGAGAGTTTGAGTGGGAAGGTAGGATTAGGCCTGGGAAAGCAAGTAGTGAGAGTCTAGGAGAACATTCAAAGAAACATAGGAATAAAATTGGATGGTGAAAGTTGTAACTTCAGAAATTGTTTGGGGATCAGAAAAGTTATCAGGTTGCTTGCTGCCTTCATTTCGGAATCTGTGACATGGGTTTCACTGTTCCAACTCCCTCCTTGAGGAGTGGGTGGCATATGGAGGACTGAGGGAACATTTGCAGCGTGTTCAGAGTTCTTTCAGGGAAAGCCAAAGTGGACTACAAGGCATTTATTCATCAAATATGAAAACCTTTCACCCCCCATCCAGAGACCTTGGTTATAAAGAAATAATGCAATAACTGTGTTGCAATATGTTTTTCTTCTGGTCTGTTTTTATTCCTCTGTAGTAAGGGGCACGGACATTTAGATCTCAACAGGAAACATTGATTGGAAGGGTGTCTCCCAGAGTTGGCCCACTTGGAAACTGGGTAATCTGAGCTGGAGGAAAAAGGCAAAAAAATCTCAGCTTCTTAACACACAGAACACAGAGCTTTCAACTTAGATCAGAGGGCTCAATTGGCCTTTAGTATGAGCTGTGACTGGAGGCAGTCAAGGTTGGTTGGATTGGGATGGTGGGAATGTTCTTGCTTTTCTTCAGAGTCAAGGGTTCCTTGAATGAAGGGTGAGGGGAGGGAGGAAATTTGCCAGAATGCAAAGGGAGCAAGGAGAGAAGGGTGCAGTGTTTGGAATGTACTTGAGAGTTATCAGAAGCTGAGGCCTCCTCTCATGGAAATCTGGTTGTTGGGTTGGTTGGTGTGTTTTTCCAAACTCCAGACTCCTGTGATTCAGAACTGTGGATTCAGTAATTATCTGAATACTACTTTGTCCTTGTATGTAAATGGCCAATTACTTCAAACTGTCAAAAGGGCCCAGAATTCTCAAATTTCAGTTCCTTAAGTCAGGGAATGAACTGACCCACTTTTTAAAAGTTCCAGGTGTAGGTCTGGAGAGAACTGGCTTGGTGTACGTATGTGGAAGTATGGGGGAGGATTGGAGGCTTTTATTTAAAAAATATCTTTATTAAGATATGATTCACATACCATAAAATGATCCATTGAAAGTGTACGAATGCACTAGACTTTAGTATACATGCATGTCCTAAAATTGTGTAACCATTACCACAATTTTAGGACATTTTACAGTTCCAAAAGAAAAACCCACGCCTCTTAGCAATCATCTGCTTTCCCCACCCAACCCTAGCCCTAAACCACCACTGATGTACTTTCTGCCTCTATATATTTTCCTGTTCTGGACTTTCATATAAATGGAATCATGTAACGTGTGATCTTCTATGATTGGCTTCTTTCATTAACATAATGTTTTCAAGGTTCATCCTTGAACCGTGTTGTAGCATGTATGAGTATTTCATTCCTTTTTATGGTTGAATAATATTCTATTTTATGTATTTGCTGCTTTTTGTTTATTCATTCATCAATTTATGGACATTTGGGTTATTTTTACATTTTGGCTATTATGAATAATGCTGCTATAAACATTTATGTACAAGTTTCTAAGTGGACATGTGTTTCAGTTCGTTGAGTACATATTCAGGAATAGAGTTTCTGGGTTGTATGGTAATTCTATGCCTACCTTTTTGAGGACTCACTGAATTGTTTTCTACTGCAGCTGTATCATTGTACATGCCCACCAACAATGCATGGGAATTCTATTTTATCTACATCCTCACCAACACTTGTTATTCTTCATTAAGAAATATTTTTATAGCCATCCTTGTGGGTATTAAGTGATATTTCATAGTGATTTTGATTTGCATTTTCTTAATAACCAATTAAATTATTTTTTGCATCTGGTATAAGGAAAGTGTTCTACTTCATCTGTTTGCATGTGGGTACCCAGCACCATTTGCTGAAAAGACTTCTTTCTCTCATCAAATGGTCTTGTTGCCCTTGTGGAAATCAGTTCACCATAAATGTATGGATTTATTTCTGGGTTAATTTTATTCCATCAATCTATATGTCTATCCTTGAGCCAGTATCACCCTGTTTCAATTACTACTGTTTTGTAGTAAATTTCGAAATTGGAAAGTGTAAGTTTTGTTACTTTGCTCTTTTTCAGGACTGTTTTGGCTATTCTGGCCCCTGGAAACTCAATATGAATTTTACAATTATTTCAACTTTTATAAAGATCCTACCTGGGATTCTGTTTTTCTGTTGAATCTATAGATCAGTTTGGGGAGTTCTACTATGTTACCAATATTAAACTTTCAGATAAATGAACATGGGATGTTTTTCCACTTACTTAGATTTTCTTTAATTTCTGTCAGCAGTGTTTTGTGGTTTTCAAGGTAAAGTTTTGTACTTCTTTTGTTGAATTTATTTCTAAGTACTTAATTGTTTTTGATGTTATGATGTTGGGGACCACTTTGTGTGGTATCAGAGATTGTAGCCCCAAGAGAGCAAGGCCTTGAAAGAGGCCTGTAAGTCTTGACCAGAAGCCCAGGAATGCTGGAGGCAGACATGACCCTATACTAGCACTGAGGGTTCCTGTGGGAGATCAGGCCTAAAGAATTCATTATACCCCCCGAGGCTTACTTTAATTTGTATAGCCCTGTTGCCATGAATCAGATATCTAAGTCCAAAAGCAGAAGGAGTGAACTCCTTATCTCATGAAGCGTGCCTTAACAACTATCTGGCATCAGCACATCTAACAGACCCTGACCTGGGGCAAATTTCTGTGTTCCTTCGCTGTTACCTATAAACAATATCTATTTTCTGTAACTATGGCCTTTGTGCATTGATTGATGAGATTTGCATGCATACTGTATGCCCTTGCACACACTGATCCCAATAAAAGCAATTTTGGTGAAGGGCTTGGGGCCTTCTCCACTGGAACGAATTGCCACCCCCTTTCCTGCTGGAACAACAGATTGGGCTCTGGACCACTCATTTCATCTGCAACCGGAAGGACTCCTTGGGATGGAATTCCTCACACTATTATGAATAGGATTGTTTTTTAAATTAATTTTTAGATTATTGCAAGTGTATGGAAATACAATTAATTTTTGTATATTGATCTTGTAAGCTGCAACCTTGCTGACATCATTTATTAGTTCTAATATTTTGGTGGATATCTTCAAAATTTCTATATACAAGATCAAGTCATCTGCAAATAGAAGTAATTTTACTCTTTCTTTCCAATCTGGGTGACTTTTATTTCTTTTTCTTACCCAGTTGTCCTGAGGAATGATGTTTTAAAAGTCTGGAATGACCAGAACGTACTGGACCAACCTCTGGAGAGAAGTTCAACAGTATATCCACTGTGTGCTTAGCATTGTACTTGGTGATCATGTATACATTCATTTACGAAAACAAAAGAAAACAAAGCATAAGGAGCATTCATTGTGTCTTAAAAAACTAATGGGAATGCCCTTCTCTTCTTGAACATCTTTCTGAATGAATACTGTTGAGCACCGCCCCTCCCCCCTTTTTTGACAGTCTTTTCTTTTTTTTTTTCCAAAATAAAATTTTTCAAGTTTTATTTATTTACTTATTTTTAATATAATTTTTATTTAATTCTTGTTCAAGTACAGGTTTCTGTCTTATATTCCCAACCCTGCCCACCCCCCACCCCATGCTCCCCACCTCCCTCCCCTTTCCACCCCCCACCCTTAGTTATTGTCCATGTGTCTTTTATACTTGTTCATGTGAGTCCATTCCCTTTTCCCCTATGATTCTCTCCCCTCTCCCCTCTGGACCCTGTCAGCCTGTTCCATATTTGAGTTGACAGTCTTTTCTAAACACTCAGTGGAGTGGCCACCACTGAGCTCAAGGCCTAGCCAGGGAGATTAACAAGACAAATTGATAGTTATATGCTCATGAGAACCACATAGTCTATGGGATGGATATACAGAGTGATATGGGAGCATCAGAGAGGAGGAGTTGGGGGAGGAGAAGGGGAAGATATTCTCAGAGAAAGGAGACTGGATTGAAACATCTTGAAAAGTGGGTAGGGGGCCCAAGTGTGTTTCAGGCACTTGCCAAAGCCCCAAGTGGCCCTTCACCATGACCAGTTTCCCAGTGAGTTCTCCTTCCCTATGTGGCTACTGTGCTAGCAGTAGTGCGCAGATGCCCCGGCAGGAGTCCTCAGAGGACCCTGGAGGGTGGAGTGAGCTTAAGAGAGGAGAAGCAGAGAGAAAACGGGTCTGGGGCCAACCAGGAAATGTAAAATCAACTTCCTCTTGAGAGAAATCAATTACCCATCCTTGTCATCCTTCTCTTCCCAGCAACTCTCCTCTCTAGGCCTATCTGTAATGTGACTTCGTTCTGTGCAGCTCTGCTCTACTCAGGGCGGGGCGGCTTCTGTTCAGATCCTGCCTTAGGCAAACAAGACTTTATTTTGTTTTGTTGAACACCCCCCAAATATACTATCAAAATGTCTCTTTGTAGGGAGACTATACATCCTGGTTTGCTTGAGAGCATCTCAGTTTTAGCATGGTTAGTCTTGCATCCCTCAGAAGGCCCTTAGTTCCAGGCAAATTAAAATGGTTGCTCACTTTCTCAATATGCCCTACACAGGGGCGATCTCCAAAGGAGTTTCATTAAACACCCAGAACCAAAGGTTTTGATGCATCTGGGGAGGACTATGATCTATTGTTGATTAGTTGAGATTTTAGAGTTAAAATTTTAAGACCTAGGACAGACTTTCAGTACTGCCAGTTACAGTTTCCAGACTTTGGGCCAGTTATCTAACATTCTGGGCATCAGCTTTCACATCTGTAGAACTGTGGGAATAATACTAATCTTTTAGGATTGTTGAAAATTAAATGGGAGGATGCCTACAAAGTGCTTGGTTCAGGCTCTGAAACATTTTAAGGGATCCATAAATGATCAATACTTAGAGGTTAGCAAACTATGGATGGTGAGCCAAATCCTGCCAGCTTCCTGTTATTATAAATCAGGTTTTATTGGAATAGAGCCACAACCATTCATTCATAAATTATGACTTCTTTGATGTTCTAACGGCAGAGTTGAGTGGTTGCAACAGCTGAAAAGCCTAAAATATTTATTTTCTGGTCCTTTTTAGAAAATTTTGCTGACTCTTGCTCCTACTACCAGACACAGCTGGGAGAGTCATTACTCAGAGCCAGGAAGCCTGGGCTTCAGTCTGATAGGCATTAGCTATGTGGCCTTAAGCAGATCACTGAACTCATGATTTATGTCCTTGTCTGTGAAACAAGCAAGTGATATATTTAGCCCATGACCAACCTTCTGGGACCTACATTTTGAACCTATGAGACATTTAGGGGAAGAAGTTCTTGGAAGGTGGGTGAAGAGTGCAGTGACTTCTGGCTTTGATGTCTCATTCTCAAATTCCCCAAATTTGACTAGGCACTCCCTTTCTGAGCTGCACCCTTTACAGTAAATCTCAGCAATCTTCAGGAGGGGAGGGGTGAGCAAGCTCATTGAACCTGCCAGAATGTCTTGGCCAACAGTTCTCAGGAAGTCAGGGGCTATGTCCTAAACAGTCAGGAAGCCTGGTTTCTAATGTGAGGAAGAATGAATCATGATCCCCCTCTCCACCTGATTTACCTGCCCATGAAAGGTTGTGGAGAGTCACCTTTATTTGTTAATGATTCTTTTTAAATTACTGTGAACCACATCAGAGGTCTGGCTTTACTCTCCTGAAAGTGCCGATTATCCTCTGGTTTCATAACTAGACAAAACGCACATTAACGGGGGGGGAGAGAGAGAGAGAGCGAGTGAGCATGCCAGGCCTTCGTGAGGTTTTTAATACTTAATAACCCATCCCATAGAAAAACTGCCACCAACTCTTTAGATGTGACTTCATTTTATAAAAAAGTCTCTTCTTTCCCCTTTTCCTCTTCTGCTCTTTTCAGATGCTCTTCCTCATCTGTCCCCAAGTTCTAGCTTATTGGTGTATCCCTTCAAGAACCTTCTCTGACCAATCCAGGTCAACTCATCTCTACCTTTTCTGTATTTCTGGCCTGTGTGGTTGGGGCCTCTACCCAGCACTTTCTCACATGCGGCCCAGATTGTTTTCTGATAATTCCACAGGAATTATTCTCTTTTTCCCAGAGGAGTGCCGTTTCCACAGCGGCAGGGCAGAGGTTGTGCTATCTACCTTGCCTGCTCCCCCTGGGGGCTTGGGCTGGGTGCACGGGGAAGTGCTGCTCTGGTAGAATGTTTTCCTCACCTGCGCTGGCCAGTTCCTGTACAGGGTTGGGACTTCCTGTCCTCATCCAGCTGTGGAGGTTACATTTAAAACTACCTGGGACTTCCGCCAAGATGGAGGCATAGGTGGAAACACTGTGCCTTCTCCCACAACCAAGTTTGAATACAACAAAGGTTTGGAGAAACAAAGACACAACCAAAGGACAGAAAATTGAATTATACGGAAGTCCGACTACATCTAACCGTTCAAAGGGACGGTAAGAGGGGCGGAGCCAGCAGCGAGCAGGGTCGGGCAGGACAGGTCCCCCGATCCAGGCATGCAGGGAGCCTGGAACCAGTTGGGGTGTGGGGCAGACTGACTGCGGGGGCACATTCTCGCACAGTGAGACAGACCACGCAGGCCCCAGGGGGCGAGGGATGACAGCGGTGGCAAACTCACGTGCAGTGGGACAAAACGCGTGGGCCCGGTGACGGCAGCAACTGCGGCACTGGTGAGGGCCAAGGTGGCAGGCGGCAGACAGAACGCCATAGTCCCTCTTTGACCCCGCCCCCACATACAGCGTCACAACCCAGCGTCTTCTTTGCCCTGTTCTAGTGAACACTTTAGGGCTCTGATCCTGCTATGGAACAGGCACAAACAGCCCAAAAGATGGTGCAAGAAGAACTCAAAGTCCCAGAGCCAATAACTCTAAGCGACCAACAGATTGCCAGCCTCTCAGAAGCCCAATTTAAGACACTATTTATCAGGATGCTCACAGAATTGGTAGATTACAGTCATAAATTAGAGGAACATAGTCACAAATTAGAACATATGAAGGCTAAACTAATTGAAATGAAGGGAGATGCACAGGAAACCAATAGTGATGGAAAGGAAACGGGGACTCAAATCAATGGAATGGACCAGAAGGAAGAACAAAACATCCCACCAGAAAGGAATGAAGAAATGAGAATTCAAAAAAATGAGGAGAGGCTTAGGAACCTCCAGGACATCTTTAAACGTTCCAACATCCGAATTATAGGGGTACCAGAAGGGGGAAAGAAACAGCCACGAGTGGAAAACTTATTTGAACAAATAATAAAGGAGAACTTCCCCAGTCTGGCAAAGGAAATAGACTTCCAGGAAATCCAGGAAGCTCAGAGAGTGCCAAAGAAGTTGGACCCAAGAAGGAACACACCAAGGCACATCATAATTACATTAGCCAAGACTAAAATGAAGGAGAGAATCCTAGAAGCAGCAAGGGATAAGGGGACAGTCACCTACAAAGGAGTACCCATCAGACTGTCAGCGGATTTCTCAAAAGAGACCTTACAGGCAAGAAGGGGCTGGAAAGAAGTATTCCAAGTCATGAAATCCAAAGACCTACAGCCAAGATTGCTTTATCCAGCAAAACTTTCATTTAGAATGGAAGGACAGATAAAGTGCTTCTCAGATAAGGTCAAGTTCAAGGAGTTCATCATCACCAAGCCCTTATTATATGAAATGCTAAAGGGACTTATATAAGAAAAAGAAGATGAAAAATATGAACAGTGAAAGGACAGCAAACACACAGTTATTAACAACCACACCTAAAACAAAAGCAAACCAAGAGGACAGCTAGATCAGGAGTGGAACCATAGAAATGAAGAACACATGGAGGGTTAGAAACAGGGGGGTGGGAGGAGGAGCCGGGGGGAGAAGGCACAGAAAATAGCATAGATGGTAGGTAGAAAATAGATAGAGGGGAGGGTGAGAATAGCGGGGGAAATATCGAATCTAAAGAACTTGAGACACGTGGTTATAAACTAAGGGGGTGGAGAATGGTGGGGGAGGGAGGGTGTGGGTGGAGGGGAATGAAGGGGGGAATAGAACAACTGTAATGGTATAATCAATAAAATATATTAAAAAATAAATAAAAAACAAACAAGCAAACAAAAACTACCTGACACCCTGTTCGATTTGATACCCTAACAGATTGGTTTGATTCATCCTGCTCTGCTCATTCCCTACAGTTATTATGTGTCAGGGCTGGACCTTTTCTCTGATTAGGATAACATTAGAGTTTGGCTGGTGGCTAGCCTTTCCTTAATGAAGGGAAAAAAAAGAACTGTAACATTACCAAAACCTAGTGCTTATTGACCTTGTTCTATTTTTGTGGAGCAATTAGCATTTTGTTGCTGTGAAAGCCACCAGTGTCATGAAGGTGTCTAACTGCAATGACATACTAGAGCACTTTTGATTTTCTTTATTTCGGCATCAAGTTGCATTTTGATTCTTTTGGGGGGGGGGAGCTTACTTTTTAAAAAAAATTAAACCAGTGTGGTNAATGACATACTAGAGCACTTTTGATTTTCTTTATTTTGGCATCAAGTTGCATTTTGATTCTTTTGGGGGAGGGAGCTTACTTTTTAAAAAAAATTAAACCAGTGTGGTTATTAGTTATTATCCACATTCTAGCAGAAAAAACTCATTCAAGAACTAGAGTATTCACCTTCTGCACTTACCTGGGAAGCCTGTGGAGTGGTATTTGGGAACCCAGCTGCAAGGAGATGCAGGCCCCATGCACGTTCCTCCTTCCCACCAAGGATAGGAACCAGGATGGGACAAACAAGCCAGGATCAGTTATTCACTCATTTGTTTTTGTCATAAGTCTACTAAGCACTCATATAAGAATACAACATTTATATCTGTATATTCCATTAATGCTTTATATTTATATTTATATTCCATTTGTTTTCCACATACTGATGTTGGATTTCCTAATTTTGAAATAGTTATATAGCACACACATGGTTAACCAGCCCTCTTTAGAGTTCATGTGTAGTTAGACATCAAGAGGAAAATTTCACCTTCTACACCTGAGGTGCCAGCTATGAGGAGCCATTTGCTATTCCCTGAGTGTATGATTTCCATGGAGATAGTGCTTGGTGCCAAACCTGTAAAAAGCTCTGAGGTATGGCTGATGCTGAATCATCAACAGGAAGCTAAGGAGCTATTAGGCTCTGAGCTGGGAAGGCACCTTAACTCGTGTGAGGGTATCTTGTGTGACTGGTCTGCTGCATTAAATTTGTTAAGGAAGTTACCATAAATGCAAGGTGAGTTTTGTCATTTTGCTTTGAGTCTAGTGTTATCTCTGACAAAAGTGAGCCAAGAGTCTATTTGATCTTAGGTGTAGTAAAATAAATAACCAAAGTTTCATCTTACCCAAAGAAACTTGCATATTTTTAGGTAGACAAGCCTGATTTGCAAATGGTCAGTGAGTCTAGGGAAGGTTAAAGCAACATTTTTGATATTACCTTGAACTTTGTTGTCTCAGTAGGTGCTAGGCAAACCTGCCTCTGTCCCAGGTCCCTGTTAAAAGGGTACACATTGGTTTTTATTTATTTTGTTTTATTTTCGTTCAGTTTGTGTTTTTGTATTCTTATTGGCTCTTCTCCCATGACAGGCATAATTCATAACACAGCTCCTACTGCCTGTATTTTTTTAAAAAAACCCAACATACACTTTGCCTTGAGTGATACAACTTCTGTGCTATCTTTATGGCCAGTTTCTTATAGAATTGAAAGGCTTCCCATTTTCAAGACTTAAAACAGCATTTCCTACCAATTTGGATATGTTTTGCTCTTTGCTTTGGTGGTTTTCCAAACATAGGCAGGCATTAACAGGTTTGTCTTCAGGAAGCTGCTGCAGATGTGGAAAGAATATGAAGAAAGTGTGAAGCCAAAGTGCCCGACCCCTGGCTCCCCTGCTCAATGTAGGCTGGCTGGGTTGGCAGCAGTGTGACCAACCTAGGACCAGAGGGCTTTGATTATTTGGGCCCAGGCCAGGACTACAGCAGAACCAGCATCTTGTTGATATTTGCCTCTCACTTTTAGCTCAGGAGTTCTGTTCCATATGAATGGACTAAAGAAAGAACATTTCCTTGTAGAAATTCTTCTGTTTCTTTTATACTTGCATGTGGAGATCTGTGGAGACTGGTGAAGATAATCTGACAAGAGTGCATGAAACAATTATGAGCAGTAGCTCCTGAAAGGTTGGAATGTGACTTCAGGGTGTCCTGCAGTCCTGTTCTTGTTGCTGGGCTAATGGACCCCAGTCACACCATAGCTTCTAGGCCAATGTCCCACCAGACTGGCCCAAATCCCCTTTTTGGGAGGAAGAAAATTTGGACAACTTCTCACTAGTGTATTCAGAAGAAAACATTACAGGGTGTTATGGGATGAATTGTGTCTTCTCAAATTCCTGTGTTTAAGCCCTAATCCCAATACTTTAGAAGATGACCCTAAAGGTTATTAGGGTGGGTCCTAATCCAATATGACTGGGGTCCTTATGAGAAGAGGACACACACATACAGAGGGAAGACCATGTGAAGATCCAGAGAGACCATGGCCGTCTATAAACCACAGAAAAAAGTCTCAGAAGAAACCAACCCTGCTGACACCTCAATTTCAGATTACTAGGCTCCAGAAATGGGAGGAAAGAAATTTCTGTTGTTTAAGTCACCCAGTCTGGGGTACTTTGTTATAGCAGACCTAGCAAACTAATATACTGGCAACAAGTATGAGCTTCTCAAACAACTCTAGGTATTCTGTGGAACTTTTTTTTTTGGTGTCCTTAGTGATCTCTCAAAGGACATTGTCCTTCTTGCCCATCAAGTTTTTCAAAAAAAATTTTACCCATTAAGTTTAACCACAGGATTTGTACCTTATTTTTAAAAATTCTTTGTATTCTTCTTTTCTTGGTGTATTGGGAAAACTTGGGGCTGAGAGTTAGGAGACTGAAGCCCCAGCTCCAGGAACACAGTTATCAAGCTGTGTGACGTTTGGGAGCTCATGAAATCTCCTGAGGCCTTGGGCCACTGGCCTGTAAAACCAGCATGTGAGCAGATGCTCTGAAGTTGCTCCCAAGTCTAACAGACACTACAAAGAGTCCACCATTTACCCCATACTGACCAGTCTGGTGAGCTCTAGCTTCTCTCAGATTGCTGATTTCTCCCACTCAAAAAGAAGCTAGAAAATTTATTCTTGCTAATATCTGCAAGGAAGGTCATCAATGAAAAATGTCCTTTTAGAGTTCACATGTGCTAGTGAGAGAACAAGAGGAGTTCCAATTCCAGGGAGTAGACCTGAAATTCTAGAGCTGGAAGTTAAATTCCTAGTGCTACCTCTCACTCACTTTGTTTGATTAAGCAAGTTGATAAACTACTTTCTGTTTCAACATAGGCAGTGGTTGAGGTAAAATCACATGTTCCTTGGAAATTATGTGGCCATGGAGATGTAAAATAAAGTAAAAATGGACTGATGATCAACAAATCCTGCAAATGTAGCACTTGTCCTACGGAAGATTACCATTTTGGTAGCCTGGAATGGCCTATGGTTTGGTGTTGAGTCTTGGTCCAAATAAAGTATAGATTTACCTCCTTCTCCCCTCTCCATGCACAGTCTGCCCGATCCAGCCTTGGAGCACTTTGTCACGTTACCTTTTGTAACAGGTACTGACCCACGTGTGTCTTATTCTGGCACACATCTTGAGCCCATCCTAGGCATTACTTGCCTAAAATTGGAGGCCACTAACCATAGTCCTGATAAGTACCAGTGGCTTCATGTATTGCTGTGTGCCTTCCTTTCATTCTGTTTAGCTAAAGCAGCTCCATAAATTTAAATACTTCCCATGTATTCAGAACCATTAGGATACACAGTATCACATGCAAAAAGATTATATGACCCAGCCCTAGATTCCAGGAAGCTTACAGTTTCCCTGAATGATAACATACTTACATGAAACAATCTGAGAATGGTCAAGATGGAAGAGCTACAGTCTCTGTTGGGCTAATTAGAGGTTCGGGTGGTCAAATGAATGATCCAGTGAGAAAGTTCCAAGGTCAGTGAGGAAGGAGAGAAATTGGAGATGGTTACAGTTTCTAGGAAAGACTTAACTAGAAGATGTGGGCCTTATCTGTTCTTGTCATTTTAAAATGGGACAGGTGATACTAAGTTTCAGGATCAGGACCAGGGAGAATTAGAAGAAATTAGAGACTCAGGAAGAATTCCTCAGCCTCTGAGAGAAATGAGGCCTTGGGTTGAAGGAGAGAACTCTTAGGAGAGGTAAGAATTAATAGAAAGAGGCAGAGATGGAAAGTGGACTTGAGAAAACAGCCTGTTTTATTTGGACCATGTGAGATAGTTTCCAAACTAACACCCCTCCCCATCCTCCATCCCAGGCCTTTTTCAGTTTCCAGCCCTGATGTCATGACTCCATGCAGCTGCAGTTATGGATCTTTTCCTTTCCACTTGACCCACCTCAGCTAAAGCACAGCTTTCTTGGCACTCAAAACAGAGTGCACTGCCAATGGAGCAGATGGGAGACTGAGTTTGGACCGTCAGTACTGATGGAAGACTGAGGGTTATTGCATGGCCATCCTTGAGGTGGCCACTAGAACATGGAGATGATGTGGGGTGGCTCTTCTGGGAGGGTGGCATTTGGGATGCTACCAAGACCTGCTCTAGAAAATGGACACTGGCCAACCTCCATCCTTCCTGAATCAGTCAGAATCATGATTCCCTTCAGAGGGAGTCCCAGGGTTCCTTCCCCTCCAGTGGGACAGGGATGGCATTGACTTGGGAGTTCCTGTGATGGTTGACCTGGTGAGCTCTGAGGGCTCACGGGCAAACAGAGATGCTGGATGGAACAATGGCCTCTGTCAAGCTAGTACAAGAAACCACAAATCTAACAGAAGAGTACAGATTTTCTTTTTTACTCTGATAGGAAAAACACTTCCTTGGAGGATGCCAGGAGCCCATGATAGCTTTGTTAGCGAAATCAGGAAGAATTCTGGGTAGGCCCAGGTCTTTCCTAGGAGGGGGAATGGACCCATGACCTAATGAGGGTTTCATTAAGATGACGAAGACGATTACCTCAGGGGCCCTGGAAAAGGGCACCTGTGCCCAGAGCTCTGGAACACACCTGTAAGTTAATTCACCCATGCCTACCTCTTCCACAGGCAGGTTAGAGAAGGGAGGGCAGACCCAGAAAGGGAAGATCACAAGTTTTCGGAAAACACAATTTCCTTTCATTATATTGCTTTCACCTGCATTTTTGTAGTCAGTTAGCGTTGCCATGGCTGGTCACCACTGCAGTTGTTCTGATCTGACTGTGATAGTACACCACGAAGAGATGACTTCAGTGAGCAAGTCAACTCAGACAGGCTTTTTGGCTGCTTGGCAGCAAATAATTGAACCATCCAGGTCTGACAGGGAAATTTGGCTTGAATAACTTTCTTTGTGGAATTTTGGTATAAGGGGAAAAAAGGCAATTCACTATTTGGTGATATTGTGAGAGGGAGTATAGCATAGTGGTTAAAAGCAAGGGCTTTAGATTCACTGTGCTCATATATATGTTCCTTGTTTAACAGCTGTATGCCCTGGTCCAAGTTTTCAGCTTCTCCAAGATTCATTTTCTTCTGTAAAATAGAGATAATCATACAAATCTAAGAGTTGCTTTAAACGTTTGAGATTAGGAGGGTGGAGGGATTGAGGAAAAAAAGAGAGGAAGAACTCAGGGTCATGGACAATAGAGTGGTGATTTGTGGGGGTGAATATTTGTGGAGGTGGAAGAAGGTATGAGGGGATAAATGGTGATGGAAAGGATAAATAATTAAAATAGGAACCTGAGATCATATACTCATGGCACATAGTGTCAATCAGTAAATTTTGGCCAATAGTAATAATTATTATTTATATTTAAGATTTGCATAGGAAAGATATTTGGTAGATTTAATGAGATGGGTCATTTGGCAAAAATTGTATTATAATACACGTTACAAATAAATATCAAAAACATTGGGTAGAGATATGAGTAGGGTGGATGCCCTTGACCTCCCTTATATTCACCACACCTGACAATAACCTCTGACCAATGAGTAGCTGACAGAGGCAGGCTAACTAGCTTTTCCACTCCATGACCAATGAGAGCACAATACTCTGTTTTACTGGTGGCTAACACCGAAGGTCTGAGTTGGAAATTGTAATATATGCATTCAAACAATATTTACCGGTCACCTGCCATATCTTGGCATATCTTTGTTGTAGGAGCCAGGGATCCAGCAGTGAGCGGCCAAAGTCCCCATGGAACATACAGGGAACTACCTACTCGTAAACAAATTAACAAGTTCATTTCCAATGGTGATGAGGGCTATGGGGACACCTTCTTTTCCTCCAGACTCATATAGTGGAGGCTTTACCATAGCAAAGGCTCCTGATAATATTGAATGTGGCTTTCAGCGGCACCAGTGCTAATTCCATTGTGCCCACCTAAGTACACAAGGCACTCCAGGGCAAAGCTTCTGGTTTGTGAAACTCCACCTTTCCCCGCCCCCAATACAGTGTGCCACTGAGTGTGGGAGAGCCTTAGAAAATCCTTTTTTCCTTCTTCTGGAATCATGTTAACAGCACATATCCTAAAGGGCCCCTTTGTAATAAAATTCATGTTTCCACTCAGTATTTTCCTGTGTCTCCTACTTGTGCAGATCTCTGTTCTGTTTGAAGGCTTAAAAATGTATAGAGTCCTTGTTGCTTACTAGTCAAACAGAAATATGTTTCCCATTTTTTTCCTCCATTCAGAAAAGTATCTCTGGAAACCTACACCAACCAGTGCCAAATGCCTGGGAGTCAGAAAGAGCAATACCTACCAAGCCTTTAAAGTTGACTTTTCATCCAAAATGAAAATTAGGGAACTGGCTCTCTTGAGCTTTAGATCTATGTTGCAGGAAGCTGAGTGGGCCCTTAACTAGGTCACGGGAACTCAAGTTTTCTGGAAGTTAGTCACATGACATTGGGTACATCACTGAATATTTCTGGGGCTCAGTTTCCTCATCTGTGAAATGGGACAATTCAAGAGTTGTTATGGGGGTAAAACAAAGTGATGACTATCCTCCAGCGCCTCAGCTGTGAAGCAAGTAGGCTATCAGCAGAGCAGGGGTCAATTAGAAGGTGTGGGCTAGGGCTAGAGAGATGAGTGCCAGTTAGGATGTCAGAATCATAGAGGTCACAGTGACCTTCAGTGTGAGCTAGGCTGTGGCAGTGTCCATGGGGGTGGCTGAGGTGAGGCAGTGGGGCTAATGAGCAGGGCCCAACTTCTAGGGCCTACTTCTAGCAAGTGGGAGGTGAAGTAGGGATTTAGCCAACAGGTGGGGGTAAAGGTAGGATGTGCCAGGCTCCCAAGAGCAGGTTGGGCAAGGAGTCAGGGCCCCAGCGAGGTGGGTTAGGGTTCAGTTTTAGCCTCATTAAAAGTATCCTCAGAAACCCAGGTCAGAAGATGTATTGTTAGTCTGAGGGCTCCTGTTGAGAGTTAGAGGGAAGATTGCAAACTGCAGTTTGGGGCTATAATAATTTCAGGCAGTGAGAAGAATTTGGGAGCCCTCCTGTGTGGTGGGCGAAGGGTGTAGGAGAGTGGAGATTGGGCCTATAATATACAACCAGGTCTGGTTAAGGTCAGCTCAGGAGCTGGGGCTGAGCTTGCAGGCCCTCAAGAGTGGTGGCCAATGCACATTGATAAATATGACAGGGAATACACAATAATATTATAATAACAGTTCACCTTATTGAGTTTATTCAATGTGCTGAGCACTGTGCTAAGTGCCTTACATGCATTATCTAATTTAATTTTATTCAATTATAATCTTGCTAATAATCCTGTTAGACATCCCCATTTTACAGATGAGGAAATTGAGACACAGAGAGGTTAGATAATTTGCTCCAGGGTTGTAGTGGAACTTGGATTTGAAACCACCTTTCTCTGATGAACAACAAATAACAACAAAACCATAAAATAATAATAGAAATGGTTGTCATGTTTTGTGTAAGCACATGATTCGTCTGCTCCTCACACAACTTTGACATAGACATGGTCTATACAGATGAGAAAGATGAGACCTAGGGGCATAACTTGCCCAGGGTCACACACTGGTAAGAGGCAGAGCCAGCACTAAAACCCAGGTCTGTGCTACGCCAAAGGTGGTTTTTCTTAACCACTGGGACCAGGCTGTGATCTCCCCCTTCCCTGAGAAATATGTTCTTGACAAGCTTGTTCACAGCAAACTAATGGCACTTGAAGGAAGTGAAAGACTTGTGTATTTAGCACTTACTTACACAAGGGCCCTTTTCCTTTTAGCCTTCCCAGAAGTACCACTACCTTTGCAGACCTTCTTGACCTCAACTCAATTTAAGCATCGGAACATTTTTTTAAAACACACATTCATATTCTCTCTCTCTCTTTCTCTCTCTCTCTCAGGCTGAAAATTGAAATTAAAGCAGAAGAGACCAGCTGGGAACAAGAAAAATCTTGTCTGTAAGGAGCATGAAATTCTTTGAGTGAGAACTAAATAAAGGTGTGGAGTGGCTTTTCCTTGAGGTATTTGTGAAGAAAATTGACCATAGCTATTGTGCTGGCTCAGTCCAGGGTGACTAAAATCCCTCAGTGATTCAACCAAGACCTGAGGTAACTTTTTCTTTTTAAACATTAAGTTTCTTGATAACCGATGTTATTGAGAAGAAATGACAACTATTTGACAGATATTATCTATATATGTATTCATTTGTATGGAAAACCTATTTTGTAATTGCATGTAAGAAACTTGGTCTTTTGAATTATTGCTTCAATGGCAAATTTGCTACTCTATACATGTTATAAAGTTTGCACACCTGGTTCTCAGGCCACAGTCGCAAGGCTGGACAAACTCGCCCTCCATGTCCCCATCTAGTCCCTATTATAATAACAGTGCCCTGCCAGAGGCACCTGTAGATGTGGTGGGCTACCTGCACAGAGAAAGACATTCTGTATGTAAAAAGAATGTGGAGCAACAAAGTAATATAATAATGTGTTATAACCCAAAGTATAAAATGAATATCTATGAGGGGCAAAGAGATAAAAAAAGTCCTGAGAAGAATTCCAAATAACTTATGTGGGTATTCCAGCCTCAAGGTGGAGGAACATAACTTTCTGTGTTAGTGTCCTGCGGCTGCTGTAACAAATTACCAGAAACTCGGTGACTTAAAACAACAGAAATCTATTCTCTTACATTTGTGGAGGCCAGAAGTCCAAAACCAATACTGCTGAGCTGAAATCAAGGTGTCAGCAGCTCTAGGGGTCAATTCATTCCTTTTCTCTTCCAGCTGCTGATGACTGCTGGTCACATTACTCCAACCTCTGCTTCTGTGGTCACATCACTTTCTCCTGTTCTGTGTCAACCCCCTTTGCCTCCAATAAGGACACTTGTGACTGCAGCTGAGGTCCATTCAGATCATTCTGGACAGTCTCTGCATGTCAAGATCTTCACTTTAATCATGATTGCAGAATCACTTTTGCCAAACAAGGTAACGAGTTCAGGGTTTAGGATGTGAACATATCTGGGGGCCGTTATTCAGTCTACCACACTCCTCATTTCTTCAGCATGATCTGTGTGTGGGGACTTGTATCCAAAGAGTACAGTGTGAAAATGGGGGGTGGGCAGAGAGTAACTTCACAGGGGGAAAGCAGACAAAGACTACCTCAACCAGCGGATGAGGATTAACACTGCTAGTGATGGCTTGTTGTTATTATGCGCTCTTCATATGATGTGATGAGAAAAGCACTTTACCCTGTGATCTTCCTCCCCAAACCACATAACTTCAGTCTCAACATGAGAAATGCATCAGACAAGCCCTAACTGGGGCACATTCTATAAAATACATGACCAGTGCTCCTCAAAACTGTCAGGGCTAATGAATATAGCGTGGCACCTTGGAGCAGGAAAAGGACATTTGGTAAATACTAAGGACATTTAAGTCCAGTGTGGACTGTAGTCATAATATATCATACTGGCTCTTTAATTGTAACAGACAATGTTAATTATAGAGGAAACTGGGTGCAGGGCATGTGGGAACTCTGTACTATTTTTGCAATTTTCTGTGTACCTAAAACCTAAAAAAATAAAGTTTATTTGGAAAAATAGAACACAGGAACACCGCATCCAAAGACATGAACAGCTACTTCACAGAAGAGGAAATTTACGTGACTAGTAAGTACATGAAGAAATGCCTAAGCTCACCAGCATTCTGGAAAATGCAAATTCACTGCCTTGTGGATTTGTCTATGCACTAAATGAACAAATCTGGGAAGTCTGACAGTACCCAGAATCAGAAATAATTATTTGGCATTCTCTTTATTATTACTTTTAATCTTCACTTGAGGACATGTTTATTAATTTTAGAGAGGAAGGTGCCGGTGGGTGGAGGGTCTGGGGAGAGACAGACAGACAGATAAAGAAACTGAGAGAAACATTGATTAGTTGTTTTCCGTGTGCTCCCTGACTGGGTATTGAACCTACAACCTACAAATGTGCCCTGACCTGGAATTGCACCCACAACCTTTTGGTGTACAGGATGGTGTTCCAGCCAACTGAGCCACCCAGCCAGGGCTGAATATTCTCTTTTAAAGCTGAATAGTTGGATGCTCCACCAATTTTTCTCCAGGTGTACATCCAAGAGAAACTCTTCTATATGGTCACCAGAAGGTGTAAGAATGTTCACAGCAGCACTAGGTGCAATAGCCAAAAACTGAAGACAACCCGGGAAACCACGAAGGTGAAAATGGACAGATAAAGTGTGGTGTGTTTACATGACAGAATGTCACAAAGCAGTGAAAACGATGGGCTACATGTATGATATCACCATGAATGACAATTAGTAAAATAATGTCGACCGGAAAAAGCAAGTCCAAGAAGACTTTTTATGATACCTTTACTAATACCTTTTTCTAAGGGTTAAAAGTAAGCAAAACTTAAACAATATGTTGTTGTGGCCTAACTAGCTATCTAATAAATTATAAATGTAAACAAAGGGATGATAACAAAGCCAAATTGAGGCTAGAGCTCTCCTTTGGGAACAGGGTTGGGAGGCAGAAAGCTGGGGTGAGAAAGAGCATGTATATGTAGGTTACTATACGTAAATGTACTTAAGTTATTGGTGATGTTTTAGATCTTGGGGTTAGATGCTATAATCAGGGTGTTTGTTATAAAATTTAATAAATAAAAGAGGGCCACCCATGGACCAATGATAAAAGCAAGTTATCAACCAATTCTGTGTACTGCAGACAGCCCACCTCCAAAAAAAGAAAAAAAAGGAATAGAAGAGAAATTCTTAAAATTTTTGTTTATTAAAGTGGCACACACAAATTAAGTGACAAAAATGAGGCACGGTATGACTGGCAGAAAACCCAGCAAATTAGTAAACGGAGTAGATAGTCCTCAAACCTTCAAATGTCCCTGTATTTTGCCGTGTATAGTGCACACTTTTTTGCTCAAATTTTTGAGGGAAAAATAAGGATGTGCATTATACATGGCATAATGATAACATACCGTGGGGATAATAATCGCATGTATAATGCACACAAAAACATAGGTGCACCTTATACATGACAAATACGGCACATCGCTTTTCCTTTATGACGCATGTGCTAAGTCAAGTCAGGGGGGACCGTTTGGGCCAACACCGGCGTGGCTGTGTTCTCTGCATCATGAGAGGAAAAGGTGCCCTGTGTTTCAGGGCTGTTCTCAGCTGTGACTGCTCAGTGCCTGAGTGGGTGCTAATACTCGGCTCCAGGTATTTCTGCTCTTTCATGACACAGCACCTCCAGACCATTAGCACCCACCCCCACACAAAGCTGACTTCCCAGCACACGCTCTCAGTGCCAGGTTGGCTGGTGAAGGGTGCCAACATCAGCCTGTGTTATTCAAAACTAGCTCTCCTCTAGGGTGACTAGCTTTTGTGGTGAACCCAGGGCTGGGGCACATACCCCTCTTCCTTACGGAATGGGAAACATAAGCCAGGCCCCTACAATCAATTAAATTGTTGTAATAATTTTTTTTTATTTTTGACAAAATTGGTGACTTTATAACTAATGCACACAGGCACACATTTAACAAATTTCATGAAAATCTTAGCCTTTCCACCAAAAAATGAAAACAATATGAATGTGAATAATAGGCAATGCTTACTGTCTTTCAGTAGGCAGCGTTGGGATAGGCCAAAGGTTGTTTCAAAGGTAAGTGGTTTACACAAACTCAGGAGTGTTTAATTAACACAGAAGGTTTCCTTACAGCTCCCTATCCAACCCTTACCAGTTGTGGGAGACTGGCCCAGGAGCACCTGTGTTATGGAGTTTCTGCTCCTACCCCTGTGATGTTACCATACCTCCTCCGCTAGGGTGACAAGTATCCTGGTTTGCTCAGGACTGAGGGGACTCCTGGGATGCAGAGCTTTCAGTGCAATGCAAAAACTAGGATAATCCCAGGCAGGCAGGGATGAGCTGGTCACCCTACCTTGATCCTAGGTGTTCTCCAAGAAGGATGCCCCCCACAAGGCCATGCCCAAGGCCAGTAAGGACCTTGTGTGAGTGGTTTTCTTGTGCAAGGTGAGCTGCTGTGTCTCAGAGAACTGTTTCCCATGTCCACAGCTGCAGCCTCTGAAGGCCCCAGCTGCTCTTCCTCAGCCCAGAAAACCCAATAGGAGGCTGCGAGGGGATGGGGAGACAAGGGGCCACAGGCCCAAGTGGTTGTAGTTCCATCTAACTGAGAGGGTGGGGAGAAAGCAGGAGTATAGAGAGGCAGGCCTTCGCCTTGCCTGGCTGGCGTGAGCTGCCTGGGGGCTCTGTCCTCAGGTGACTTGTGCATGAGGCCCCCAGGGTGGTTGGGGTCTGGTAGTTCTGGACTGGCTGCTGGGGGCTCTGTGATGGATGGGACAGTGGGGTTGCTGTGCAGTTGTTTTCAAGCTTACTAGTTTGGCTCTTTCTCTGGGGTCCTTCTTCCTGAAGATGCATGGGTCTCCTTCTCTCTCTTTTTTCCCCCACTAAAGCCTAAGGAGACTGTAGCCAGTGAAAGGCTATTTTGGTGTGTCTCTGCTGGCACCATTTAAGGCCTCCTCTTGGCACAAAGAACCCTTCTCTACTTGGAGTCCTTTCTTTCTTCCCCAGAAAAGAATACTAGGAAAACCACGTCCTTGGCTTAGGGAGCCAAGGTAAAGTTTTGGTTATTTTTTTTAAAGTTTTTAAAAATTTTATTTATTTATTTTTAGAGAGAGAGAGGAAGGGAGGGAGAAAGGGAGAGAAACATCAGTGTGTGGGTGCTTCTCATGTGGTCCCCTCTGGGGGACTTGGCCTGCAACCCAGGCATGTGCCCTAACTTGGGAATCAAACTGGCAACCCTTTGGTTCACAGCCGGCACTCAATCCACTGAGCTACACCAGCCAGGGCAAGCTTTGGTCATTTTATCCAAAGGAAGATTATGAACCAATGTCACCCCAATAAATTTAATAATAATAATAAAGAAGAACAGGGCAGGAAGGAGCTGGCTGGGCCCCTTATGACCCAACTTCAGAAGGAATAATAGAACAGGGTCTCAAAAGCTGCCCACTCTCCCATCACCATAAAACTCAGTGTTGGAAGAGAGCCGCAGGCAGGACCCCTATAAAGGATGGGAATCTGAAGTTGGGGAGCTGGGGGCACTGAGGTCTGTGTTAAAGCTGTTTCTTAGCTACCACTGTCTGGCTTCTATGGGACTTAGATGGCTTAACTATTAGAACCTTCGAACCATAGAGAAAGCAACACAGGGCATTGAAGAGGTGAACCTGAGACCTAAACAGTGAGCACAGATATTCTTTAAGTTCAGATTGTTCCCCTCCTGAAGAACTAGGGAGTTGGGACTAGCAGCTGCCATTCCAGGGCCTCTGAGCACCAGGCAGTATCTTCTAGATGCCATTGCATCTAACCCTAACTCCTCTTGGGATTATGTGGTCTGAGTTCCTCAGGCACTGAATTGATGAAGATCAGGGATTCCCACCCAGCCCTCCTCTGAGCCAGCTGTTAAAGCTCTGGGCAGTTTCAGATTAAGAAGGTGCTCAGCAGAACTGAGATGGGCATGGATCTTGCCATAAACTTTGCTTGAAGTTCATGGTGCTGGTTCCTTTTCTGGACGGTAGGAGACTAAAACGGAGGCTCTTGTCCTTAAACCTCTAATAATCAGAGCAAATATTCCTGGAATGAAAGAGCTGAGGAGCAAGAGGCCATTGTGGGCTGCAGCTGGGTGCTAGAGAACCTTTAGCATCACGTCTCCTAATCTATGAAGCCTGGGAAATGCTGCCTGCTGTCAGTGAGGTGCTACCCAGGTACTAGACTGTTAGCAAATATGAGCAAAACACTTTGAGTATTCTTGCAGTCTTAAAGATCATTCTGTTTAGCCCTGGTTGGGTTGGAGTGTTGTCCTGTACACAAAAAGGTTGCAGGTTTGATCCCCCAGTCAGGGAACGCACCTAAGTTACAGGTTTGATCCCTGCTCGGGGCGCATACGAGAGGCAACCAATTGATGTTTCTCTCTCTCTCTCCCCCATTTCATCCCTGTCTCCTTTCCTCTCTCTAAAATCAATAAACATAACCTTGGGGGAGAATTAAAAAAAGCCATTCTTCTACTAAGACTCGGAATGTCATGAATTAAATTTAATTGAACCAAAACAATTATTATTTTCCCTCTTAACCTGGCAGGGGTTTAACATTCTTTGTCAATTCCAATGCTTCTCTGATCAACATTTATGTCACCAAAAGGATATGACCCTGACCCCAGTGCCAGCATTTCATGGTGACATGTTTCCACACTTTTGTCTTATTCTGCCCTATAGACCACATTATCTTAGAAAAGAGGAAATTCTTGTCAGCTGGGACTTTTTCAAATCAACATAACTTATTTACCAGTAGAGCAGAGATTTAGGTCTTCTGCTCAGTCAGCTGCCTTTTATTCCCTGATGCTGGGAACCTTCTGACTCCTGAAAACCTGAACTTTCTTGACTGCTTGGATGCTGCTGTCTGAACGTGTAAAACGAGGAAGGGAGGTAATAGCTTCTGAGGTTTTCACAGACCCCACTTAGCATGGAGAATGCCTGAAGTTATGGGACACCAGCTAAATCACTCTTGGGCTGCAGGAGCTGACTTCCTGCTGGATGTGAGATACTAACCGGATTGCCTGAGGCAGCCCCCAAACACTGCCACAAAGAGCCAGCAGGTGAGGTGATCTTAAATGCAGGTGATGTCTGTGTTCCTTGTGAAGAACTTAGAAAACACCTCTAAGCATGCATCCTGCAGAGCGCGTTAACAACCCTTGGAGCGTTGCCTAGCTTTTATGATCCTGTTACAAATATTGATACATCATTAAGTCCCCTTATGCTGCAGAAAAGACCACAGTGCAACTCTTGTGTGCTTAGAGGAAGCCACCAAAAATCACCCTGTATTGGTCACCAGCCTGGCTCTCTGCTCTACCATTCCCTCTTGTCATTGCTGCCAGTCGAAACAGTCATTCCTCTAAAACCCTATCGTGGCCTTTGTCAGTGGGTGACAGCTTCTAATTCTCAGTGAAATAACAATATAAAGATTGTCAAAGCTGAGCCTTTGAACCATCTTTTATTTCACTTTGGCATTAATATTGCCTTGTGAAATGTTGAATAGATAGTGGTTGATTGCCTTCACATATCTAAGTCTATAACCTTATGTTCTTCAGCCATGCCACACCCAGCTCAGCCTTCCACTTTCTTGGTTACACCCTAGATCACATTGTCACCAGCAACTGCTCTCATCTCTAACATTTGGTTTTAAGAATCCCCTCCTCTGAGAGTGATTTACTGTGCTGGCTCTCTGGCTTTGGCACCCACACTGCAAAATTCCCTGGTCTCGGGACTGCCTATCCCTTGACCCTAAGACTGTCATTATTCCCATCTCTCCCTTTGGTCTCACTTCCTTCCTTATTTGGTTTAGAATCAGTGGTTTGTCATCACTCCCTCTTTCCCCTTTACACTTTCTTGGCAATCAGTTGTCATTGAACCCAACTATTCACTTTGTTGCAGCTATTTCACCTTGGGGGAAAACCGAAGGACAGGGCCATTCTTCCTCATTGAAATATATATGATGACCCTTTACCTTAGGTGGGTATTCACCACAGCCCCGCACACTATGTTTCCCTAGTGAGCTTGCTTTTTAATTCAACAGGGTGGCTATTTTATACTCGTAAATTGAACCTGCCTGTGTCTTCACCTGCCCTCTTCAGCTGACAGATCTTTCCCTGTAATTCAAAGAGAATGGAAGGATTTGGAGAGAAATGCCCATTGCTTAAAAAAAAAAAAAACTACATTCTCTATCTTCCCTCTTAATATAGAGGGAGATCTGCCCGTCTTGGCCTAGATTCCTCCCTTTCTCAACAACTTCACTCCTGTGGTTAACTCATTTCCTTTCATGCACTAATCTTCTCTCTCCTGGATCCATTTCCCCATAAAAAAACATGCTGTGATATCTCTCACCTTAAAACAAACAAAACAAATTAACATGTGATCCTGCATCCTTCTACTATGTGGGTTCTCTGTCCCCTCTCAGTGAACACCTTCTGGAGAGTTGTCTTTGCTCTCTGCCTTCACATGGTCACCTCCCATTTGCCCTTTGGTCCACTCTTCCCCGGATTCTGCCTCTACCATCGCACTGAAGCACATCTGCCTGTGTCACTGATAACCTCTACGCTGCCAAAACAACGGCCGCTTCTCTGTTCTGCTCTTACTGGACTGCTCATCAGCATCTAGCAGGTGTATCCTCACTCTTCCTGTGGGAAAGAGTCATCATTTTCCCTTTCCTGATCTGCCCTCTCCTGGTTTGTTTTCAAACTCTCTGGCAACCTCTTCCCACTCCCCTTTCTCGGTCTCAGCTGAATACTACCAGTGTCACCAATGTGCTGATGACTTTCTAACTTATATCTTTACCCTTGACCTCATCATGGAACTCCAGATTACAATATACAATCATTTTCAAGATGCCTTCACTGGGGTGTCTGCAAGCCACCTCAAACGTTACCTCCCCCCCAAAAAATCTAAGGGCTCCGCTCCAGACTGGTTCTTCAGTGTTTCATGTTTTGGTGAATGGTTAAAGCACCATCCCACATACTCCTTCAAGCCACAAATCAAGTCATTCTTCTTTTAAGCATACATAAAAAGTAATTATTTGGGATTTCTCAAATTCCTCATCCTAACAATGCCTACAAGTCATTCTTGATTCCTCCCTTTTTCCTCATCCCCCTATCCCTTATCAGTGAGCTGTGAGTATTACGTCTATGGCCTATTTCAGGGATTGCATTGAGCTCCATCTTCATTGTGTCATGAGAGGAGGACCAAATATGACATATAAACAAATGGGACAGGACCATTTTGAGTTAGTTCTTCACTTACTATTTTCTCCAACCACTCATCTCGTGCCAGGGAGAAAGGTATGCATTTATTGCCCCCAAGTGAGGTGGAGACCAGGCTCCTGTTTGCACCCCTCTCAGGTGAAGAAAAATAAACCAGTGAGTGGCAATTAGGGTGAGACATTGTGGTTTTTCTGCTAAGAGATGGTATGGGAACATGGGGAGGGCCCTGGTGGCAGGGACTCCTCAGCCTGGGAAACCTCAGGAACTCACCTGTACACAGGTGAGGTCATTTAGTTGTGCACCTGTAAAAATGACAGGTAGGGGTTACCCATGGCATACTTCTCCATGGTGTCTTGCCCTGTTCCATCCTAGCATGATGCTCATGTGCTGTTCCCCAAACACCTGCCTGAGGGCGGGTGATGGTGTTTGCTTAGAAAATGATCCAGAACCAGGCCTGACTTTGCCAAACAAGCCTCTAGCTCTAGTGGTCACACTTGATTGCATTTTGTAATCACGTGGGAGCTTTTGAAAGACTCAGATGCCTGGGCACATCCTCAGAGATTTTGCTTTAATTGGTCTGGGTAGCAACCAAGACTTTTTTTTTTTAAAGCTCCCCAGGTGATTCTAATGTGCAGCCAGCAGAGAGTTCTGTTCTAAAGTGATTAGACGGAACATCCTTTTCTTGCTCAGATGGGAAGGATGAGCCTATCTGCAAAGGGGCTGAGGGCTGGCTGCTTAGAGGCTCCAGGCACAGCCCCAACCAATGCCTGGGGGCTCCATCAGGGCTTTAATTCTAAGACAGGGATGGGAACATTTTTATTTCAGAGAGCCAGATAGCAAATATGTTAGGTTTCACTGGCCAAGTGGTCTGTGCCATGGCTACTTTTTGCTGTTGTAGTTAGAAAATAACTAGACGATGTGTAAATAAATGACTAGCTGTGTTCCAGAAAACTTCATTTATGGACACTGAAATTTGAATTTCATACAATTATCACACGTCATAAAATAGTTTTGTTTCTCTTCTCTGGCCATTTAAAATGTAAAAGCTGTTCTTTGCTTGCGTACCATACACGAAAAGGTGGTGGGCTGGGTGTGGCCTGCCAGCTCTCTGCTGCAAAAGATGAGCGGCAGCCACTGTTTACATCTTGGTCGGTGGTAAATGCTACCCCTTCTTCCCTCTCTGGGCTTTCTCATTTCTCCACTGGCAATGGCTGGCCAACCAGCTCTCACCATAAGGAGTATCAGTCAGGACAGAATCCTACTTGATTCATCTGTGTACTTCACCCTGAACAATAGGTGCTCAGGTGTACACAGGCACTTGGTATCCATGAATGTTAGAGAAGATACGCCTTTGGGATTTAACTCTTGGAGTCACATATTTCCTCCAAGGAGCTGAGGACAGCGTATCAATAGCAAGAAGTTTGAACAAATGCTGTTGCTTATGGTGTCCACAGAATGAGGAACGTGGAAGCAGCAGGAGAAACTTTAAGTGAGAGTATTTAGAAGCTCGTTGTTTCATTCAGTTTGTCCTATCTTCCCAACCAGATTGAGAGTCTGAAGCAGACACCATTGTTGCTTGATGCCTGTGTTCTAGTTTCGGTTGTCCACCTTCCATGTCTTCCACGTCTGGCTCAACAGAATAAACCGTAAATAGTATAAGTCAAGAAATAGTTATAGAAGAATAGTCTCTTTTCTCCTTCTCGTTGTCCTGTATACCTGTTGATGCCTGCATCTGTGGTGTGGCAACTATGTTGGAACCATGAGGGGACTTAGTTTTAGAGGGTGCACTGAGGATGGGAGAGCAGAAAGGCAGAAGCAATCTGAATCCTTGATGACATTGTTTAGCCACTGAATGAACCAGTGGAGCTGACCGACTCTGGACTTGTTATATAAGCTACATTTCTCGTTGTTTAAATTCATTTTCAGTTGGGTTTTCTGTTCCTTGCAGCTGAATACATTAAAACTCATAAAGAGGTCTGGAAACATACATCCTCCACAGCATCCAATTCTGGGCACATAATGTGTTCCTAGTTGATTAATGAAGGGAAAAACTTAAAATGTATGCATCCAATTATTAGCAAAGACTTTTTATAAAGAAATCTCTTTGATCGCCTTCTTCTGGTATTTTTGGCAGGGTTGCCATCTCTCATTTATTTTACTTAAAGTCTCAGTGACATATGACAATAATTGGGAGACCCATAGTCCCTCTTGGCTGAAGAGCATATAGGCCATGAACTGAACCTGTTACACCAGGCTGGTAACCAAGGCTTTACTGGTGAACTTGTCATCTTCTGAGAATCCCATAACTCAGAAGGACTAATAAAATCAACACATAATGAATCAGATATTTGCAAAGTTGTCTTTGTAACTGTGGGTTCTATTTTACAGTTTGAGATGTAAAATATTCTCATTCTCTTCCCTTCCAGTTACTTTGACTGCTTGACAAATGAGTTCCAAACTCAGTGATATAAAACAACCATTTATGCCCTGGCTGGTGTAGCTCAGTGGATTGAGCGCGGGCCTGCGAACCACACGATCGCGGTTCGATTCCCAGTCAGGGCAGATACCTGGGTTGCAGGCCAGTTCCCAGCAGGGGCCAGTTCCCAGCAGGGGATGCATCAGAAACAACCATACATTGATGTTTCTCTCCCTCTCTCCTTCCCTTCCCCTCTAAAGATAAATAAATAAAATATTAAAAACAAACAAACAAACAAACAGCCATTTATATGCTCACAGACTGTGAGCTAGAAATTCAGACAGGGCAGAGAGAGGAAGACTCATCCCTGTGGGACAACTTGAATCCTGGGACTGGAATCATTTGAACATCACTCGCTCACAGGTCTGGTGGTTGATGATGGGGAGAAACAAAAACCTGAGGGCTCCTCTGATTTCTTTCTCTATATGGCCTCACTATGTGGTCTCTCCAGTATGGCTGCTTCAGGGTAGCTTGACTTTTACAGGTCCACTTAGGACTCCCAGGGCACATGGGTCTGGAGAGAGAGAGCTAGATGGTAACTTATTGACTTTTATGACCCAGCCTCATAAGTTATGCAGTATCGCATCCACCCAATTCTATTGCTCAGGGAGTTACCAAGGTCTTCCCAAGTGTAAGGGGAGGGAAATACAGACTCTTCATGATGGAGTGTCAACATTACGTTACAGTATAAGAATATGTGGGACAGGCTACAAAGTGGTTCATGCTCCAGCCTGAATTTTCACCATCTCTCTAGGGCTCGTAGAAATTTCAGGATGTAAAGACAAAGGGACATCAAGTAGGAATGTCCTGCAGCTAAAACCTCTGCCAGGCTGGGCCAGTGTGGTATGAAAAATAATACCCACTCTTAGGTTGGTTTGTTCCAAAAGGAACTTGGATGGGTTCTTCATAACTTACTTAAGATTGTTGCTTGTGGGTTCCCGCCTCAGAGAAAGGGATACAGATCTGTGTGGCTCAGAGGAGCTCAGCCTGGAGTCACATCCAGAGGAAGCCCTGGTGCTTGGTAAACGAGTTCTCCTATCTTTGACCTGTTGCCACATATTTGAGTGGTCAAGAGGCAAAAAAATCAACAAGCAGATGCTGCCCATACATGAATGTTTAGAATTTGTGAAGCATTTTAACAAGCAGTGGAAATTCACTTCAGTTCAATAAGCAAGCAATTGGGTACTAAAAACCCAGGAATGAGAAAACTGCAAAGTGGAGGAAGCTGTGTGGTGATGGCGTTAGTGGAGTGTTGGGGCTGAGAGAAGGCAGTTGGTGAGGGCGGAGGGGAAGGCATGGGGCTGTCCTAGCCTACTTTTAAGAGGCAGGCGTGGAACCTGACCCTGCTTCCCACAGGGAGCAGAAATGCAAACAAATTACACCCAAGTCAAGACTATAATGCTAGAGCAAAAGAAAGCTGTCTTTTTTAAAAATTAAATTTTAGTTTTCAAATAAAGGTTACATTCAATATTTTGTATTAGTCTTAGGTATACAGCACAATGGTTAAACAATCATATGCTTTACAAAATGTTCCCCAATATTTCTAGTATCCATCTGGCACCATACATAGTCATTACGATATTATTGACTCCATTACCTATGCTGTACATTACATTCGTGTGACTAGTTTGTAACTACAAATTTGTATTTCTTAATCCCTTCACCTTTCTCACTCAGTCCTTCAACCCACCTCCCCTCTGGCAACCATCAGTCTGTTCTCTGTATCTATGAGTCTATTTCAGTTTTGTTTGTTCTTTATATTCCACATATGAGTGAAATAGTATGGTATTTGTCATTCTGACTTATTTCACTTAGCATAATACTCTCTAGATCAATCCATGCCGTTGCAGATGGTAAGATTTCATTTTTTATTTTTTATTTATTTTTATTTTATATGTTTAAATAGATTTTATTTATTTATCTTTAGAGAGGAAGGGAAGGAGAAAAGGAGAGAAATATCAATGTATGGTTGCCTCTCGTGAGTCCCCTGCTGGGAACTGGCCTGCAACCCAGGCATGTGCCCTGACTGGGAATCGAACCTTGATCGTGTGGTTCGCAGGCCCACGCTCAATCCACTGAACTACACCAGCCAGGGCTCAATTTCATTTTTTAAAATTTAAGTTATTTTATTATTGTTCAGTTACAGTTGTCTGTATTTTCTCCCCATAAGATTTCATTTTTTATGGCCAAGTAATATTTCATTGTGTACGTATATATGTACCACAGCTTTTATCCACTTGTCTACTGATGGGCACTTGAGTTGTTTCCATATCTTGGCTATTGTAAATAACACTGCAATAAAAATAGGCTTGCATATATTATTTTGAATTAATGTTTGGGGTTTCTTTACCTCTACACTCAGAAGTGGAAATGCTGGGTCATAGGCAGTTCTATTTTTAATTTTTTGATGAGCCTCTGTACCATTTTCCATAGTGGCTACATTCCTACCAACAGTGCGTGAGGGTTTCCTTTTCTCCACATCCTTACCAACACTTGTTGTTTGTTGATTTATTGATTATAGCCCTTGTGACACATTTGAGGTGACTAAAAAAAGCTGTCTTGAAAAAGAGGAAGAGAAATGTTCCTTTCATCAACGTTCTTTTAAATACAATTAATCCAAATCCTTCTGTCCAACTTGATGCATTGCTGCTGTGAAAACATCACCAAAAATCAGGTACTGGTCACTTGGATTATGATACTAAAAAAAAAAGCAAGTGATGTATATGAGGAATAAATTCCGGAAGATAAAAATGATAAACAAGTCAACCTGATCTGGAAGACTGAGTTAGTCTCAGGAGGAAATGATGCTTGAGCTCAGGTAAATTGGAGAGTAAACTGAGTCTGGGAGGATCTGGGCACCAGTTTTTTGCCTTAAAGAAATGGACATTATGTTAGAATGTGTTGGTTAAGAATGGCCTCTAAATTAGGTCCTGGAATGAATATGGTCAGAGAATTGGAAGGTATTTATAATTTCAACACTGGCAGAGCTGGTCTACTGCAAAGGCCTGACGAAACTCTCCTAATGAGGGAGTCCAAAGCTAGACCCCTGGGAATAAGTCCCTGAAACAGGAAGAGCAAGCAAGTCTAAAGCAGCTGTAGGCTGGAGCCCAAGATCACCCAGAAACTGACCTGGAGGACTGAGGCTATTTCCTTGGATTTTGTCAACAGTGATTGTTCCAACAGTGTGAGTGCAGGTTCTCACTTGGTATGATCCAAATGTGACAATAATCCCCTTAAGTCAGATGGCTGACACCATGGACCTCAGAATAACAGGAGCGATGCCTCCTCAGGGACCGTGGAGGGTCACTGGGAGGTAATTGACCACTGAGAACTCCTAGAAGGAGAAGGGTTGCCTTAAACCAGAAAAGAAGCTAAGGAGAGTTAAGTGATTGTCTAGGTTGGAGTGGTTCATCTCCATGGCCTTAGGCTGGTATGGCTTGAAAAATATAGACTAGGTTCTATGCATATAATTTTGGTTGATTTGTATAAATGTACATATAGCTACTGACAAAGCTGTAGGGAGAAGAAGGCATGTCTTGTGCCCTGGCTTATCACCCTGAACATTCTATGAGAAAGTTTTGGGTTTTGATATTTAAGGTCTTTTCTGAAAAAAAAAACAAAACAAACAAACAAAAACCAACTCAGCATCAATGTCAGAAATTAAAAATTTCAAAATGTCTCTTTCCCATCTTCAATTTTTAAGTCTTCCACTCTAGAAATAAAATACTAATTAGTATGGAACAAGTCTTGTCTCTGAAATATTCTAATTTGGTTTATTTCACTTGAGTGTTTCTAATTGCCTTTCTATTTAAACCAGCTATATTTCCATTTTGAATGTGAAAGAGACTTTTGATTTCTGAGAAACTAAGATCCTATTCCCAGGGAATGCTCTAGAAAAGGCATCAGTGAGTGTAAAGAAACACCGGTGGGTTTTCATTTAGCTTGGATCCAGCGGGAAAAGTTAACAGTTCTAGAAATCATCCCTGCGCTTTGGGCCAGGTGCCAGGGCCAGGAGATGCCCTATCGCTGAAGTCGGCCAGTGCCTGGCCCCGGGCCTTCGGAGATGATCCTTATGAAGTTCTGTCCTGAAGGCTGTGAAAAATGAAGGTCACCATGGCACTGGGGAGAGATTAGAGAGAGGATATAGGGCTCAGGAATAAACAAAAGAATTATCAGGAGGCTGCTCCATGGTCAAGTATAGAGACTTTCTAAAGAAACATTTTCACAAATTCCCGCAAAAAGATAATAGTCAGTTACATCTGTAACTTTCTTTCCAGGATCCCAACAATATTTGTCAAGTAATGGAGAGCTTAGTATGTTGCAGTCATTTTTCTCAGTGCATCACATGTTAACTCTCTGCTACTTACAGGCTGTGTGAACTTGAGCAAGTTACATCTTCTCCTGTGTCTCAGTTTCCTCATCTGTAAATGCAGGTAGTAATGTCATCTTCCTTTCAGGGTGGATGTGAAGATTAAAAAGCAATGGCTACTATTTATTGAATTCTTAGCACTTGGCAATTCTAAGTGCCTTACATGGATGATCTCATTCAAAAAATCTGTACGTGTGTTGATAAATGTTTATTTTAATGAGAGTAGAATTGTACAGTACATGCTATATTGTAATCCACATTTTCATTTATTAAAAGTAGGACATTTTGTTGTGAAATATTATCTCTCATCATTTTTAATGACTTCATAGGATGCCATTATACTGATATATTATAATTCAATCAATTCCCTTTTGATAGACATACATATGTGTAGTTTCCAGCTTTTATAGACATTTTGATGAATAACCTTAAAGTTAAAATTTCTCCCATATTCATGATGACTGCCTCAGGATAACTTTCTAGGAGTGGAATAGCTGAATATGTATTTAAACAATGTCTCATGCCCTGGCTAGAGGGCTCAGCTGGTTGGAGCATTGTCCTGTACCCCCAAAGTTTGTGGGTTCCATTGCAGGTTGGAGTACCTACCTAGGTTGTATGTTTGATTCATGATTGATATCTCTCTCAAATCAAAAAACATATCCTCAAGTGAGGATTAAACAAATAACAATATCTTATGTTCTTCAGGCAAGTTGTGTCCATTCCCATTTCTACTGGAAGTTAGTGAGAGGGCCTAGTGCTCCTTGTTCTCTCACAAGGGGTGGACTTCTGCCTAAACTGTCAATTCAGTGAAAATTAGTGTCTCCCTGTTACATTAATATACATTTCTTAGTTTTTGGAGAGGTTGACCTTCACTTGGACTATCTTATTTCCTCAGGATACATTCCTAGAAGTGAAATTACTGAGTCACAGGAAATACTTATTTTTTATGGTGTTAATAGTGCCAAACTGCCCTCCAAGAAGGTAGGGCCAAATTACCTTCTCTGGTAGAGTGGGAGAATACTTATTTTCCCTAACTCACACAGGGTATTATTGTTTTTACTACTTTTACAGAGTCAGTTATACACTCTGTCATAACCAGAGGTAGAAATACTAGGGAACAGAGGTCAGCCACAACAGGGTTCAGAGTCATGGAGGTCCTCTGCTGGACATACATCAGCCCTCACTTGCTGGATTGTGGGGTGCCAGGGCAGCTGATGGTGTGGAGGAACAGGAGACTCTGGGCAGCAGCTCTCTATTGGCCAGTCTGAGTGTATTATGCTGCTTGAATTGAGAGTGTGGCTTCACCAGCAACACCGGCTACGTATCATCCTAATCAATGTTCTAGAGTGTATTTTTTCTCATTATTTATGAGGTTGAATGTCATTAACCATTTGGATGTTTTTCTTTTGTCAGTTATGTGTTCATTTTCTTTGCCCTCTTTCTATTTTTTCCCTAATGATTGGCATAGGCTTTCAATGTATATATTTTTAAAAAATTAAAAAGTTTATTGATTTGGGGGTGGAGAGAGAGAGAGAGAGAGATAAACATATATAGAGAGAAACATCAGTTTCCTTCTCTATGTGCCCTGACTGGGGACCAAACCTGCAACCTAGGTATGTGCTCTGACTGGGAATTGAACCACCAACCTTTTGATGTACAGGATGACGCTCAATCAACTGAGCCAAACCAGCCAGGGTTAGACTTTTTTATATTGACTGCCATATATATTGAAAATATTTCCCCCAGTTTGTTATATAACTTTTAACTTTAATGTTTTTCCCCCTCCCTATGAAGAGATTTTAAATATTTGAAATGTTAATGTAGTCAACCTTATCAATCTTTTTTCCTTTATGGGTTCTGAATTTGGTATGATGTTAATAAAATTTTCTACCAAGATTACATAGGTGTGTATCTACTTTTTATTTCCTAAGTTTATTTTATAGATTTAAATCTTGTTTGTGACTTATGCTGATATATCATAAGATGTCAGGGCATAGTTTTTAATCTCCCTCAATAGTTTATCCAGCTGCTTCATACCATTTACTTGAGATTATCATGGTCACATCTAATTTTTGTACACAAATTGGGTCTGTTTCTGGACTTCCATATTCTGTCTTGCTAATTTATCTAGTTCTCTACCATACCACACTATTTTTGATCTTTTAGTTTTGTGGTTTATTTGAATATGTGATAGGGTGAGTACTAAATCTCACTTGTAAATATTTCTTTGCTATTTTACGTTATTTTCCAGCTGTTCCAAATCATGACATCAAATGTTCAGAAAACTCCATTTGTATTTTAATTGGTATCAAAGCAAACTTACAAATTACTTTGAAGGAATTGATATCCTTCCAAAATGCATCTTCTCATTCTGAGCAGCATATTTCCTTGATGCTAAGACACCACTAATTATGAGCCACATTATTAACTTGATAGCAGGCTTTTGAAAACCAAAACAAAATGTTATATTACGTTCAGAACTTACTGATTCTTCTAAATCACTATTATCACAGTGACGGGCTCCCTCCCTCTCCTCACAGGCCAACTTAAGCAGTGAGGAAATTTATTATCTTATATGTTTAGAAGTTCTGAGGTCAAAAAACCCTCAGGGTTGGTTGAATCAGCTGCTTGATTTAGCTGCTCAATAATGTCTGTCACCAAGGTTCCAGCTTGTGTCTCCCCCCCCCCCCCCACTATTCTGACTGTGGTGGCTTCTCCTTCAGGCAGCTGACAGGCGGGTGGACCAGTTCTGGCACAGAAATGTCCAGATAGAAAGGGGACTCTTTTCCTTAGGAAGGAGTCTTCTAGAAGTCCTGGCTTTTTTCTTTCTCACTTTGAGAATGAGGTCACTAGCCCACTCTGAAACCAAGCTCTGTCAAGGATGGAGACCACCATAATTATTTAAGGCCAGATATAATGTACCCTTGATGGGTGGTGGTAGTTATTCATAATTGGAAATCTTAGACCTTGGGGACTAAGAAGAAAAATGGGAAGGACAACAAAGATAACTTAGATGAATTACTCTCCGTTTAAACTCTGATTTATTGAGTTCGTATTCATAACAATGTCTTCTGCAAGTCAGCTGGGAGCTTTTGACAGACAGATGTTCAGAACCTCATGGATAATTCGTAGCAGACAGGACTTGATCACACCAATCTGCCCTAGCGTTGGCAATTCTACAGTCTATTCTGAGAGACTATTTCAGAGCTACTTTGTACGGAGCAGAAACAGTTTTAGGTAACAGGTTTCTGCTCCAGTGTTTCGTATGATACCTCTTTTCCATGGTATTTTAATTAGTAATTAGGGATACAAATTTAAGTTAAAAAGATTGGATGGCACTAAAATGTAAATATTTAACTGCAAGAAAGGTCGGATGAACAAATACTTCTAGGTATGGGTAATTCCCCAGTTGTATGGCTAATAACAGGAGCATTTTAATTTGTTTCTCTGCCTGGTGGTTAGTGAAGTTTCTTTCGATGTTGATAGTAAGATATATCTTGATTTCCACAACATTAAAATTTGAAAAATCCAGTATCTTCGAATAGAGGCAGTAGAATAGAATGGTGGTTTATGTACTATGTTGGATCACAGAATCAAGCATCAAGTCCATCTAGATAGTAATTAACTGAAACTAATAGGATGCAATTTAAGAAGGAAAAATGTTAAGTCATGTACTTTATGAAAAATAAAATCAGTAATATGTGGGAGAGAACTCTGAACAACCATAGGCTTGAAAATGATCTGAGGGATTTTGATGACACCCAGTTCAATGGGAGCTATATAATATACTAGCTGGCAGCTGAATAACATTTTCACCCCGTGTTTCCCCCTTTCCCTTCCCTACATGTAGCAAAGTAGTTTTCAGGGAGCCTAATCCTTTAGGGAAACTCATCTAAAGAGCTCAAAGGGAGAAGGGGAATTCAGGATAGAGTCAGGAGTGACTGGTATCCTCCTTCAGGGTAAGGTTTTCCCAAACTGACAGAGGGTGGAGGAGGGAGGGAGGCAGCAGCTGGAGCTGGGGCCTTCCTTGTCTTCATGGCAGTTAACCAGGAAATGTCCAGACCCCTGAGAATGACCGTGCGGTGACTCTATGCACATGGGCCTTCAGGTGGCTTCAAATAAAGAATGCCTTGCCCTGTGTGTGTGGCGCAGTCTCAGCAGGGAGCCTCTGGGTCCAAAGGCCATTGGGAGCAGGGACCAGCAAGCTTTTTAGGGGAAACCTACGGAGACCGACAGCTGACTTCTACTCCAGTGATAGCCTGGCACTGACTGCATCAAATCCTGAAACTCGGACATAATCCAGGGAAGAATGTGCCAAGGATAATGAAGTTAAATGTCTGCCATTCTGGTGGGAAGGGGCAAGGTATCAGAAACCGAGTTACAAAAAATAAAGGAGATTTCTTGCACACTCGAGTTGAGCAACTGAGAAGCATACAGCTCATAATCTTAGGCTGAACTGACAGCCACAGTGTGGCTATGATGTAATCCACTGTCCTCTGCACTGGGACACCATACACTGTTCCAGGGGACTGGGTCTTTAGTACAGAAACAAATGAGAATGTTCTTGTCCTCTAGGGTACAGTCAGGGTTCTCCTCTTACCTCAGGCCACTGCCAGGAATGTGGGTCATGCGCAAGGACACTTCCTGATGGGGCCTGGGCCTCTCTTGAGAGATGAAGCTTGTTCTTTTCCTGTGTGCTATGTGTGAGAAAGTGGGAAAACCCGAGGTGGATCAGTTCTACTTTGACTTTAAGAGAGAGCTCTCTATCGGGGAGCTGGGTGAAAAAGACGAAGTGAATAAGAAATACAAACTGGTAGTCACACAACAGTCACAAGTCACTGGAAAGTGGCAAGACTGCCATTCCCCACTGCCTGACAACTACTACAAAGTCTGTAAGAGAACCGTCCCAAGTTGAAGGTTCACTCTCTCTCACAGATATCAGGACCAATCCCACCAGCCGGCATCTCTGTTTATGGCAGGCCTCACTGGAAGTCTGAGACTCCCAGGGTATTACCACCCAGAAAACTTACCTCCACAGGCACCTCTGTGTATTCCTAATCTGACCAATTTCCCATCCCTCTCTAGCCCCAGTCCTCCTCCTGTGCCTTCTGGAACTCTTGGTCTATCACCAGAAACATTGCCTGGGTCTTCAACCTCTGATTTGTGAGGAACTTGACTTGGCTTAATGAAAAACTGGCTGTCTTCTGAGGACAATGCTCTTTTCATGTTTCTGAAGGCTGATCCACAGAGCCCAAAAGCTGGGAAGGTATCTTCCTTTCTCCTCCTTGCCACTTGCGGGTGGTTACTCCTTCTTCCTTCCTCAAAAACTGTTTCTGTGACGCCATGTGCCAGATTCTACTCACAGGTCATCCCTCCTTAAAGTTATTCCTCCTTTAGTCATTCCCCCTCCTTCACTAGGATTTTAACAGCTAACTTACTGTCTTTCTCTTTAGTACTGCTCCCATCAGCATTCTTGGTGATCAGCATCTGTATAGGTGATTCTTCTCATCCTTGGCCTCTGTATCTCTGGATCTCATAATCTTTCTTGCTGTCCCATGTCAGTCATCTTTTTCCATGGCCCTACCTGAAACCTTATCACCAATAACTGGACTATCTCCCAAAATGTAGCTTTCAGCATTCTTTTCTCTGGCTTCCACCACCACCTATCTTTCCAGATCTCTTACCTGATTGACTACCCTAAGTCCATTGATTCTTCAACTCCACACAAACCACCAACTCATGGACCTGACTTTTTACACTGCCCACTTCTTTCCTCAGTCTTATCCAACACATATTCCAAGGTCCATCATTATAGCTATTCTCTGACAAATGCAAATTCTTTATCCTTCATTCATTCCCTAGTACTGTCCAGGCAAAAATACAACCCTGGATAAAGTTCTCTCTCCACCTACTCCACTTCCAAGCAGCAGATATGGCTGAAGGGAAATCTACAGCCATACTGTATGTTCTTGCTTTATATGTCTGATTACAAATCTTGAGAGATTTTGTACTTGCTACCCAGACATTCTGCCACAGTTTTCTTTTCATTTGCCTGATCTCCAAGAGGACTTTTGCATACCTTGCTGGTCTCTATAAACAACAACATTCCTTCCTTCTCATCTGGCAACCTCATCTCTTATTTCACTGAGGAAGAATAATATCTCATTATCCTGCCATCAAATCAACCAATCTATTTGCATTTGTCTCCATCTATTCTGCCTTTGCTTCTGGTAACATTAGAGGAATTATTCCTTCCTCCTGTCTAAGGCCAACTACACTCACACCCTGGATCCTAACCCCTCTGTTCAATTATAATTGCCCCTTCTCTCTTTTCCATCATTAAAATGTTACCCTCTCTGTAAGATTATTATCACCAGCAAATACACATAACAGAATACCTGCCAAATTAAACAAAACCTTCCACAGTCTTCAAGTCCCCTCTTGCTATTGTCCTTTTTCCATTCACTTTTTAAAAAAATTTTCTTTATTTATCTTTAGAGGGGAAGGGAAGGAGAGAGGGAGAGAAATATCAATGTATGGTTGCCTCTCGTACACCCCCTGCCAGGAACTGCATCCCTGCTGGGAACTGGCCTGCAACCCAGGCATGTGCCCTGACTGGGAATTGAACCATGATCCTCTGGTTCGCAGGCCCACGCTCAATCCACTGAGCTACACCAGCCAGGGTCTATTCACCTTTTTGGTGCAGCATCTCAAAGAGTTGCTTTATACTGTCTCTATTTTCTCACCTCCCATTTCCACCCCAGCCCACTTTAATCAGACTTTTACCACCAAAACTCCACCAAGAGGATTCTTCTCAAGGTTGTCACTGACTTCCATCTTACCAAATCCTAAGTTTAAAGATTTGAGTCCACATTTGACTAGCTCCTTGGCATCTTTGGACATAGTTAACTATTCTCTCCTTCTTGAAACAGTTTTTGCACTTGGCACTGCCCTCTCCTGGCCTTCCTTCTTCCTTGTTGGAAGCTGCTTCTAGTCTTCTCTGCTAGTTGGCTCTCTTTCAGATCTCTAAATGTTGGAGATCTCGGGATTCAGTTCTTGGCCTATTTCTCTATTACTCCTAGGGTAACCTCACTATTTCCATGCTTTTAAATACCATATTTTTAATGACTCCCAAATTTATATTTCTATCCTAATCTCCTCTGAATAATACTCATATACACAATTATCTACTCAATGGCTAAAGACATCTCACACTTAACATGTCTAAAACTTCAGCCCCAACCCATTCTTTCATCTGTCATTCCCCTCTCAGGAAATGGCTCTACTACTCATTAGTCTACTATTCACCGGCTCGGGCCGGTTGACCACCCCTGATTCCTCTCTTCTCTTCATAATGCACATCCAAACCATGGGCAAGTTCTTCTGACTCTCACTTTAAAATATTCATCTCCAACTTGACCACTTCCCACTACTTCTACCAATACCATCTTGGTCCAAGACACCACAATTTTTGGTTAGATGCTTGTAATAGCTTTGCCTCTTTTCCTTAATTTTTCTTGCTCTGTGTTCAGTTGTCCACACATTAACTAAGAATTATCATTTAAAATGCAACTCCTACTTTAAATTATACAACATTCCTCTGTTCAAAAGTCTCTAGTGGATTCCCATCACATGTGAAATGAAACCTGAACTCATTACTGCATTTCACTGGCCTACCTGATTGAACCCCACCAGTCTCTCTGACCTCATTTCTTCCTCTCCTAACCAACTGGCCTCATTCTCTTTAACTCCAAGCTAGTTTCTTCCTCAGGGTTTTTGCATGGGCTGTTTTTTTTTTTCCTAACAAGAATACACTTGCCCCACATGCTCATGTCTCATTCCTTCACTTCATTCAGATCTCAAGAATCATCAGCAATTCTTCCCCTGATCATCCTATCTAAGATAGCCACCCATTCCATGGCTCTTTATCCCTTGATTCTCCTTTATCTTTCTTCATAGCACTTATATTGTATACAACATTATATCATATATTCATTGCCTATTCCCTCTATTGGAATGTAATCTCAAGAGAGCAAGCACTTTTTCTGTCTTCATCATTACATCTCCAGTGCTAAAACAGTGACTGCACATGCAGGTACTCAATAGGCATATCTTGAATGAATACCGGAATTAAAGAGAATGATTATTCCTGTCATGTTCCTCTGCATAGTTTCTTAAAGTACTTGTGATGGAGGTGTGCGGCTCTGGGTCTTAGCCAAATACCATTTCATGGCAACTAACAAACATAGCCAGGGCCAATGAAGGATCTCGTAGCCCAGTCTGGCTGAGATGCCTGAGGGTGCTTCTCCCAAAGGAAAGATGATCTGGGAAGGATGGACTACTGTCTTCAAATGTTAATATGTGAAAGAGGGATTAATTTTATTTTTTATTGCTTGAAATCTCTACTCTCTAAACTTTAAAAGTTCATCTATATCAGTAAAATACTTTCAGTGCTCTTCCAGTAAATGAATACTTATTAGTAAATTATTTAATATATGCATATTAATCAAGGGTGATGGCCCTAATTTTCTCTTGAGAAGAACAAATGCCAGCTTCTAAAAATAGACCACCCACTGGGTTCCTGGAAATGCTTATGGGACCGAAATGACAATTGGCCCTTGTTTCAGTTCCTCACGAGGGACCCTTTCAGATTTGGCTCAGGGTCCTGTCCTGGAATCCTGACTTCTGCATGTGGCCTTTCACCACACCCTCATCATGTAGCATCGTCTGAGCATGTGCCTTCCTGGGACCTGAAAGCACCTCCCTGGAAAACTGTTATATCAGGAAGAACTTTCTAATGGTAAGAGTGATCCAGAGGGGAAGCATACATTGTCTTACACTCTTGCTTCAACTGAGGTGGTATGGCTTCCTGGAAATATTGCATTTATTGAAAATTTGGACTAGGCTAATTGTTTCCCAAAGAGTGTCATTTGTATCACAATCAGCTGTGTATGGGATGGGAGGAGGAGCTGTTACAAATGCAGATCTCTGGGTCTTACCCACACTTCCTATATCAGCGTATTTTGGAAGGATCCAGGAATCTGAAAACTTAAGTTCGAGTCCTGCTGGGTCAAGTCCTCCCCATTCTAAGAGCCTATACTTCAACTTCTAATTCTGTTTATTAACTGGGACTAGCAGGAAGCCCTTGGGCACCTTAAACTTTAGGGACTCTTTTGTCACCTTTAAAACAGAAGCTACTATCTCTTTTAGCTTTTGAATCTCATGTCTCTATTTTCTACTTGTTTCTTTTTATGTGGAGCTTTTGCTTGTAGCTGGATACAGATGAGCATGTTAAAAAATGTTTGTTGCAGTGAAATGAAATAGAGTAAGTGCTCAATAAATTTTTGTTGATTGATAGCTTGGTTAAGGATCAGTCAAAGGGGACCATTCAAAACAGGAGGAAAGCCACATCTTAAAAGCCAGGACCTTCCCAAATCTTGGCTCATTTCAGAGCCTAACATGAAAGCCGTTATTTAAGTTGTGCTTCTGAAGTGGGTTCGAGGGAGGTGGCAGTGACTTACCATCACAGGACTGCTACGGGCCAATAAATGCTCCACTAGTGATGCTTGTTGCCTGAATGAGGTGTTCCCCCTGTGGCTTTATCAAAGGCCACAGGCCTGCAGCCAGACGCACAGAGCTGTTCCTGTGTGGACACAGAGACTCTTTGTCAGGCTGCTCCTCAGAGGAGCCACAGGGTTTTCCATCTCCTCTGTAGGAGGGTGGAGAGTGAAGGAAGAGGAAGGGGCCTTTGGGGTTTGTCCAAACCCCAGAAACAGCAGGCAAGAAAAGCAATACTCACAATAACATCTAGGGGTGCAGAAGCCCCAGGCTGGTGGCTGTGGCTGCAGTGTTTTCATCTTTGTTTTTAAGAGACCACTTGTAACAGAAGAGGTGCATTTTTGAATCAGAAACATTGCATGTTACTAACAATCTGATGGAGGCTTCTGTCCATGGGACCTTCAGAGCTCCTTTCAGCTAAAGGTGATTCAGGAGGTCAGACTGCCTGGGTGGGGACCTGAGCTCTCTCATCCAACCCTTCACTCCTTCTCTGGAGATTCTGCCTTCAAGCACTCAGGGACATCTGAGTGAGCTCTTCCTGCTAATGGCCATCCCCATGCTTAGAGCCTTGGTGAGGGCCCCAGTGCAGCAACTTAGTGACTCTCATACCTTGCCCTCAGGCTCTGGTCTTCCACAAGCTTTGTCCAGGCTCAAGAGTCCTTGAGTATCCCCCTCGCTCAGGCCCGTTCCATGTTCTTCCCTCAACCCCCTGCCTACACATACGGATAAACCTCCATGATTCATCAGAGAGCTGAAGAGTGGATGGCAGCTCAAGGGTCTTTTTCCAACGTGTCCCCTGTGGGAAGAGTATTTGCATTAATTCAACTCCCACTATGTGTGCAGCACTAATGCTCTCCAAAGTAGGGTGCAAGATCCCCAAGGATCTTGTGGAGCAGAAAGACATATTAGGACTTCTGTTTGTATTTATTTTCTAATCAAAGAAAGAAAAGAAATTAACATCTAATGGAAAGTAGTGTCTTCATACCTGGAACCTGATATATCGTGAGAATGGAGGTTAAGACCACAAAGAAGGCTGATAGTGGCGACTTTAGGCTTTATTTGTCCATTTTTAGCATATAAAAAAATTGTGATGGGCATGAAAGGATTTATAGATGTAAAAATAATCCTCACAAAGTGGACACCTGACATAAAAGAGGTCATGGGTTGAAAATAATATTGTGATTTAAATAAGCAAACAACAGAAAGATAGTAGGGGGATACTTCCCCTCCCAGAATGAGCTGGATCAGCTGGACACATTGTAAGGGAAAACAGCGACAATCTAATCAGATCTGATGAGAAGTTGGTAAAAAAGCAGACAGTTAGTAAAGAAGACTCTGAAATATAAATTTACAGCCACAATCTGTAAGGTGACTTTCCTAAGTTAATACCATGCTTTGAGATCATAGCTAATGGATATATATATAACCATCACATTTGGCAACAGATTTAAAAACCAAGCACTTAAAATATAAAGGCATATCTCTAAAGTTTTTCAGAAATGTTTAGTTATAAAAAATCAGTCCTATTTGTTAAGTTTTAATAAACTCAATACTGTTTAAAATCTCTTGAGGTTTCTTACACAATAGTAAAAGACAAAAAACCCACACACCATTGGAAAAATACTTCCTGACTTCCTGGCTGAAATACAGAGACAACAAGATGGCAAAAAAACTAAGATGTGTTCATCTGTCAGAAAAAGGGTATTTAAAATTGTTAAATGATGCTCAGAAAACATTGCTGAAGATTTGAAGCAATAATTACTAGAACAAATTATTAGATTGCTCAGTGTGAGAGGTATTCTGTACATTTGGATGTAAGTAGAGCTGTGTCAAATACATTTCAGCTTATGGTAATTCCTATATTCTATGTAATGAAGAAATAGCACAAAATTTCACTTATTTATGGACTACAAAAATGCATATGAGCTTATTGCACACATACTAGTAATGAGAAAAAGTTGGACAAAGATTACACCTTTGGAACTGCATGGGGGAAAGGAGTTGCCAAAATAATAGCTAAGAAGAAAACAGCTGAATTTTTAATAAACTCTTAAGAGCCAAGGGTGGTTCTAGAATGAAAATTTAGAGTTCCTGGAAACCCCAGACCCAAGGGGAGCCTGTACTTATTCCCAGCTCTTTTGTATGAGCTTCTACTAAGTGCTCATGCAGAAGACTAGGGGTGAGGTAGGAGACCCGAGAGAGTTCTCTCTGTGTTGCACAGGCATAAAACCCCAGATTCTTTTATATGAAAAAAAGCTCCATGCTTCTGGAGCAAGGGGTGAGAGTGAGGAAACACTCCCATCCCCTGATCCTAGGCAAAGAGCTGCTACCACTGAGCTAGAGGCAGAAGTGAAAGCCATCTGCTACCAGGGGAGGGGAAGAAAACCTGCTTCGGGGTTTGAAACATATGTAAAAGTAAAATATTAGGCAAAAGTAGCACAAAGGATGGGCAGGAGGAATGGAAGTATACTGTCACAAGTTTCTACTACTATACCTGAGATGGTGTCATAACATTTAAGGGTAGATTGTATATTGCTACTGTAGTGCAATCACTAAAAAGCAGAACAAAGGTATAACTATTAAACCAGTAGTAGATATAAAGACAGAATGATAAAAAATACTCATTAATCCAAAACAAGGAAGGGAAAGAGAAAAACAGAACAAAGAACAGATGGGACAAAGTATCATATGGTAGATTTAAATTCAACCATTTACAATTATATTAAATACAAATGCCTAGTACTCCAAATAAAAGGCAGAAATTGTCAGACTAGAAGGAAAAGTAGGCCTGACTATGTGGTCCCTGGAAAAAATCCCCTACTTTAAATATAAAGACATAGAAGGTTAAAGGTAAAGAGAGATATACCATGCAAGCAGCAATTTAAAAATCAGGTAGAATGACTATATTAGTAATCAGACACAGGGAACTTCAGAACAAGGACTATAACTGGGTATAAAAGGGGATATTACATAATGATAAAGGGGTCAATATATATATATATATATATATATTAAAAGAGCTTCAGAATATATAAGGCAAGTGCTGATGGAATGGAAAGAAGAAATAAACAAGTTTACAATCATAGTTGGAAGCTTCAGAAAACTTCATTCCCAACTCTCCCTAACATTGAGGGATCTGACTCTGAAATTTCTTCAAGCTCTTTCCCTTTTAAAAAGTCACCTACAGGGAAAATACAGATACCTTGGCACGGTCTCCCTCCACTGTTCTGAGAAGGTAGGTAGGCATGGTGAAGTCCTGGACTTTCAGACCAAGGGCTAGAGCAAAGGCTCCTGTAGATATCCATAGTGGAGAAGAGATTGGTGAGAGGGTAGAGGAAACGACAAATAAGGTCTGTTTTGATCTCTTCATTTTACAAATGGGGAAAATGAGGTCCAGAATCCTGAACAACTGCCCCGAGGTTACCCCTCTGGTTGACTATACAGCCAGAAGTAGAACATCCGCACGTCTGCCCTTATGGATCACTACTTGGGGACACTTAGCCTAAGTAGGGTTCCACGCCTGTGCAGCACAGAGAGAACTCTCTCGGGTCTCCTACCTCTCCCCTAGTCCTCTCTATGAGCACTTGGTAGAAGTTCAGACGAAAAAGCTGGCATATCAGTATAGGTTTCCCTTGGGTCTGGGGTTTCCAAAGATTCTGGCAGAGAAGGGGAGAAGTACAATAATTTGAGAGGGTAGGAAAAGAAGAACAGTAATCTTATAGCTTAGAGAGCTGATGCTCAAATGCTTAAGTCAGCTTCCCAGGGACATAGGCTCGTAAGTAGCAGACTTGGAGTTGGAAGCAGTTGACCTGACCCCTACTCACCTTTGGGTGATGGAGGAAGGTGTGTAACGGGAGTAGTCACATTGGCATGGGCTGCCTCCCTACAGGGCCTGTGTGAAGAACAGAGAGAAGGCCAGTGTGGATGACACAGTGGTGCCTGGGACAGTTAAAGTTTCACAGACAGCAACATTTTAGATGGCTCTAAGACAGGTTCCTAAATTTGGTTGTCTATCAGAATCATCCAAAGACCTTAAAAAAGGACAGTTTTTGCACTTCTCCCCAGATCTACCAAATCAATAGTTCAATGAGGGAAGCCAGTGATTCACCTGTATTTGTCCCACCAGCTTCCCTGCAGCCAAATGGAGACCCTCACAGGGCTGGTGGGACAGGGCTGGGAGCTGAGGCCAGGCTCAGGGGCTGTTGGTTCCATGCAGCATACAGGTTGGCACCTTCTGAATGGAAGGCCAGGGTCCTGCCTGCTACTCTGGGCACCTAGCTGGGTCCAGGGACCAGGGTCCCATCAACAGGGCAGGAGCTCCTTGAACTGTGCCACAGGGACTCATTTGCTGACATCTGCTCAGCGACTGTGTGTATAGAAACGATTTCTTTGTCAAAACACATGACAGGGAGCCTGCTTTGGCCCCAGGCCTCTGTTTCATAACTCTTTTATTGGAGCAGAAAGGAGCAGCACATTATTGTTCTTTTGCTCCCCGTTTTCTCATGGATCAAGAAAGCAACGAGCACTTTGTGCCAATAGAAAAGGCTGCTTTGTTGTCTGAGGACAGGGAGGTGAGAGACAAGAAGAAGGCCTTTCACAGGCCATAAAAGAGACACACTACACAAAGAAGGCTTGAGGCCCACAGGCTGGCTGGCGGGAGGGCTTGGGAATGGGTGGAAAGAAATCGCTTGCACTCATTCACTGGCTCATTAAGTTTCACAGGTTTTAGTAGTAAAAGTGATCTGGGCAGGCATGTGCTAAGGTTCTCTGGCAAAGCTGTTTCTACTGAGAGAATCGTTCTGGGACGATTTTATACAGTGATGATGTTTCTGTAAAACTGAGTGGGTTGATCAGGTTGTTAAAGGTTTTTGATGTTTTAAGAAATCTTTTTTATGGCTTTAAAGTTCTTTTATTTAATTGGTTTCTTTATTAAATTTATTGGGGTGACATTGGTTAATAAGATTATATAGGTTTCAAGGGTAGATTTCTATGATACGTGATCTGTGTATTGCATTGTATGCCCACAGAAACCCTTGGTACTAATAACATGGCAATTAGTTAGTATGCTGTCTGTCTGTCAACTGCTTCTCCCTGTGACCTGTGAGGAGACTAGGTGGCTGCTGTCAACCTGAGGGACAGATAAGGCAATCAAGGCTTAGAGTCTGAGTTATCTTCTCAGCTTACACAGAACCAAGTTCAATTTCTGGTGCATATGTTTGTTTTATTTTATTCCAGTGATATCAGAAATTGTTTAGTAACATAAGTATCTTCCTACATTACTGACTTCACAAATATGAATTTTTCCATGTTGGGTTTTCCTGGAGCAGAGCACAGAAGTAGATTCAACTGATAAGTTAGTTCAACCTAATAAGATGTGCACATGACTTTGAGAAGCATTCCTCATTAATATAATTAATTTTTTTCAGTAGCACAGAGTGAATAATTGAGCAGAAAATTCCCCTTAAGCTATGTCTCTTCTTCCCCACTTCCAGATAAATGCTTTTTCTGGAGCAATGATTCTGAAATTTTATTGAGCATAAGAATCACCTGGAGGGATTGTAAATCAGATTTCTGGGCCTCACCCCTAGAGATTTTGATTCAGCTGGTCTGGGGTGTGGCCTGAGAATTTGCATTTCTAATAAATTTCCTAGTGATGTTTATGCTGCTGGTAAGGGAACCTCACTTTAAGAACCACTGTTTTAGGACTCAGATACAGCCCTTGCAGGTGTGGTTCAGTTGATTGGAGGGTTGTCCTATACACCGAAAGGTTGGGGGTTTGATTCCCAGTCAGGGCACATACCTAAGTTGTGGGTTCAATCCCCAGTTGGAGCCCCTATGGGAGGCAACTGATCACTGTTTCTTTCTCACCTCTATTTCTCTTTCTCTCCCTCCCCTTCTCTCTCTAAACATCAATAAACATATTAAAATAGGACTCACAGATATGGAGAACAGATGGGTGGTTGCCATAGGGGTGAAAAAGGTAAAGGGATTAAGAAGTACAAACTGGTAGTTACAGGATAGTTACAGGAATGTAAAGTCTGACAGCATAGGGAATATAGTCAGTGATATTGTAATAACTATGTATGGTATTGGAGGGACACTGAAAATATCAGGGGAAGCACTTTGTAAAGTATAAGATTGTCTAATCACTAAGCTGTACACCTCAAATTATTACAAAATAGTATTAAATGGGAACTGTAATTGAAAAACAAAGAACCCACTATTTTATAGTGTTTTTGCTGTGTACACTAGCCAGATATCTCTATAACTCTGCAAGTCTACACACAGAGTATTACAAATGAAACCATGCTTATAATTTGTTTTCATTTAATGAAATATGCTAGACATTTTCCACTTCTGCAGATTAGGATCTATGTCATTCTTTTTAATGGCTGCATAGAATTCCACTGTGTGTCTGTACCATTATTTGTTCAACCTGTCTCCATTACTGGATGTTCTGATTGTTTCCATTTTTCCTTCTACAAACAAATACTAAAGCTCTTTTCATGGATCCTTACACATTTGTGCTAACATTTCTGAGGAATAAATTCACAAGAGTGGAATAGATGGGTAACAGTAATTACTTGCCTTAAATGATATACAACTGTCAAGTTATTCCCTTTGCCATAGAGTTTCTCCCAAATTATATTCCTGCCAATGGACTGTGAAAAATTCTTCAACACTGAATATTAAGAATCACTTTTATCTTCGCTTATCTGATAGGTAAAAATGCTATATTTTAATTTGTTTGTCTTTATTAGTAAAGTTGGCCATTGTATTTCTGTGAGATGCCTGCTTATCCCCTTCGCCTGTTTTTCAGGCAAAAGGAATCCATAATGGGAGAGACGTGCACTGCAGATTCCTCACTGTGTCCGGCATGGCTTGGGGCCCAGATACCTCGCTGAAGCAAGTGGGAGGAGCACAGAAGAGAAACAGGAAACAAGCTACAGAAATGAGCAAAAATGATTAAAAGAGTGAATCTAGAAAAGCGAGGTGAATTAAGATTGTTTAGGCTAGAGAAAAGAAGACTTGAAGGGGCAACGGAAAGGAGGAAAGCCTTGAATTTCTGAGTGGTGAATTTTTTGAGAAGGGTGGCTGATATGTACTTGTTCTGCCAGGGACGTGGACCAACTCTAATTCCCATTGGTGAGAATCATTGAGTGTAAGGTAGGTCTTTCTGATTTTAAGTGACAGTTCTAGTCAACAGTTCCATTTTAGAGACATTTCAACTAAATTGGAGGCAATTTTGGTGCAGTTTCTCCTACACTTCAGATTGTGGAGCATGATCTTCCAAACACCACTGTGTTCCTTTTTTTAAGCTAGAGAAATTTAAAATACAGTGGTCAGGTCAATCCGATTTTATTTAATTGAATGTTTAAGGCTCTTTCCAACTTACTTTCTGCTGTAGTGTTTGGAGCTGTCCTTCCTTCCCCCACAGCTTTGCAGGGCTCACTTTTGGAGCTATATCCTCTGCCTGGATGTTGACTCTGGCACCAGAATTAATATGACAGCAGCCCAGCCCAGTAGCTGAGAGGTCCTCTCTCTCCAAGGCACCTGAGCAAGTGTTGTGCATTCAGGGAGTTTCCAGGGATTGGATCTAACCCAAATATCAGCCCACTTTGCATTTGCTCTCTGTCTCTGCCCCGTTGCCACAATCTTGACTCTAGTCTCATTACTGGGTTCTTTATCCTGTTTGTACCCAAAGCATTAGTGAGCAGTGGCAGTAAGAGGAGGGTACTGTCAGGAAGCTCCGGAAGCCCCTGACTTTCTTCTCCCCTGAATAGGATTACAAAGTCCAAGCTAGAGACTGGGGCATTGTCAACCTCTCTCCTCTGCCACATGTCACCAGTGACTAGAACTTATCACGTATGTCTGAAATATCTTTTTATCCTTATTATCTCTGATTTAGTTTAAGTCCTTTCTCCCTTTCCTGAATGAATGCATTGGCCTGCTGGCTTCCTCCAGTCATATCTTCTTCTAGTCCACTTAGTAATATAAGCATTCATTCATTCATTCATTCATTCATTCATTCACCTGCCATTATGTGAGAACTGACTTTTCTTTGCCAAACACATTCAAGACATGCCACAAGACTGAGTTATCTACTACAGAGAAGATGCCCAGGTGATCAGCCCTCTTGGTTCCAAGGAGTTGCGGGGACTTTCTGGGGTGGGGTACCAGAGGCAGATGCACTTGAGTTGGGCCTTAAAATGTATGTAGGTAATGAGGAAAACGCTGTTGATTGTCCGCCCAGCAGTCGTTCCTCATTCTTTCTTGCTGCAGTGGTGCTATTTATTTTCTTTCTCACACACTTGGGACGGCTGAATCTTGTGTCATTTAGGCCACTTTCATTTGGGTCTTCACTTACTTGCTGTCCAAAGTATTATGTGGCTTAGTGCAGGTGGGAGGGCTATTTCCTGGCGTGCAGTCCTGGGTCGTAGTAGGCTTTGTTCGTTTCTGCAGACTGCAGGGTGTATAATTAATCCCAAATCTGCAGCTTGGCCTGATGAAGTGGGGGAGCAGGAGCTAGAACATGAGTCAGAGAGCCTCTCTTCCACTCTCATTTTATGCCAGGGAGGACCCAGCAAATCCGGTAACCTGGAAAGGCATTTTGGCCACCATATAGGTCAGAGGTCAGGACACTGATGTAAATGAATGAAATAGGCCCCATTGCCTTATCAAATATGTAGGAATCATTTTTATTTCATGAAGAAAGCTGCTCTCTAATTTTCCTTGATGCAGATGGATCTCTTGGTTACTTATATTTTTCTAATAGGAATGGAAAAAAAAAAGAGTTCTCTATTGAAGAATAAACCACCGAATACTTACCTTTCAGGCTGGAGATGCAATAGGCTGTCCTGGGGTATGGGGGACTATAAAGAGTGCCCATCTAATGGGGCTGGCCATGGGTGGCACCAAGTGGTTTTTGCCATATGGGAATCCTAAAGCAGTATGACTGGTCTTCTGATTTCTCAAGAGAAACCTGAAATGTGATTAAATTTTTTTAATATATTCCTTTAATGCGAATGTGCATTATAGAGACATACACCTGGAAGCAGAACCTGGGACGGAGGCATTGGAGGTTAGGTGTGCAGAGCAAGTGAGTGAAGATACAGGGAGACAGAGACAGGAGCCTGGGCTTTCGAAGGACGTGCTGAATTGTGTTCTTGGTGGAAAACATGAATGTGAGATTAAAAGGCACATTATGGAGAATGCAAAAAAGCATAAAGAAGAAAATAAAAATCATATCCTGCTATACTGGGAAAGCACTAACTTTTTAAAAAAAATTATGTTTAGACAGAGGAGAAGGGAGGGGGAAAGAGAGGGAGAGAAACATCAATGTGTGGTTGCCTCTTGTGCACCCCTTCCCAGGGATCTGGCCCACAACCCAGGCATGTGCCCCAACTGGGAACTGAACTGGTGATCCTTTGGTTTGCAGGCCAGCGTTCATTCCACTGAGCCACACCAGCCAGGGCAGAAAGCACTAATTTTTAATGTTTTTCCTTGCAGTCTTCTTTCCCCCTCTTTACAGTCTTCTTTCCTGACATTAGAATGTGAGCATTTCCCCCTCATCGTCAAAAGCTCTCTGCAAAATTACTTTCAAAAGGCAAAGAACGTATAGTTTCAGAGCCAGAGCCCTGTCTCATGTCACTTTAAATATTCTAATTCTGTCAGAATAAATGTCCTTCCTGAATCTTGGCTATTTGTTCCTTGTAATTAGGTTCATCTATCCCCTGTCCTGCTATAGTGGTAGAATGCTCACACCTCACCCTTGGGAGCAGGGTGGGGGGTGATAGGAAAAGATAAAAACCAGCAGAGAGAGAGAGAGAGATCTAGGGAGAGGACCAAGGTTAAGCCAGCCACTGCAGATCCTTAGGTGGAACTAAAATCACATCTAAGTCATGCCTTGAGTGTGATTCCTTTGAGGAAAGTTTAATTAAGCATTGAGCCCTCTCTAGGTGTAAGCCCCTCAAGCTCTTGGACTCCCTAGGGCTTCTGGGAGTGGGTAGAAGCTTCACATTCCTGCTAATGTTAATCTTGGGTGGTCGGGCTAGGAATGAAAGAAAGGATCCAGGCAAATCCATGCCCAGCTCTGGAAGGAGGCTTCAAATTGCTCACTGTGCAGTGATTTCCCATGGTTAGTGAGTTAGCACTTCAAGGCCCTCTAACATCCTCTCCAGGGCAGGTGCCCCCCCTGGGTACCTGCAAGGGGTGTGTGTGAAGAGGGCTTGCTGAGTCCTTCAGGAATAAGGTAGTCACTGGCTTCTGTCTCATCTTTGTGTCTGTCACCTCTTACTGCCCTCTGGTTTAGGGGTGGGGGACCCTGGCAGACACACTATACCTGCTTTGTGACTTCATGTATCTCCCTGAGGGTGTGTTCCCTGTGCCTTGTGCAATGACTGCTGAGTCGCCAGGCACAGGTCTGAATGCATTTCCCAGGCAGCTGGTGTGATGAAACCTAGCTGGCCCAGCTCCCCTGCGAACACTTGGCTCCCCTCGTCTTTACTGTTTTCTCTTAACAGGCATTTGACATGGTAGTGGGAACCTGCTTCAAAGATTGTTCACAACACACCTGGGCTGAGTGAGATCGTGCTTTGTGTTTGTTTATAACATGGTTCCCAGGGATCAATGAGGGCGAAACCAATAGGACAAATAGAAGTGTAATGCAGATTGTTTATACTGCCAATAATAAGGAATACAATAGCTATTTATTGAGCATTTGCTATGTGACAGTCTTTGGACTAAGAGCTTTTATGTGTTAACTCATTTAAGCCTCAAAAATCTCTCTGAATTTAGGTAAAATTAATACTCTCATTTTAATAATGAGAAAATGGTCCAAAGTCCACAGTGTGGCAAAGCCAGGACTTAATCACAAGCCTATGCACTTGACCATGAATACACGTTCATAGAAATTAACTATAAAATAAAGAAAAATTTTAAGCAGTCATTCAAGTATCACTTTTAAATGTTTATTTTCCATTGTAATTATTAATAAACTATAGAAATGATAAATTATTTATAGCATCATCTAAACTAGAATCTAGACAGTGACTGTTGGTTTATTTTTATTTTAGGTGTATTTTTAAAATTACAGAATACTTGTTTTAATATAATTGTCATACCATGCATCCATTTCTGAACCTTAACTTTTCCCTTACATTAAGCCATAAATATTTTTCCATGCCATTAGTCTTCATAAATATTATTTAAAATGTTTGCATTATATACCATTAAATGATATGGCACAATTTACTTAGTTATTGGACCTTGAGGCTATTTTTGATTTGTATTCAATTTAAAAATAACAATATGATGAATAACATTCTGAAGAAAAGGTCTTTAAAAAATGTCTGGGAATTAAGCTTTTGACAGTGTGGAACTACGAAGTCAAAAAATTATTCAATGCTCTTGATATAGATAACCAATTGTTTTGAAAAAGAGTTTTTCCCATTTATAATCCAAGTGTGGGTATATGAGAGAGACTATTTTCATCATGCCCTCACCAGCAGTGGACTTTTGTTATTATTATTAATTACTATTATTATTATTATTATTATTTTATCCTCACCTGAGGACATTTGTTTTCATTGCTTTTCAGAGAGAGGAAAATAAAAGAAGAGAAGGGATAGAGAAGTACCAATGTGAGCGAGAAGCATTGTCTGCCTGTCTCCTGTGGGAGCAGGACTGGGGACCCAACCTGCAACCCAAGTGCATGCCCAACTAGAGTTGAACCCCTCAACCACCAGACCACACTCGAACCAACTGAGTCACACTGGCTGGGGGGACTTTATTATTCTTAATCTTTGTTAATTTTGTAGGGAAAACATAGAATCCAGTTTAAAGTATTGTTATCAGTAAGGTTGAACTTTTCTCATGTGTTTGTTGACTAATAGTAATTTCTTTTAGAGTATTCATAGTCTTTGCCTGTTTATCCTTTCATCTTCATACATTTCAGTTAACTCGTAGGAATATCTTATATAAGAGAAAGGGTCATCAAGGAATATGTGTAAAGGACCCATGGACAAAGCCAAAGGAGGGTGGGAGGTGGGGGTGGGTGGGGTGGGGAAAAGTGGTGGTGGGAAAATGGAGACAACTATTCTTAAACAACAGTAAAAAAATGAAACAAATACATACATACATACATACATACAAAAAAGGAAAGCATTACAAATTTAAATGTTTATCATATTGCAAATGGTTGATGCAAGGTGGTTATTGGTTATTGAATTTATGGTTACATTTAAAATAAAATGATCTTTTTTTCTTAAAAAAAGATGGTATCCTTTTGCTACATCTGCAGCAATTATGTTTCTATTCTTTGAATTTTTAGTTTTACATGTAGAAGATTAAATTTTTGTACATAGGAAAATCATCTTTTCCTCTGATATTTTCAGTCACATATTTTTGTGTACCGAGTTGGGAGAGTCCCCTTCTACAAGCTTGGTGAATGCTTACTTCTATTTTCTTATTTCTTTCCCATGTTTTGAACTTTTTATATCTCATTTAAAAATGTATCTAATTTGTTGTGGTGTTGGTATATAAGGTGAGACTCTAAAATGATTTTTTCTAAATAATAGCCAGGTTTTAAGCTCCATTTGTTGAAAATTGTGTCTCAATTGATTACTTTATCATTTCATATTTACTTATCACTATTAACTAGTTAAATTAATATATGTATACATCACAGAGATATATACCATTGCATTCTTCTTTTATTCTTACAGTTATTGTTTTATCAGTTTTCTAGGTTTTAAGGTTTATTAGTTTTACTTTTTATCATTATTCTAAATTTTCTTTGCCATTTTTATAATAAAAAATTTAGTAAAATTCTCTTATCACAAATTCCCATTGGGATTTTGATTAGAATCAGATCAAATCTATTATACATTGGAAAAAATTGAAAACTTTACAAATATTATCCTTTTCAAATCAGGAACATGATGCTTCCACTTAAAATTATTTTTGACTAATATTTAATAGTTCCTCCTTACACATTCTACGTATTTCTTATTAAGGTCATTTCCAGATATTTTATTTATCTCTAGTGTTAATGAGATCCCTTCAGGATCTCATTCAGCAAATCTTTGTTGAATACCTATCATATACTAGGTTCTATTCTAGGCTCTGGGATTTTAATGGTGTGCAACAATGGGTACATCACACCCTCATGGATCTTACAATATGGAAGACCAACGTTAGTCAGATAGTCACAGTAATGGGTGTTCAGCCACAGTCTAGGACAAGAGGACTGAAGAAATGACATCAGATACCATGAGAGCATATTATAAACAAACAAACAAACAAAATGCCTCTAGGTTGGCCAGAAGGGGTGAAAGAGAACTTCCTGAGGAAATAACAGAGAGCTGAAATGTTACTAATTATTGAAAAGTTTATTATATTTAGTCAATATATTGAACTCTTTAACTGCAAAAATTTCAGTTGCTTTGCTAGGGTTTTCTAAGTGTACAATTAAATTATTATATTTCCTATTTGTCCCATATTTCTAATTTATTTTATATTTATTGTACTAGCCAGATCTTTCCAAATAATGCTGAGTAACTATGACAATAGTGGAAAGTTCATGATTTTTAGAATAAACAACTTAATGTTTTGCTGTTAAGAATGATGGTGGCTCTTGGTCTGAAAAGACCAATCTCGTTAAGATGGTGGACTCTTTACTGGCTAGATTTTATATTTTTCATTGGAAATGTAGATTGAATTTTATCAAATGCTTTAGGAAAATATTGACTAAAGCATGAAGTTTTTCCATTTGACTTATAATGTATTTTTAACCTTGCAGTCCTGGGATATGCCCTATTCGTTGTGATATTTTTCTTATACTTCTAATAAAAAATCTATACTTCAAAATTAAAAATCTAAAGTTGTATTTAGAATTTTAAAATATCCATTTAGCTATAAATGAGATTGAGCTATAGTTTTGTTTTTTCTCTGTCATTTGGACACCAATCATATGAGTTCGAATTTGAAATGTGTATCTTTCTGAGATTATATGGTGATGGAAGATTAGAGTTTGGGTGGTGAGCATGCAGTGGGATATACATATGACGCATTATAAAATTATATACCTGAAACTTATGTAATGTCATCAAACAGTTACCTCAATAAATTTAATTTATTAAATTAATAAGCGCTGTTAGTTACTTATCCAATATCCACAGGTTTTTTTTCCTTGCCACTAGAATCCTCATTTTGTTTCTGGAAGCAAGGTGACAAATTGTAATTGATTTAAGTCATCGTGACAGTCCTGTTGTTTTCGAGTTACTCCATGTCTCAGTCTCCCTTGCAACTAGCGGTGGTCACATGACCAGTTCTGGTCAATGCAATGTAAAGCAAGGGTTGCTGCAGGGTCTCTGGGACGGCCTTTGCTTTGCTGACATAAGATCTAACTGTGGGTGTTCTTACCTCTTCCCCTCTACTTTGAGTATAATTACGATAGATCCTGGAGTTGTAGCAGTCATCCTGTAACCATGAGGAGACGAGCACAGAACAAAATGTCCACATGCTAAGATAGCAGAGCAGGAAAACCTAAGCGCTTGGAATTCTCAACCAATAGCTGTTACCCTTTACCTCCAGATCCTTGCTATGTAAGAAAAACGAATTCTTATTGTTTAAGCCTCTCTTAGTACTGGTAATAATACAGGAACAGTGTTGATACTGGTAACCAAATACCAGCGGGGGAGCAAAAGTAGGTTTACAATTGTTCATATGGAAATAATATAATAATTAATAAAGAATAAGACAAGAATCAGCTGTATTTTGTATACTCACAACTGTAAACCTAATTTTGCCCCACCCTGTATACCTCTAACCAGGTACATGCATATCTTTTGACCCAGCCATTTTTATGTGTGACCCCATCCTTAAGAAATGAAAGTACCTGTGTGTAGAGATTTATGTATAGCACTGTTTTGGGAGGCAAAGAACTAAGAACAATTGGAGTGTCTATCAATAGCCATGTAACTAAATAAAGTGGACTGTATCCATACAATAGAATGCTATGTAACTATGAGGAAGAATGATTTAGACTGACATCTATTGACGTTGAGGAATGTTCATGATATATTATGTGAAATAGAGCAAATTGAATAGTTAACATTTATAATAATGCATTTATTTGTGAAAAATCTGGTATATATATAAATGTTTGTATATGCCTACAAACGGATAAAAATACCTGCAGGAATGAGGGAAGTTACACAATTGAGTGAAACAAGCCTGGTAGGAAAAAAAAGCTTACCCTAAGTATTATCAAACTTTATTTTTACTGACCTATGTATAAGAACATCTAATGTGATATAAATAGACATGATATTGGCAATGATATTTTTGTCTTCTCATAGTTTCTTATTCCTTCTTTGTAAAACATGAATTTTAATTTTATTTCTTCCTGTATCAAGAATTCAAACATAGGTTTTATTTTCCTTTTAATGATGTGGAGGCAGAATTCATCTTGAATCCTTTACCTGGTAGTGAAACATAGTTTTCAGAATAAAAATGATCTGTTTAAAAGTGGGATATTGCTCAACTTTTAGTGTTTGAGCACATTAAAAAAATGAGTAGTGTATTCATCACAGGAACATGTAGATTTCTGGTACGCGAATGTCTTACTTAGTTTTCAGTGCCAGATTATGAAAACTCTTTGTAGTTCTTCATTCAAACCATCTGTATTAATTGAGAAAGACAACTGAGTGATGTTAATCCATTTTCATAACTTTAATATCAGGGGCTCATTTAAAGAATTCAATTTTTACCTCCTCAATTTAAGAATGAACTTCAGATCATCACTTTTGTTAAGAGAAAACTGATTTTGTGTAGGGATGTGTGCCAGGTTTTTTCTTGTCACTTAAGTTTCCCAAAGACATAATTTCTTTAGAATGAACAAGTCCAATCATATGTTTCAGGAACTGCTCGTGAATGCCCTTCAAAATGATTTTTAAGGTATTATCCTGATGAAGAAAAATGCCAAGAATTGATCCCATTTTAATTGGTGACCTGAGGTAGAGACTTTTCCTCAGATGACATGAACGATGTAATTCTCCTCAACAGTTAAAATTGCATTTACACTAGGTAGCCACGTAACCTCTGTGTCACACCACTGGCCACCATACTGTGCTGCCAATTCGTTGTGCAATGAACTGTCTGGGTCAAGCCAGACTGGGCGTCTAGTATAGAGAGTTGATTACTACATTTATCACGTGTTCTCTCCTTGCTGTTTTAGCAACAGAGATGTTCCTGGGGGATGACACAGAGAATTTAAATTCTTCTTCCTTGCTGAGTGATGCCACGGTGGAAGTAAGTTTCATAAGGTAGTAAGTCGCATGTTAACATCAACATCAAAACAGCACTGTTTGCAGTTGTGCTAATTATGACTTGTCTTAAACTTTTCAAGAATGTTCTCAACACAAAATAATTTATTCCTCAATGTTGTCTAAAATGAGCACATGCCCAAGGAGTCTTATGTTAAGAACCCAAAAAACTAAAACCAGTGACACCTGTTGGATTGCATGAATAGGCATAGCTAGCCCTATGATATCATTTAGATCTATGCTCTCATCATTTATAAGAAAAATATCACAAATTATTTGTTCTAACTAATTTGTCCTGAATGTTTTGAACCCTATTTTTATCATGCTAATCAACAGTATTTCAGCAAATGTACATTTGTGTTGCGACAAAAACAATCAAAATCTCAGTCCATTTCTTTACTTCAGTGACTTTTTTCATCTGATTGCTTTTCCTTTTTTATGTAATATGGTTTTTAGTTGTCTTTTTTGTTTTAATAATAGCTTTATTGAGATGTATTTTATATACTATATAATTCATCATTTTTAAGTGTGCAAGTTAGCAGCTTTTAGTACACTCACAAAGTTGTGCAACCATTACCGCTACTGAATTTTAGAACATTTCTAGTACTCCAGGAAGAAACGCTGTATCCATTACCAGACACTCTCTTCTCCTCTCTCCCAACTTCAGACAATAAGTAACCTGTAGATTTGCCTATTTTGTATATACATATTTCATGAAAATAAAATCATGCAGTATGTGGTCTATTGTGACTGACTTCTTTCACTTAGTATGTTTCCAAGATTCATTTATGTCATAGCACATCCTACTACTTTATTCTTTTTTTTTCCATATAAGACTCCATGATATGGGTATGCCACATTAGAAAGATCCACTATCTATTGGCAGTTTTAGCCACAGTGATCAGACAAGAAAAGGAAATAAAAGGCATCCAAATCAAAAAGGAGGAAATAAAACTGTCATTGTTTGCAGATGATATGATAGTATACATAGAAAACCCAATAGACTCTGCCAAAAAACTGCTTGACCTAATAAATGAATTTGGCAAAACAGCAGGATACAGTTAATATCCAGAAATCAAAGGCATTTTTGTATACCAAAAATGAAACCTCAGAAGCAGAAATCAAGAAAAAAAATCCATTTGATATAGCAACAAGAAAAATGAAATACCCTGGTTAGGAACAAACCTAACCAAGGATGTAAAAGATCTGTACACAGAAAATCACACAATACTGAAGAAAGAAATCAAGGAAGACACAAACAAATGAAAACAAATACCGTGTTCATGGATTGAAAGGATTAACATCATCAAAATGTCCACACTACCCAAAGCAATTTACAGATTCAATGCAATACCTATTAAAGTACCAATGGCATATTTCACAGATACAGAACAAACATTTCAAAAATTTATATGGAACCATAAATGAGCCCAAATAGCTGCAGCAATTTTGAGAAAGAAGAGCAAAGTAGGAGGGATCACAATACCTGATACCAAACTGTATTACAAGGCCACTGTAAACAAAACAGCCTGGTACTGGTATAAAAATAGGCACATAGACCAATGGAACAGAACAGAGAGCCCAGAAATAAACCCAAGTCTCTATGGTCAAATAATATTCAACAAAGGGGGCAGCAACATAAAATGGAATAAAAATAGCCTCTTCAACAAATGGTGTTGGGAGAGCTGGACAGCTACATACAAAAAAATGAAACTTGAGCACCAATTTATACCATACACAAAAATAAATTCAAGGTGGATAAAAGATTTAAATATAAGTATAACACTATTAAAGTCCTAGATGAGAACATAGGCAGGAAAATTGCAGATATTTCATGCAGCAATATTTTCACTGATATATCCCTTAGAGCAAGGGACATAAAGGAAAGAATAAACAAATGGGATCTCTTTAAAATAAAAAGCTTCTGCACAGCTAAAGAAAGCAGTATTAAAATGAAAAGAGAGCCAGCCATATCAGAAAATATATTTGCCAATGATATCTCAGACAAGGGATTAATCTCCAAAATATATAAAGAACTCACACAACTCCACTCTAAGAAGACAAGCAACCCAATTAAAAAATGGGTAAAGGACTTGAACAGACACTTCTCCAAGGGGCACATACAGAGGATCCAGAGACACATGAAAAGACGCTCAGTATCAATAGCTATCAGAGAGGTGCACATTAAAACCACAATGAGATACCACTTCACACTGGTCAGAATGACCATCATAAACAAAGCAACAAGCAACAAGTGTTGGAGAGGTTGTGGAGAAAAGGGAACCCTAGTGCACTGCTGGTGGGATTGCAGATTGGTACAACCACTATGGAAAACAGTATGGAATTTTCTCAGAAAACTAAAAATGGATCTGCCTTTTGACCCGGCAATTCCACTCCTAGGATTATATCCTAAGAACCAATTCAAAAGAACCTATGCACCCCAATGTTCATAGCAACACAATTTATAATAGCCAAGTGCTGGAAGCAACCTACATGCCCATCAGTAAATGAATGGATCAAAAAACTATGGCACATTTACGCAATGGAATTCTATGCAGCAGAAAGAAAGAAGAAGCTCCTACCCTTTGAATAGCATGAATGGAACTAAAAGCATTATGCTAAGCGAAATAAGCCAGGTGGTGAAAGACAAATATCATATGATCTCACCTTTAACAGGAATCTAATCAACAAAACAAACAAACAAGCAAAATATAACCAAAGACACTGAAATAGAGAATAGGCTGACAGGGACCAGAAGGGAGAGGAGAGGGAATTTCAGGGGAAAAGGGGAAAGGTTTTCAGGAACAAATATAAAGGACACATGGACAATAACGGGGGCGGAGTCGTATTTAAGTTTATGAAATTTTTTGATATGGTATGAGATAAGAGTCCAACTTCATTCATTTGCAGGTGAATATCCAGTTGTCCCAGCACCATTTGTTGAAAGAGACTCTTTCCTGCAGTGTATTGTCTTGGCACTCTTGTCAAAGATCAGTTAGCCATAGGTGTATGGCTTTATTTCTAGACTTTCAATTCTATTCCACTGATTTATTCTTTAGGTCAATTTTAGCTGTACTTATGTTAGTGCCATACTGCTGTAAGTACCATTGCTTTGTAGTCAGTTTTGAAATCAGGAACTGTGAGTTCTACTTTTTTCTTCTACTTTGTTTTGCCTGTTTCCAATACCCTGTAATTCCATAAGAATTTTAAAATCAGCTCATTAGTTTCTACAAAGAAATCAGCTGATATTCAGGTAGGGATTGCTTTGAATCTGTGGGTCAATCTGGGGAGTACTGCCATCATAATAATGTTACGTCTTCCAATCCATAGACATGGAATGTGCTTTGTGTGTGTTGGGAAGGCTCTGCACTGGGGCTGTAGGTAGGCTCCAGAGAGAGGAGGTGTAAGGCTGTTCTTAAAGGAGCAGAAGTTGGCCCAGGCAAAAAAGCAGAAAAAGCCATTCCCAGCAAAGAGAACTTTGAAGGCAGAGAGGAGTGAGAGGGGCCTGGTAGAGCCAAAGATGAACAAACAGCTTGAGAGTGGAGGCTGCAAATGGATGGGGACCTGCAGACAGATTTTCCCAGGGCCAGAGTAGTTTATAAATTTGAGTCACATTTCTAAGTAAAGATATTTTATTAGAAGCAGAGATGTTTTATGCAAAAGCCAAGATTGCCTGCTTCTCTTAATGAAAACAAAAAAGCCGGCCACCTGGCTGGAACTAAGTGACCACCCCTCAGAAGAGGTCTGTGCACTCCAGTTCATCACAGTGTTCACCTCCTAGTCCAGATTCAGACCAATGGGCATTCACACTTTCATCAAGCAGCTGTAATAATTCAGACCACCAGTTTCTTGGCATTCTAATTTTTAGCTTCTGGTTAAGCATTTTTGGAAATTAAAGAGCTGGGGATAGGTAGGGGAATTCAGCAGAGTTAAACTAGAGGAGTAGTGGTGTAAATGAAGTGTGCTGAGGGCTAGAGCGAGAGACAAAGGCCCTGGGAGCCTAGTGCTGGGGTGCAGGTATTGAAAGGCACAGCACAGGGGAAGGAAGGGAGTGGGGTGGCTAAATTAGAAGGCAGAGAGTGAGAGAACCCTAGGGAGCTCATTCACAGGGACCAGGGTCCAGGCACAGGGCAGAGTGGATGTGAGAGGGCAAATCACTAGCATATGAGGCATTTGGGTATGGAGAAAGCCAGGAAAGGCCCTTTTCTGACTGATTTAGGCTGTGGTCTCTGTATAGGGCCCCTCCTAAGGCATCTCCAGAACCAGCAAGTGGGAGTACAGAGGAGTCTGGGTGGGGCCTGAGAAGCCTTTTTATAGCTGTGAAGTCCTGGGAAGCCCCAACACCCATAGAAGGACAAGGGGAGGACAGAGGCTAAAGTTTGGGTGCACAAAGACTATTTCAGAATGGCACTGTAGGAGGGGGAGGCCTGAAGCATGGAGATAACTCATGATGTCATGGGCAGGAGATGATGGTCAGAATGCTGGAAATGGACCAACTCCCAGAGGTTTTCTGGCTCATGCTCCACCAGGGGACCCTGGTACCCCCATGGTCACTTAGCCTCTGCTTGATTGTTTCAGTGTTAGGGTACATACTGGCCCAGGAGACTGCCGGTACCAGGAGGTGGCTCTGATGAAAAGACTTTCTATGGAGCTGAAGTCAAAAATTTTTTGCCTCCTGGCCCTGCTCCTAAGGCCAGACTGAACGCCTTCCTTTGTCTGAGGACAATTTTCCTCACCCCTCTGGGTCCTTAATCACTTCTAAAGGTGGTGTTATGGGTTGATGACTCTGGATGTGGCCCCATTTGCCATTGGCTCTCTGAAATACAACTCACAAAAGTCACTGGAGGATGGGCATGGGGCCTCCCTTGGCCATACATTGGTGGCATTTAGGGTTACACTAGAATTTTTTTTTATTCTAAGCATCAGGCTGTGCAAGTGGGAATTTATAAGCTTTATCTCAACAACTCCCTGAGCTAAATAGGAGGGAGCTAAATAGGTGTGAGAGACTCAGAGAGAACTAGTAACACCACAGATAACACCATCGGCAAGAAGCTAGCCAATGCCAGGTCTTTGCCTCCAAGCCTCCTCCCACCACTGGGGCCCAGAGTCCTGTGTTCTGACTGGGGTGCTTCTTTACAAAGGCAGGTTGGAGAGTCACACTGCAGGGGAGTGAGCGGCTGCTTGCCCTGTTCTGGTGGGACCGGGTTTAACTGACCCTGGCTCCTACAGCACAGTCCTTCTGGGATGTCCCATTGTCAGACCCGAGGAATCCCACTCTGGGATGTGCAGGGCAGACCAGCCCCGGGTTAGTGGAGGTGTTCCCCTGCTCAGCTCTCAACTCCACCTTCCCAACTTCCAGAGAGGGGCTCCCTCACAGGACTTGAACTTGCTATGGAGGATTTCAAGGCTGCAGGGCTCCTCTCATCCCAGTTTAGCTTTGCAGCTGTGCATCAGGGCCTGAAGCTTCCACTGGAGCAACATCCCTGAAAAAAGCCTTTCCCTCCTCTCTTATTTCCCTTTAATGTTGTTTTGTTTTTACTCCCAAATGCAAAATGTGGCTTTCTAATAAGTCACTGCCCATTTGTATATACCACAGGCATCAGCCATGTGGTACTCCTCACAGTCCCTGTCCCCAAATGTGTTTTCTCACTTCTCTGCCTTAGATGATACCACTTGAAAGGAGCTGCAAGCCTCCAAGTGTCTCCAAGGGGCTAACATGTGCTGGATAGTAAGGATTCCTAGACATGGGCCAGGGTGGACACCCCAGGTGGGTTTGCGGTACTCTCAGCCCCAGGTGTCAAACCTCTCTACCACCTGCACCCTGGGGCCTGGTGTAATCCAGAGGGCAGTAGGACCTGGATTAAAATCACTGGGAGAGATTTAAAAAATGCCCAAGGCTATAAAAATAGTCATGGGGATATAAAATGCAACACAGGTAATATAGTCAATGATATTGTGATAATCATGTATGGTGCCAGATGGGTCCGAGAATTACTGCAGCGATCATTTTATAGGGTATATAAATATCTAATCACTATGTTGTATACCTGAAAGAAATAATCTATGTCAACTACAATTGAAAAGTAAATTTAAAAATAGGCTCAGGGTCCATTCTCACAGATTCTAGAACTCAGTTCACCTGGGGTGAGAGACACAGGCCTAGTGGAATAGGCATTTCCAGACTCAGTGTGTATGATCAATATGCATGTCCCTCCCTAGTTCTAGAGGTGAAAGGTTATGTCAGAAACCTCAGGGCCTGGCCTGCTGAGTGGCAAGTCCTGCAGAGAGCAAATACAAAGCAAAGGTGGGCCAAAGTAGGCTTACAGCGATATGTATGTAAAACAGAACTTTTTCTTGTATTACTCTTTTTTTTATTGTTGTTCAAGTACAGTGATCTCCATTTTCCTTTCACCATGCCCCTCTGTCCTCCCACTCTTGAAACCTACTCCCTTCGGCTTTGTCCATGTGTCCTTCATACTTGTTCCTTGATGGCCCTTCCCCTTTTATCCCCTATTATCCTTCTCGCACTCCTCTCTGGTTACCGTCAGTTTGCTCTTTATTTCAATGTCTCTGGTTGTAGTTTACAAATTACTGTATTATTTTGTATATGAACACTATAAACCTACTTTTGCCCACCCTGTGGGAGAGGAAGTTTCAGGAGACAGGGAGAACGCCGGTGCTAGAAGCCAGGCATCTGCAAAGCGGGGAGCTCTAAGCCAGGGAGGAGGCAAGGCTAGGTCACACTCAAACTCCCCCAAATTCGGCCGGGTAGGAGTCAGGGCACACAAAAGCCAGGCAAAACATGGATGCTTTGGGGCCAACAGCATCCACAAAGACTAGGCCCAAAGAGTCTGGAACTTGGACTCAAGCTGGCAACTGCAGGTCACCTAAATAAATGAGAGGAGGTCTGGCTTGACTCCAGGTTCATAGGTACTTTTTCCTAGAATGGGTCCTCAGAACTCCAGACAGTCCAGTGCACCTCCCTGACCAGAACCGGAGACGCTACTGGACACTGGTTTGGTAGGCAGGCAGTCTTGGAGGAACAAGGCTTGAAAATCGGGAAGGAAGAGACTAAATAGGGTAAGTAGAGAATTCTGTGGGTTGAGACTAAGGCCTAAAGATGTCCCTGAGGACTAAATAGGGTCATGAGGGGGAATACCAGGTATGGGTAGTAGGTCTTACCCTCTCTCTTCTAAGAGGTAAGGAAGGTCCTGTTGAGGGACAGACACCAGGCCAGGAAACTTGGAACAAAAAGGTGCCTGGGTGTACATCTTCCTGCAAGCTAGGCAGGTACCAAAGCTCTCTGGGGCCTGACAATAGTCCCTGCACACACTTGTTCCTGGCTACACAGTGCTATGCCTTCCTCGGGACCAAGATCTCATGCCATTCAGCAACTATTTCACTCTCCACTGCTTCCGTATGAGCTTCTCATAGGTTGCACATGTGAGGTCCCCACACGAGATAGAAGTACAGAGGCTTAACCACGGAAATTCAAATGCAGTGAGGCTTACAAGAACTAGGCTGACAGTTTTAGAACAATTCCCTACAGTTAGAAACTGGGCAGTGCTGGGCTGCAGGGGGGTGAGTGGGGTTGTGGTAGGAGATGGATAGGCTCATTTTTTCTTCAACTAAATTGAGCAGAAAAGATCCAAATAAATGCAGGCCTTTAATCAGAACATACTCTCTGATAGCTATTGACTTTGCATATTAATGGGTAAATTGTATTAGGTTTCACTTCTGCATAGCTTTTTCCTAAAAACTGTAGCCCCACAATAACTGGCCCTCACTGAGTCCTAAAGCACAGTGGTTTTCAAACTTGAGTGTATGTCAGAATAATCTGAAAGGCGGAGGGGGCATGGGGCACCTCTAGAGTTTAATAGGTTTTGGGTGGGGCCTGATAATTTGCATTCCTAAGAAGTTCTGATACTTCTGATACTGCTAGTCTGGGGGCAACACTTTGAGAACTACAGCTATTAACTCATAATCTCTACCTTACAGCTAACTATTTGTATCTTGTCTAAAACTGATCCAGAATTATTTTCTACATGTCAGTCTGTCTTCCCAGCCAGCTCTCAATTCCCTGGGGCAGGGATTGTGTGCTTTATATTTTCCTTTACATCAGTTGGCATATGTTGGACACACAATAGATGAAATATTACACATTGAGAAGAACTTGAAAGAATTTGGTTTCTTCAAGCAGACAGGGATCAATTCTGTTTCATTTTAGGACCCCCACATTTTGAAAAAAGAGCATCTAATTTTTTCCATTATTCACATTTGCAGAGGAAAATCTTAATATCCCAGTCTCACAAAATAAATGTTTCAGTCTTGATTTAGGAAAAAAAAGAGTTCATTCCTTCATTTTTTCAAACAATGTACAGTACAACTGAACAACAATGCACATGACTGAAAAATGCAATCGCATTTTATATTTCTCACTACTTTTTAAATAATTCAGATATTAAGGAAAAGAACTGCTAATCACATTAATGCATTACAGAAATCAAAATTAACTTACCACACAAAATAAATTAAAACATTATTAAATATTAACCTTTTCAGTGCAACATATACAGAAGTCAGAGTAACAAGTTCTTTAAAAAAAAAGCATCATGTTTGTTATAATAAAGATAATGGAAAGTTGAACACTTCCATCAGTTATTACATTAGAAAGAGGGGTTGCTTTTCAGTACTGCGTGGGTGCGCTCGCCACTGGATCTTTCAGAAAACCTGGTGAAATCAGTGGCTACAGAGAACAGGTCTTATGTTAGAACGTTAAGAATGAGCATAGGTGTCCATCTGTTTCTGTGATGTCCCCCATGGTCCTGGGCTTTTGAATCATCTCCTGACCCCCCTTTACTGAGCAGGTTGGAAGAAATCAAAGCCCAGACCCTACTAAGGGGTCAGTGTGCCCTGAGCAGTGTCGGAGCCTGGTTGACCCACTCCTGCCAAAGTGCCTGGAAAAGCAGCCAGTGGCCCATGTGCACCGAGACCTAGTTGGATGACCTAGTTGAAGATACCAGACCCTTTTTTCTACCTGCAGAGAATAGTCCCCCAAGAAGCTCTAGAACCACACCTTCCCCTCCTTCACCAAAGGGGCTGGGGGAGTGTCGATCCCACCTCCTTCTCTTTTTCAGGAAAATAGACTTGGGGGACATTCTGCCCACCTCTTCTGTTGGAACTCAACGGCAAGCTCATACCTTGCTTTTTCCCACTTGTAGCCAGACGTGTTTTCCAGATCAAGTGAGACTGGTGTGTATCTTCCATCTAGAAGACAGTGTTCCCTGCCAGTGTGCCTGGAGGAGTCACGGCCTGCAGAACAGGCTCTGTAAAAGATGTGGAAGCACCTTCTCCATTTTTAGGAGTTTTTCCACTTCTCCTGAGACAGACATTGAAAACAGCTGCATTCCCTACTCCCAGGTGTGTGGCTACCTATCAAGTCAGGTCTTTGGAATGAGTCCCTAATCATCACGAACACTTGGCTTTCGAAAGAGCAAGGAAACACAAGGAACATGCAGACATGGGTTAGAAGTTGCATTTTTAACCTGAGATGGGGGCATTTTACAACTAACCAAAGAAGCACCAGTGCATGAGATGGCACAGGAACCCAAGCTTGTGGGCCATCTGATTTCTACCAAAGAAATCACTAAAGAAGTAAGGCCGTGTCATATCCTGGTGGATGGATAAAGGTCCAGCAGGTCTGCCTTGACCCCAGACTCTGCTTCCAGCTCTTTTCAGACCTCGTTTACAGAGGACTGGCCTGAGAGGCATGTTTAGGGTTGCACACATTGGAGCCTGCTCACTGCGTGGTCTTGCAGGCACAAGGAAGGGGGTGCTGGTGCCTATGACTTGTTGGACCCGAGGACGAGAGTGCTCACAGATGCTAAATCTGAAATCCCCACAGGGAACCAAGAAGGTTCCTTCTGCTTCTGTTCATGTCTCCTCACACCTCTGCAAAGGCTCTTGGAAGCCTACAGACTGGAGGCTGATTTTTTCATTCATTAGGTGAAGAAAGCCCCCCAAACATTACATATCAGTCCATATCCTTTAATGGCGCTCAGACCTCAGAGTCTCCAAAAGACTGAGAGAGATTGTCCTAAAGTAAAAATGTGACCTCAGGTTAACAAATGACACTACTTCACTTCCATTAGTCTCTCTAAACGGGAATCTCAGACCTTCAGAGTCTGATGGGGAAAGTGACACTGGAGTCTTCAAGCCAGCAACAATTGGATTGGTCTCCGCGTGAGCAGCTATGCATACCAGCCTCAGCCCACATATCTGTTGCTGTGGGACTGGTCTAAGGAATGTAAACTTAGGTCTATTTTCTTTTGTAATTAAAACCTGGAAGCTGCGTCAATTACATGGTTGGCGGGGGGGCAATTGCTGAACAGATCCCATTTCTGCTCTCAGAGCTTTGGGTGCACCATGGTTTGGTGGAAGTGCCAAGGTTAAGACATGGGTCAAAAATTGTCTTAGCTGTAAGAATGAGAGAGAAAATTCATTGAAATAGACAGACTTGGAAAGAAGAATTAGGGGAGGACAAGATTAGCTGGTAGAAATTTCAAGCTTACTTGACATATTTTAATGGTCACTTCCAGGATATGAGAAGCTCAATGCATTGAAGGGTTAAAAGCTAGAAATCTTTCATTTTCCCCAAATATTATTAAAGAAGACTTCCTTTGCAGGAGTTTATATATTATTTCATTGTTATTCCATTCCCAAATTTTAATAACAGTTCCCAGGGATGTGCCCCCTGCTGTTAAATGGGAGGGGGGCAGTGCTTTCCACAGGCTGGACAGTGGATGTGCCCCACGCCCAGGACAATTCCTCCCTTCTCAGAGGGAAAAGTAAGACCCTCATGGTGGAGACGGCTTGTGAGAGCTTTGAAAAACAAACAAACAAACAAACAAACACTGGAATATTTCTCCTCATACTTGAAAATAAATAAAAAAGTTAAATTTTTCCTTTTAAAAACGAAGTAATAAATCCACCAAGTGACAAAACGGAAAATAAATGACCAGTCCCCCTTTCATGGATGTGGCCCCAAATGCCCGTGGCTCACAGCTAATGCTCTATTTCGCAGCACACTCTCGGAAGCCGCTTGAGGAAATTAAGACGTTTAATCATGGAGCACTGTAGTGAGTATAGTGCTTAACCTGTGTAGAAACACACATGTTCCTTCTCTCTTTCCCAACAGAGGTGACAGATCTGTGCTGCTGGATTGGCTAACTTTTCCACCAGCATGTACCCGGGGGCATTTACCTCCTTTGTATCTTAAATGGCACAACGTCTGAACCCCACTCCTTGCTCCCATCAGCGACTCAACTTCTGCTTCCATCTCTGTACCTTGTGGGTGGCTTTTCCAAAGAGGACACCCATTTTTAATCAGTACTGTATAACTTCGCAGCCAGCAACACATCCATCATTAATGTAGAAATCTGAAAGAGTTTTACGCTTTTTACATTGGCTTAAGAGATTAAAAATAAAACCATCATCCAGCTAATAAATAAGAAATCATCTCCAAGGGTGGTGATGATTTGGGAAGGTCCTCAGCATCATACGTATGTCTGTGGAAGATGTTGGGCTGGTTGAGGCTCTTGTGGACAGAGGACAGGCACAGCTCTTTGTAAAGTTGGCATCCTCATATAACAATGAGCAGTTACCCTTTCTCCACCTTCTTCCCCAATAAGTGGATGAGAAAAAGATGTAACAACTATGCTGGAATCTCCAGTGCTGGGCAAACTGCATGCTCCTGTGGGTCCATTAAAAAGAAACACAGTCTGGCATCCATGAATGGTGGAAGACAAGTACACCTGGACTCAGGTGCCAGCTGACGCACACACCTTATGTGGGTAAATGGGAAGCCCACCCCTTGCAGTTCATTTTTGACCAGTCTTTAAATTGCGATCCACTGATTTCTTTTCTAGATCACACCGAATAACCCCAAGCAGACAGAGTTCTCGATAGAATTTTGAAGGAAGGCCCACAAAAGATGAAAGGCTGCACAGGTGATGCAGGCAGAGGAGGAAGGCCTGCCGCACATCTAGGGCATCCCTTGCTGGGCTGTCCTGAAGAGGTTCTTTCTTTATCAGGGCTGCCGCAGTCCATCTGGCTGAATTCCTCCTCTGGGATCTTCAGACCACTGTGAGGAAGGGAGAACAGGTTAAGCTCTGTGGGCCAGACCCTTGCCATGCTGGCAAAACAGGCTTGAGACAGAATCTTGGAGATGTATCAATCAGCCAAGGTCACCAAGTTCTCTCGGGTAGTCAGACCCAAGCCCAAGTGTTGCTGGTGCCACTTCAGGGACAGAAGCTCCTGAAACTGCACTTTCAGTGCCAAAGAAAAGGCTGACCAAAAGTGAAATGGGTTGAGGCAGGAAAGAATGGGGGATGGCCTCTGTTGTGTGGGCGCTCTGTTCAACCAGAGGTGATTCGACCCAGCCTGTGGCCAGTTCCCCCACAGAGAGTGGTTTAGTGGGCAACTCAAAAGCTGGCCCAACATTCTGATGGTAGAATGGCTTCCCCTATGGCCATACAAGAATGGACCCATGTGTTTCTCAATGGGTAGGGCCCTGAGGGCATCCTTTATGGCTGTCGTGGTGAGGCAGCATGGGGCCCATTCCCAGCAGCTCCTCAGCCTGGACAACTTCCTACTTGGTCCCTCCCATGATCCCTCTAGAGGTGGGGAGGTATGCATCATCTCAGGGACAGAGGCTTTGGGTTCAGTGCCATCTCTGGAAGGCCAGACCCGTCCCCATGCTCAAGGGTGAAGTCCCCTCAAACATGGGTAGAGGAGAAGTAGCATAAAGAAGAAACTTCCTGTACTCTGAAATGACTCTGCTGAGGCGCAGACAACTGGTACAAAATCTACTATAAATTTTCTTAGAAGATGTAAGTGATTTTTATGTTGGAGCTAAAAGACCAATGGATGACCCCAGAGGCAGTGGGAAAGGGACGTGGGTGAGACCCTCAGGGGCCTTGGTTCTCATCCTAGGTCCCCCACAGACTCAGGGTGGGACCCAAGCAGGCCTGTGACAGACTCAGTTTACTTGCATTACCCACAAATACTGCTCCTCCTTAATGCTTTTTTTTTTTTCAGATTAATGGATTAGCATCCTGTCAAGTCAAAAGCACTGCCCATGTGCCATTACTGTGCTTCTTGAAATGAAGACCAAATAAATGGTGCTCCCGGAGCTTCAGTTCCCTCCAGGCCAGATACCATGAGGTTTAACAAACAAACGAGTGTTCCAACTTCCCATTCACTTTTCTTCCTACACTCTGCATGGAACCTTGAGCTTCTGGAATGTTAACTGTTTACTAGTGAAGGCCACCTTGGGGTGGATCAGTCCAGGGTAATTGCCTTCTGACCCATTACTTCCTGAAAAGAAAATTTTATGATGAGCTCCATTGGTCTAAGTACATTCCAAAACAACTGCTGATGTGAGATTTCCCAGAGCTTGCCTGGATAAAGGAGCAGTTTGGTTCCATGAGCCCCAAGCTACTGATGCTCAGATGTGGACTCCTGAGATGTGCATTTGGCCTCATGTCTAGATGTCCAGTCTGCTTCGTGCATATTGGAAAAACATCCACAAAACAACGGAAGACTTAATGATGTTATAGCATCTAAAAGCTTAGAGTTCTTAGAGACCTTCTATAGGCCAAATACCTCACTTCACAGATGGGAAAAGTGAGGTGATTTTTCAAGGGAAAAGGAATGAGCACCTGTTGCATATCTGTAGTTGGTGATCCACTATACTAGATACTTTATTCCCAATGCCTTTTTTGATACTTATTCAAGTTACACAACACCTTTTTATTAAGAAAATTGAGGCTCAGAGAGGTTGTGTAGCTTGTTAAAAGTCATACTATCACTGCTAAGGATAAGGGAGCTCCTTTTTGACTAAAACACAGCTTAGAATAAACTAACCTAACTAAGTAGATAAATATCACCTTCCTTTTGTCCCTCCTCCTGCTTCAACCTCCAAGAACTTCCGCTCTGACCGGGAGAAAAGGTGGCCTTTTTCTCCACCCAATCAACAGTGTCTCCCAAGGGGAAAAGGCCCCTCATGGATGCAGCCCCTTACCTGTTTCCGAGTGGCAGCAAGCAGTCCTTCCTTTCAGGAGTGCACTGGGCTTCTCATGCCGGCAGATGAGGGCCTGGCACCACTCACAGTGTTTTCGGACCTGGCAGCAGCTGCAAAGACCGAGAACACAGTCAAGGCAGGAGCCTGGCAGGAGCACCCAGCGGGTGCAGTGTCTGCCCGAGGGGCCTGCTGGACAGCTCTATGCTTAAAACGAGCCCACCTGTGGGGCCCTCCAGAGGGACACACACTGCAGGGGGACTGAGTATCTGGCTGGAGGGTGACCTTTAGGGCAGATGCTGGCCAATAGCAAAAGCACCCGTGGGCCACCCTGAAGTCCCAGCTCTGTCCGTGCAGCTCTGCTCAGGGCAGCCTGGCTCCAGCTTTCCCGGCTCTCACAGGGGTCTGTCACCACACGGCTGCCAGCTCCATAAAGCAGCAGATGGGCAATTCTGCAAGTGTAGCAATAGCCTTAGAACTGCTCTCAGGACTAGGACAAAGCAGCCACTCCAGGCTGGCAGGGTATTGCCAACAGCCAAGAAGGGATGGTGGCCGGGCTGAACTGACCCATGGAAAGAAGGAGAGAATGAGTCATGAATCTCAGTGGCTTTGAATCCTTCTCTGAGGATTAATATCTTCTATTTGTGGCAAACCCAACCTCCCAGTGAACCTGTGTTACCCAGAGTCCTGAAGTTAGGACTGTGATGGCTCCTGCCTCCCTCCATGGGCAGAATTAGCATGAAAAAAGAACCAGAGAACTCAAAAGGTCAGAAAAGAAAGCACTAAGTCATTCATTACCCAGAGACACTGAAGGCAGTTTTCTCATGGGATAAGAAGGAAGACTTCATGTCCACTCCTTTTAACCTTAATGTATGTATAACATATGCATCTGCTGACTGGGGCTGGGAGGGATCTCGTGGCTGACAGGAGCCTGAGAATAGATGAGGAAACAAGCCTTTTGCTGTGCTTCCTTCCCTCTTGGTGTCTGGTGGCAATTTATGATCCCCATCCCAGCTGTGGGAAGGCTAGGGGGCCCTGGAATCTTTGGGCAGCAGAGCTGAGAAGGGGCCCTGCAACATTTCTGCCCACCTTGCTTCTGGCACAGTGGCCAGGGCAGTCTGCCTGGCAAGGGTCCCTCCTGAGTTGCAGTCCAGATTCATCTCATGCCTCAGGCCTGGATACCAGATCCATCAGTGATTGCTGTCTCGCACTCAGCTAGCCAGGGAGACTTGACCCTGTCATGACTCAGCCAGGAGCGTCCCAAGGGAAGTGAAACCAAAGCCTCTTGATTTCTCTGGCGTGGAATGAGCTGGTCCCAACCAATTCTGCAACTCAGTAGGGCCCCCTGCCCAGGGAACTGGCAGCCTGGTGGGCATGAGGGCTTAGGCACTGGCTCAGAGATTCTGAACCTGGTACCTGGCAAGGACAGGGTGGCAAAGGACAGAGGAAAGGTGGGACTGGCTGCCTTCCTGGAAATGAGAGAGGCTGTTCAGGTATCTTGGTTTGTTCTTATCTCCAAGAAATCTGATGAAAATGAGCTTTTAAGTCCCTCTGGAGAGACCACGTGGTCACTCAGTCTTATTCTAAGGCTCTAGGACCCTCCTGGCCATAGAAAGAGGACTATAGGAGTGATGGGTGAGCACAGGTAGCTAGCAATGGTCCATTAGGCCAGCAGTTGCTACTGCTCCGCAGGGAGGGTCTTCATGAGTGGCAGAACCTGAGCTCTGCCCCAGCTTGAACCAGAGCTGCTTGTCTTTTACCCGCAAACGTGTTTGTTCGAGGCTCATGCGAGTGGAACAGCTATTGCTAGAGAGGAAGGGGAGGCCAGCCCAGCTCAGATCTCAGCTCTCGCCACTTAACACCGGCTTATTCCAGGAGAAGGATGTGAACAGGCTGTGGCTGCTGTCAATGGCTGGGGCTCTAAAGGCTACTCCTTTCATTGTCAAAACCTGTAGCCTGTGCTTTATTTTTATTTATAATTTTTTAATTTAAATATTTTCACTGAGATATAATTAACATACAATAAACTGCACATACTAAAGTGTACAGTTTGATACGTTTTGAGATATGTACACATATATGCAACCACCAGTGCGGTTAAGATAATGAACGTATCTGTCACCCCCAGAGTCCTAGTGTTCCTCTGTCATCTCCCCCACTTCTCCCTCTCTCCCCCCCCACCCCACCCCACTTTCCCCCAGCATCCTGATCTACTTTCTGTCACTAGAGCCCAGTTTGGTTTGTCTACAGTTCTATAACAATGCAATCATATAGTATGAACTTTTTAAAGCAACATAGTGATTAGATATTTATATAATTTACAGAGTGACCTCCCTAATAAATCTAGTACCCTTCTTTTACAACACATAGATATTACAATATTATTGAGCATATTCTGTGTTATATTTTACATGCTCATGGTTATTTTGTAACTACCAATTTGTACTCCTCAATCCCTTTCCCCTTTCCCCCCATTCCCCAGACCCCCATCTGGCAACTGTTGAATGTTCCCTGTATCTATGAGTCTGTTTTGTTTATTTTGTGTTTTTTTTTTAGATTCCACATATAAATAAAATCACATGGCATTTGTCTTTCTCCGACTTATTTCACTCAGCAGGAGTGTGTGTTTTAGATGCCCCAGTACCAACAAACCAATAAACAAACAGGGCAGAGACACTTATTTATCTGTCCCAAATCCTAGGCAACCTCAGAGGGTGAAAGTCTGGCTTCCTGCATTAACACACGCTATTTACTCCAGCCTTTGCCACAGTGGCCCCATCCACTTCCTGTCTCCCCACCGTGAGTTAATCTATACTAAGCCATTGGCAGTCTTTAACTGTGAGTTCCTTATGCATATCCAACTAGGTATAAGATCTCTGAGGGCTTGCTTTGTGACTTAGACATTTCCCAACGTTTCCAGGGAATACGTCTGGGCAGATGCTGGGAATGCACCCCTAGAGTTTCTCCCTTTGCAGAGCAGTCCTGTTGAAAGATACAGGCCAGCAAACAAGGGTGAGAAACATCCGCAAACAGTCTCTCTAATGGTCTGGGCTCAGGAAGGCTTCTTGGAAGTTGCAAGGAGAAACTCAGTTTTGGAGGGTGAGTTGGGCAGAGAAGTGCAAAAAGAGGGAGGGCTGCCATTAACCTGTCACAACAGTTAACAGTGGCCTTTGTGTGGCTTTACGATTTGCAAAGAGCTCCTGCCCAAATGAGGCTGGGAGCTGTTTCCAGTTCATCCTGGAGCCCCTGGACATCCCCATCAGGAAACAGTGAAGGATCCAAACCCAATAACCGGAGAGTGAGCTTGCCTTCAGTCTACAGGGCTTCCAGCAGTGCACAGGCCCACTGCTGGGACCCTTCCAGGATGTGTGCCATTTTGGCTGTCACCAAAGTTCCACTTGGCTGAGATGACACCAATCAGACATCACAGCAATAAACTGCTGAGGTGGCCCTGTTATCGGGGCACACTGCAGATGTCCCTGGGAAAGGAGAAGGCTTGACTTTAGGGGCAGCAAATACTCACTGTATCAGCACACACGTGATGATGAGGCCAGCCAAGGCCACGATGGAAACCACCACTAAGGCGGTGATGGCCTGCTTCTTCTGGCTGGCGGCCACCACGGCCAGGAGGTCTGCGTGCTCACAGCGTTCTCCGATGTACCCAGTATGGCAGCTGGGGAAGAAAGGGACATCAGCATAGTCTCCTGGCAGAAGGTCTTGTTCCCCCAACTCCCCAGGGAAAGCGGGGCTGGAGCGACCCAAAGCTCTAGGAAAAGCCCAAAGAAACCCCTCCAGGTGTCAGTCAAGTCACTCCTACTTCCTGCACAGGCACCTTTTGCTTGGAGAATACGGGGCAAGGAATCAGCCTTATCTCGAGAGGAGGAAAGGTGCTGCCGAAGCGCTTCATTGTTATTGTCACCATGCCAGCACTTGGGGGAATGAAGAAGGCAGCAAATGTGTTGATGGCACTGAGTTCATTTTGGCAGTTTGTAAAAACTCAGGTTATTTTTAAACCAAATGTGTGTGTTCAGAATTTCTGATGATGAGCTCAAGAAAACACACTGAACCAGCTGGAGACACAGGCTGTGGTTTGCTTATCTTCTTCAAGTTTAATTAGTTCTGCAAGCAGTACCCTGGTGGCCCAGCACATGGGGCACATACTGAAGGCCGGGCCAGCATCACTAACTAGTAGTGGTGGGACTTGAGAAGCCACGGATCTGTGAACCCTGGTCCTCATTTCCAACTACACCTGGGCTCTCTCCACTGAGGATTAGTAAGGGCACAGAAAAGGTCATGTTCATGAGCTGCATGTAGCCTCTAAGGGCAATGTTAAACAAGCTGTGATCACTACTGGTCTTGCTGTTACTCAGAGGCTCTTTGGCATCAATCACTTTAGTAATAGCCTCCTCCTATGTGCTAAAGGCTGTGCTGATTCTTCCACATCACTCTCACCTGTGCTACCACCCCAACTCTGGGGCAGCCAAGAGTGGTTCTTACATGATCCCTTAGGATATGTTCTAGCCATAAGGAAGTGATGGCCATTTTTGGATGTAGGTATTTTCCACCCCTCCAAGCTTATGATTTTTTTCAATAGAAGACACCTAGCTTACACACTGGTTCCTTTGTCTGGGGTGACTTTCAAATTGTGACGGAAATGTTTGATCACCAACCGCTGCCTTCTCAGGCGGGGAGCCTTCCTTCCCACAGGGGACTTCCCTGAAAAGCAGTCTTGCACCCAACGGCACACACTGGTTTTAAGTTTTGTTTTGTTTTCCCCTTAAAAATGGCAATGGCAGCTGAACTGGTTTGTTTTTTTTTTAAAGTCTACCTTTTGATGAAGTAACTAGCCTATCACTCACTTTTATTTAAAAGACACTTGAGGAATACGGAAAAATGAGAGGATGTGAAGGTTCTTCCTGGTCCCAGAGGCATTCTGTCTGGCAGTGTCCTGCACCTGTGCCCCTGGCTGCTAGACCCCGGACGCCAGCAGGGCACCTTGACCGGGTCCCCGAATGCTGGATACCCTTGTCTTGTTATAATGCTGTTTTATTACAGCATTTCATTATAATGTCAATGAATTGAATTCTTTTCTAAAAATTTAAATCTTAAAAATAAATCTTTATTGTATTTTCTCCCCATTACCAATTAGTCCCCTTATACCCTCCACCTCCCAGCTATCACCACACTTAATGAACTTAACGCTTATTTATACCAATTAGCCTATGGTAAAATCAGTTTCATATATGTCATTTTGTGTAAAGTCTCAGAGCTTATCAATGACATTGAGGATTTGTGGTGCAGTATATTCTCCTGGAGTATAGGTTTTGCTCAATGTTAACAAAAATTTCATCATTTTAATGTTGAAGGAATAGGTATATTATGGGTTAAGATTTATGGCAAACGTTAGATGCTGCAAAAATTGCTGCTTAAGTCTACCCCCATGGACACCCGAGGACACGAGCTTCTGTCTCAATGCTTCGTGGTGGAAGTCTCTCACTATACTTGTGTCCAGAGCCCGGTTGTTACACGCCTTAGAGAAAGGTATTTTTTTTTTAGTTTGAATCCAGGCACCTGCTTTCCTCTGAAGGGTTATTTTATAGTAAGCATACCTTTTCTCATTTAATGCTTGCACAGAAAAGTCAAGTCATTTGGCTACACCCACCCTGCTAGGGAAGAGAGAAATTCATACCCAGGTCTGCTGACCCCAGAGTCTAGGTTCTCACTCACTCACCAGGCTGCTCACCGTACATGCTAAACAGGGGTTTGGATGAGAATGCCACAAATTCAGCTCTTGATCAAATCTAGCTTAACCTCCAATCATGATGGTGTCAAAGATTTGAGACTAGAGGTTCAACAAGGGTGCAAAGGTATTCATTGTTTGGTAAGTAAGGAAGCTGAGGAGGGCCAACTAGGATGGACAGTGCCACATAGGGCTGGGCTCTCTACAGGCCCGTGGAGGAGAGAGCAGGCCCTGGATGGAGAAGAAACAAAGCAGAAGACGGGGGATCTCTAGCAAGAAGAGCCTTCTTGGAAAAGGATCTGGACCACAGGAATCTGAATAAGAACCCTGGCTCTCACAGACTTGGGCTGGCAGGGAGAAGAGTAAGAGGCTATGGGATAGGGGCTGATTTTTATTTTTCTTTTGTTTTTACTTGGCATTAATAACAGTTATGTGAAGACAAAAGTCAAGAAGTAGCTCACCCTATAGGCTGTGGAGCAAACAAAGGCATGGGCCCATTACCACCAGGGAAAGCTGACAGCAGACTGGACTAGAGGCTGAGAGGCGATGATCAGCAGGCGTAAGTGATGAATAAATCTAAGCCCTCTTTGTTGACAGAGAACCCTGCAAAGGGTCCCCTCTCCAGCCCATCTCTGAGTTTTCATCCTACACCCAGATGGCTCCCACCTGAGTTTTGGGCTTCCTTTATTTGATATCCGACGCCCCTTCTCTGCAGGGCCCTAAGCTATCCCTTCTACTTTATTACCCATCAACAAGGTTTCGGCTAACCCTAGTTGTCTCTCCCTCCTCACTAGCCCAGTGTCAAACTCATGTCCAGCACACACTCAGGACACACCTGCCTAATGACTACCCTTCCCCTTACCCATCTCAGCTCCTGTTCTCCCCTCTGCCTCAGACTCTATCTCAAAGACTACGTTCTCCAAAAAGATGTGATTTACAGATCCAGTCACCCATCCATTCCTTTTTCATACTTCTTTCCTAGATCTCCTTGACCTTTCCTCCTCTGAATGCCCTTAGGACTAGGTGTACCTCTCTGCCTGCCCTTCCACCGGCCTCACTGTAGGCCAGTCTCCCTCCATGCTCCCCAGGTGAGGCCTAGCTCTACAAAAACTGGTGAGCCACTGAACAGAATGGGCTGGGGACCCTGGGCTTTGAGTGAATTGTTTGATTTCTATCCAGAAGTTGCAGCCAGGCCAATGAGACTTCTCTATGGACAACTTCCTCCTAGAAAAAGGTATTGCGATGAGCATAAGGATTAGCATAAATGTTTGTGCAAGGTCCGGGGTACAGGTGGGTGAGCACCCCTGAGGCAAATTTCATGTGGTTTGAAATGTTGCTGCTCTAATCTGCAGGCTTGATTCTAAAACCTCCCCCACCACTAGGTTCTGAAAACCCTATGAATTAACAAGCGAATGCTGGGAACTCTGAGAAATCCTATTTAAATAAAAGAGTGGCAGCCAGGTGCTAATTACAGCACATACCATTTATCTAGGAAGTGTGCTAAACTCCTACTTGAAATACCTTTTTTAATCCCAACAATCACAGTGCCTGTGAAGTCAGGGCTGTATTTACCCTGTCTTGCAGATTAGGAAATGGGAGCTTCTAGAGGTTTAAAAACCTCTGTCAACCATGTCAAAATACTGTCAACCATGAAGGCTACCTTTCTGGGCTAATGCAAATTAGTCTGGATGACACTCTGGGATAGTGACTTTAATGACAAACTCACGAACCCCAGAGCAAAAAGAGAGATGGGCTGCTGACGGCCCCATCAAGTGTGGCAAATTCCAAATATGCCCCAGATGCCCTGGAGAAAGATAAGGTCCTGCACTGGGTCACATTTTGCTGACTTTCCATGTTCTTCCTACCACGTTGTGGGTGCTTCCCAACCAGCCCTGCCTGCTTCAAAGCTGCCCAGGATTGGTCCTAGCCCATCAGGAAAGTCTTATTGCCAACGAGAGTGCTGTCACCTCAGTGTTGCAGCTGCAAATACAGCTGACCCTTGAACATCACGGGTTTCAACTCTGCGGGCTCACTTATATGTGGATTTTTTTCAATAAATACCTGTATTGTTTGTGATCCCTGGTTGGAAGTCCGCCGATGTGTAGGGCTGACTATATGCATTTATCTACAGCATTTATATAGGGACTTGAGCATCTGCAGATTTTTATATTGGTGTGAGTGTGTGTCCTAGAATTAATTCCCTGTGGATACCCAGGGATAACTAAGTTTTGGGGGATTCAAAAGTTAATATGTGGATTTTGGACTGTATAGAGGGTGGGGGACATTCAAGGCTCTACTGTACTCAAATCTAAGTTTCTTTGGATTAGGGAGCTCAGCGTGCTCCTGAATGAAAACTTACCCAGTGAGGCACAGGCGGCACCTGAGTGGCTGCCTCATAGTTGAGACTCTGGGCCATGGCCTACGGGGGCGCTGAGAATACCAAGTCTTAGCCTCAAGCATCCCAAATGCAGCTGGATAGCCTGTGGTCCACATGCTTGGCCTTTCCCCAGGCCTCCCATATCAAAACCACTCTGAAAATAGGGTCTAGGTGTTTTAAAGAAAAGGCCAAAGGTAATTCTGATGAAGGCAGAATTGACAGCCACCATGAAGATTTCATCAGTGACATCAACTCTAACTGCCCATTGGAACTACCTGGAAAGATTAAAACAAATCTGACCAACTAGATCAGAACCTCTCTGGGCCCGAGCATTTCTATTTTTAAAGTTCCCAGGTGATTCTACTGGGCAGCCAAAGTTAAGAACCACCATTTTGACTTTCTGGCCTTGGGTGAGGGGAGATCCTTTTTCCACCCTAATCATTTCTGATAATAGGGATGCTTCCCGGTTGCTTCTTACAACTCGGGGGGAAAAACATTTGGTGACTATTTTTTTATATTTTAAAAAACATCCCAACTTTCTAATATTAGACTTAATGAAACTGATTACTTTAGGTAAAAATTACACAAAGAAGGGAAGAGTCACTTCACCTGGTTACAAATGAATATTTGACACAGCTGCTGTCCTCTCCTTTCCCTCAGGCAGGCACTTGTTCCAACCTGGCCGCACATTAGAATCACCTGGGGGGCTCTGGCGACTCCCAGGGACATGGTCACACACCAGGAGGTGGTCATCCCATTGTTCTGTGCGCCCGGGTGACTCCAACGCACAGTCGGGCCTGAGACCCGCTGAGATAGAACTATCACTGAAGTACACAGAATCAAGGGCCTGCAGTCCAGAGTCTGCCACTTCCCTTCCGCCCTTCCTTTTTCACCTTCCCCTCCTCTCTCTAGGCATTTCCCCAAGGGGGTGGCTATAAAATGGCTCCCCTCATATCAAGTGCAGGAGAAACAGAAGATGCTACACCCCTGTTTAAGACAGGAACCTGAACCAANAGATCCTTTTTCCACCCCAATCATTTCTGATAATAGGGATGCTTCCCGGTTGCTTCTTACGACTGGGGGCGGGGGGGCGGGGAACATTTGGTGACTATTTTTTTTATATTTAAAAAAACATCCCAACTTTCTAATATTAGACTTAATGAAGCTGATTACTTTAGGTAAAAATTACACAAAGAAGGGAAGAGTCACTTCACCTGGTTACAAATGAATATTTGACACAGCTGCTGTCCTTTCCTTTACCTCAGGCAGGCACTTGTTCCAACCTGGCCGCACATTAGAATCACCTGGGGGGCTCTGGCAACTCCCAGGGACATGGTCACACACCAGGAGGTGGTCATCCCATTGTTCTGTGCGCCCGGGTGATTCCAATGCACAGTCGGGCCTGAGACCCGCTGAGATAGAACTATCACTGAAGTACACAGAATCAAGGGCCTGCAGTCCAGAGTCTGCCACTTCCCTTCCGCCCTTCCTTTTTCACCTTCCCCTCCTCTCTCTAGGCATTTCCCCAAGGGGGTGGCTATAAAATGGCTCCCCTCATATCAAGTGCAGGAGAAACAGAAGATGCTACACCCCTGTTTAAGACAGGAACCTGAACCAAATAGAGGTTATTTTATGTCACAAAGGGAAATGGGAAATGCGTGAGACTTTTACAAATATCACTTGACCGTTCAGTTTCATCTGACTAGAGTGGGTTTTCCCAGACACAAGGTTCTGGAATGCTGTTTTGCCTTCGCAGTGCTGAAAAGGAGGCTCTGGAATCACATTCAGGCTGTTTTCCCAAACGAAAAACCAGAAGGGAAGAAGTGCATAAAAAGAGAGTGTAGCCCTGGGAGGGTGAGGAGGTTGCCTGGGCTGCAAAGGGAGCTTGCAGCTGGAGATCAAAGGCTCCAGCCAGGGGGCCCCTGAGGCCTTTTCAGTTTTGTTGCTGGAGGTTATGTTGGTGCTGTTCTTAGGAGCAAGCTTTGTGGCTGTAGGTCTCTGTTTTAACAAGCATTAAATGATGTGTCTTTCATTCTCCTCTGCTGAGGGCTTGAGGGTCTTCCAGTCCTATGGGGCCGCCGGGCTTACTCCCTAAATCCCCTGTGCATGTGGTTCCTAGTGAGCGCCCTTTTCAAATTTTAAAGAAATATGATAATGTGTGGAGAGCTGTGCTCTTAAATTTTTTTCTTAAGGAAAAATTTCCCCGACTAGAAAAGGAATGTTTCTATGCAAATTGTGAAGTACATAAATTGTTATAAAGCAGAAAGAAAAAGAAATAAGAAAGCCCACACCGTTGTACATCCCACCCCCGCAAATGGTAGTTCGATAAACATGCTTCCTTTCAGACTACTGCTATGTAGTGTTTGACAGAATTGAGATTTTTCATACTTTTGTATTCTCATTTAACATCCCTTCACCCTTTGACTGTTATTTGAAACTCTGCAAACGTCCTTTAAAATAATTGTACAGTAATTTATGTGCATGGTTTGTTTCACTGAACCCTTACCATTTAGACGGATCCAATTTAGAGACCATACCTAAAGCCAAGTGGTTATTTCTGTGTACACATCTCTCTTTGCATTTGATATTATTTCCTCAGGACAGGGTCCCACAAGTTGGTACAGCGTGGTATAGACTTTGGAGCCAAATTGTCCTGGGTTCAAATCCCATTTCCTACTTAATGCCTGTGTGACTCTGAACAAATTACTTAATCACTCCGTGCCATATATTCTGGAACTTTAAAATGTGATAGTAAAAATACTTACCTTATAGTTGCTATGAGCACTAAATGAGTTAATATCTTGTGAAGTGTTTGGCACAAAGGAAGGACTGAGTGCTGAGAATGTGAATAAAAGATGGGAGCATTCTGAAGGCTCTTGGGAGACCTTGTCTTCATAAACTGTGATGTGCTGTCTGGCAGCAGGTTAATGCTCTCATTTTCAGCTGAGGCTTTTGGCATAGGTCCCAAGACAGACTCTTTAACATGGGGGCCAAGGACCAAGTTGACCAAGGGCCAAGGACTTTGGTTTCAGAAACATGTTTATACCAACTTGCCTTTAGTATGAAGAAAATCTACAGGGTTCGGGTGGGAGTGAGGCCCCTGAGCCCAGGGGCATCTGTGTTGGGCTTACCTACTATTAGCCTCATAAGAACTAGATTCACCAAGTCCTATGGCCTCTCTGCTCCTGGGGCTCGGGAAGGAGTGGGCCGGATGCAGTAAAGGCTTTCTTTGCAGCTCCGACCCACGGGCCCCATGGGACCACCCCAGTTCCACAGTCTACCTGACTTTCACTGCTCCTTTCAGCAGAATCTTTCAACGTCATTCAGCTATGGTGACAGGAACAATGACCTGATCACCACGGGGATGGTCCTGATGCCAAATGCTCTTATGCTCTGCTGGGAACTGGGCTTGGGTGTCTAACAGAACTTTCTGTAATGATGGAGACGGTCTCTAGTTATGTTGTTCAATACAGTAGCTTCTAGCCACCTAGAGATATTGAGTACTTGAAATGTGGCCAGTGAGACTGAGAAACACAATCTTAATTAAAGAAATTAATTTAAATAGCCTCACCAGCTTAGTCAGAGGGTCTGTTGTCTTGAACAGCGACAGCTCTACAGGAATTATGGTCACTGGGTCCTCATCACAAACCTATGAAGTACTAGTGTCCTCATTTTATATAAAAGGAAACTGAGGCTTTAATGGAGGAGCTAAGTCACTTGTAGAAGCGACTCAGGTCTGTCTGACCTTCAAAGCTGTGCCCTTAATGGCTGTGGTAGCTGCCTGGTGGTAGCAGACCTTCAGATCTTCTTCTGGTGCGTTAGACAGAGAGCGGATGAAGACACACACTTTTCCCAGACATGGGGATGATAGTGATGTCATAACTTCCTAACCCCTGGGCCCCTACCACCTGCTGGTTGTTGAGGTGAGAGTTTATCTACATAAAGTGGCTCAAGCACCCACAAGAAAACCTCTCAACCCTGATCTCTTGGGAGGTGTGTTCCTGATCACACAGGGCGGTCACCTCTCTCTGGGTGTTTGACTCTGTTCCACGAGAACACACTGTAGCCAGGGCCATGTGGAATGTTTTCCTTGGCAGATGGTACTTTGTTTTCACACTTTGCTGTGGGAAAGCATTAAGCCAGGGAGTTCAGTCACGCAGGAGCATTTTGAACAGGTGAGAAACTTCAAACTATCAAAACTTCAAACTAGTTGCCACTGGCTGCCGACACTGGAACCCTTAAAACTTGTCGCCAGGGTGGCTTCCTTCAACTATTTTCCTTTGTTTGAAGGCTTCTGCAGGCAGCGTGGAATCTGCCTCAGGAAAAATACAGTGTGCTAGTCCTCAGCTTGCATTTCTATGGCTTTACTGTCTTGGGAAATTCTTTTCCCATTTGTTCTCTGATGTAGTTGGGTACCAGCAGTGTTTTATTAAAGGGAGACACAAAATACAACATAGGGTTCCTCTGAAGCACAAATGCTTAAGGACAATTTTCACTACTGGCTATCTGACTAGTTATTTGTTTTGGCTTTTTTTCTTGACTTGATATTTTAGTGTGAGGTGTCATTTGAGGTTCTCTGAAAACCTAAAGACTATTGTTCTTCAGGATGATGGTAGTTTAGAAAGAACTCCCTCTTTTGAGACTATCATATTGGACTACTGTGGGTTTTCTTTCTAGGGCCATGAAAGACAAGGCCTTACTGTGCGGTGTGTCAGTTTTACTGACCAGAATGTGTGTGTTGGTTCCTCAAAGATGAGGTGGGTCTGAAGATCAGGGATGGGATGTCCTGCTTTCTCTGTAGAGACTGAGTTTCTGGTCTAGTGGGAATTAATTAATTAGAACGTTCTTCTAGGTACTGCACATATAATAGGTGTGAGATGTGGTCCTGTCTTGGGTGAGCTTATAAGCAAGCTCATGTTGTGTAAAAATGGAGACTGGAGAACCGGAGAACCTGTGTTTGTGAGAAGCTGTGCCTTTGCATGGAGATGTGAAACCTGACTTCCAAAACACAGACAACTAATTAAAACCACCAAAGAATGACACAGATTGCCATTTACCACCACATAAAACACGTCTATGGGCTGAATGCCCCATGATCTGGGGGGAAACTGAGGTAAAGAGATGGTCATTTCTTGTAGGGCTGTGCCTCCCCACAGGAAATCACCTTTTCCAAACTGTAAAACTATCTTGCCTATTTCCACAGACCCCACACTGGGCCCACAGGAAGGACTCTTTAAAAGTCTGTGGTCAGGTCAACCAGTCTGGAAATGACCCTGACCTTTCTTTGGCAGAAAGTTTACCTGCAGGAGGAAGGTTCCAACACCTTTCCTGGAAACCAAAGAGCTTAGTAATTTCAGGTGAACTTTGTGAGGCTGAGACTGGCATGCCCTCTGAGGCAGTGGCTGAAAACATGGGTTTGGGGGCTGGATTATCCATCTGAATCCCAGCTCTACCGTTTACTTGCTCTGGGATTCTGGGTAAGTTGCTTAATTTCCCTGAGCTGTCTCAGTTTTCTCATTTATACAATAAGGCAAGAATTCCTACCTGAGAGGGGAGCTGTGAGGATTCCATCAGCCACTGTATGTGGAGTTCTGGGAGCCATGCCTGGCTCTAGCTACAGCTTATATTGAGAAATTACTGTATAGTGATATTTATAATGTGAATGGAGGAGAGACAGCCAGTCAGTCATCCTGATGATCAAAATGTAATGGTGTGTAAATGTGATAGACAAGTACCTCCCTGAGCCAAGAGCAGGGCCTGGGATCCAGACTGAGGAGAACAACGGAAGGCTTCCACCAGTCATGGGGGTCTTGGCCACAGATGAAGTTATTGCTTTGGCTCATCTGCTGACCCACAATGGAGACTGCCCACTCTTAGAAAGTTTACACCAGCCCCCTGATCTGGTGGGATGGCACCTGAGGAGAAAAAACTGAGCTTGGGACAGAGTTTATCAGAACTCGGCAAAGACTTGCCCTCTCTCTCCAAAGAGGATCCTCTCAATGCACAGCCAGGGGCAGCCTCCTGAGGTCCCAACATTGGGTGCTGCTGGAGGGGAGAATGCCTTCTGCCTGCCACATTGGGAGCGTTCCTGATATCTGGGCCAAGAGGCGGCACTTCCTCCAGGGCCAGTGTTTTTCCACAATGACCTTGGGCTGCTGACAAAAACAACCCCATCAGTCCCCCAGGGCCCCTATGTGTGTTTTAATAAGAATGATAATAAGGAATAATGATGGTGACTATCATCATCATTGTGCCTTGTATTTATGGGGTGGGAGGGGCTCTTAGCTCTGCAGACATGGCCTGGGAACATTACACAGTCCTTCCTCCAGGAGGAAGGTGGCCAGTGTGTCTCTCCAGGTGAGGCTCAGAGGCACCCCGAAGGGCTGCTCAGGCCCACACAGCCACACCTTGGGAAGAAGGAAGCCCTACCCATCACTGTGTGCTGCCACAGGCTCTCTTGGTTCTCAATTTCTCGTGGGCTAATGCATTTGATATTCTTAAGCATCATGGTTATGGACTCAGCTTCAGGAGCCAGTCTGGGTTTGAATGTAAACTTTGGTATATAACCTGGGTACAGCCTCCCTGAGCCTATCTCATGGGATCATTAGGAAGATTACATAAATTAACACATGGATTGTTCTTGGAATGGTGACTGGCATGAGCAAAAGCTCAATAAATGTTACCTTTTATTAACACTTAGTATTATTTGCTGGTACTATTAGGTTGGAACCCATTGACATTTTTGACCTACAAAATGCCAACTTCATATAGATGAGTGGTCCTTAATGAGGGCAGCGGGTGATTCTGCATCCCCCCCACCAGGACATTTGGCAATATCCAGAGACATATTGGATTGTCAAGACGTTGGGTGGTGGTGCTACCGGCATCTGGTAGGTAGAGGCCAGGGATGCTGCTAACATCCTTCAGCACTCAGGTTGGCCCCTGTGACAAATGAGTATCCAGCCCTAAATGTCAATAGTGCTAATGTTGAGTATAGGGCCCCCTAATAGTTTTCTGGTGTGGATAGATTAATTTTCTTAAAACACCCCTTTGCAAGCTGACATGGCTCCCATTGCATACAGAAAAAAGGCTCACTTCCAGCAGGCTCTGGCTTCCCCTTTGTCTTCAATCTCATCTCCTTCCTGCTGTGGCTGCACTGACTGGGGACAGCAGGTCCCTGACACTCAGGCTTTGAGTAACCTCTTTGTTCTTCCCACCAGCCAACCCCCAACACCTGCTCTGAGAAGCTTTCCTCAAGGGCCCTTCTTCTCCAGTCTAGCTGACCATGGCTGGTGGCTCTCAACTAATGTGACTCTGGGTCCCATTTCTGCAGATTCTGGTTTGGAAGATTGGGGTGGGGCTCAGGTATACTTTAAGAAGCCTCTGCAGGGGGCTCATGCCCAGCCTGCTGTGGACACCACTGTGCCCTGGCACACATCCTTTATATCTAGGCTGCTCCTGGTTCTGTTGCCACTTGTGTACACTAACCCCTGAGTACATTTCCACTTATTTTATTAGCTGCATGTAAAGATGCTACAGGGCAGAGACTTTATCTTAGAGACTCTGGCTACTCCAAGGATCCAACTCAGTGCCTTCCCCTCCAGAAATTCTAAGTAGTAAATCAAACTTGAATCCAGGGATTTTCAGATTTTGCTGAACCCAGTACTTATCTGAGATGCATGTTAAAATGCAGGTCTCCAGGCCCCCAGGGGTTCTGCCTCAGTGGCTCTGGGTTGGGGCCCTGGAACTTGAATTTTTCACTAGCTGGGTTTTGATCCTCCAACATTAGGCTCCAGGAGTCTTGGGGGCTTCTGGCATGCCTCGTGGAGGTAAATGTTCTTTTATTTGGGTACCGGGCTGCCCCAGCCCCAAAACCCCAGGCAGCAGGACTTCAGGGGATACTTACACACATGCTGGCTTGTCCTCCTGCACCAAAAACCTGCAGGTTCCGTGGAAGCAGAGCTGACTGTGGGAATCCGGGCAATCATTAAAATGAGAAAACACAGCTGCAGCCATGGGTGGGTTTGCTGAGGAGAGAAAAGACATTTGGCTCAGACCCACAGTCCAGAAAGATATACCAGCTGGCCCCCATTGGTCGGGAGGAGCAGAGCCCTGAGGGCTGGGATTTCTGGTCCCTCCATAGCTCTCACTTCTACCGGCCAACCCAGGACTAGCAACTCCTACATCGCATGCTTTCCAGCAGGGCTTTATTTACTTATTTATCTTCATATAAAACACAACAACCTTTCCACAAGATTCTGTGTGAGTCAGAGATGCCAGAGCCATTCTACTATTTAGAGCCTACTATCCTAAAGTGACCTATTTTTGCGTTTTTGCAAAGTGATGGCGATCTTTTTTAAAAAAAGATGGCCTTCATAAAAGTCTGTTTGAAATGTGAGACACCACAAGAGTACTATATAACCAATAAACTGATGCTCTTGCACCAACGATGTAAAGAGATGTTCACAATACGCTACTGAAAACCAGGCGCATTTCCAAGATGATCTGTATGGTACGATTCTGCTGAAACAAACATGGAGAGGTCTGGGAGGCTCTACGAGAAGAGGGTAGCTGGGCTTCTCTGGGGTGCTGGGCATCGCATGGTTAGCCCATGAAGGTGACCTAAGCACAGAAGTCCAACTGGGGGCAGCACAGGCAGTAATGGGAAAGCATGGGGGAGAGGGAAAGAGAACAGAGTTGGGGGGCAGAGACCAGTCCTACTCATGACCCTAATACCCATGACTCTCAAGAGCCAGGGGCATTGCCAAATCTCTCAGGGGTTTCCTTCCTTGGCTTTCAGACAGGAATGAAAATAGCGAGCCAGGAGCATTGTAAGGAAAAATAAATGAAGAGACCTGTGGACCAGCCCAAAGGGCATCACTTTGGATTTATTTTATTAAATTTCAATAGCCTTGTTTTGTCCAAATAACACCTGAGACATATGGTAGCTATTTCAAGGTGGCATGGTAGACGTAATTTCCATTGCTTCTTTCAAAAGGTCCTCTTACGCTTATGTTTTAGGTATTTGAGCAGTGGGTCTTTCTCACTAACTTTTTGGGAAAAGATGTTCTTGGAGCTCTTGCTCTTTGAGAAAAGGCAGCCCATGTCAGACTGTGGGGTTCTAGACCACCACTGAACATTAAACTCACACTTCTGCCTTCCTATTCATGAATTGCTTCTGGAAGTGTCATAATTTTGGGAATCTCATAACCCAGTGGAAAAGGCAGAGGCTAAAACTATAGTAGAATCCTTGATGCAGAGGCAAGATGGCACTTAGTGGTTGTTATGTGCATGGGCTTTGGGAGGCAGAGAGACACGGGTTTGAACCCTGCCTCTGCCACCTGGAAGAAGTACTTGAACTTTTCTAGCCTGCTTGGGCTTCTACAGGGTCAGGAACGCACTTGCCTCGTGGGTGGCTCTGAGGCTGAATGGGGCAAAGCTTGATCCGTACCATACTCAACAAACTGCCTGCTACTTACCACTCAGCTGTTAGTGTTGCTGTTACCATCACTGACAATCCATGATGCTGATGAAGTCCCACATGTGATAAGACCACTATCGTACATAATCTTCCCCTCCCTCCATAAATTCGGTACAGTGTGACTAAAAGTCCAAGTGTCCCCATTAGCCTTTAATGACAGCTACTTTCACATGTGAGGACAAACAGGAAGCCCAGAGCCTGCTGCAGGCCTTCACTCAGGCCCGCTGCCAGCCTTGCTCCTCCTGGCTGCAGCATGTCCCTGGCCAGCAGCAGTCTCCAGGACTTGGGGTCCAACTGCCTTGGCTGCCCAACTGCTTTGGCGGTGAGTCCCAGGCCTGGATGGTGGATGAACAGGCTGGCCACTTGCTGACAGTAGACACTAGAAGGGTCTGCTCTAATCCACAAAACTGGCTCCTCTGTGTTCATTAAACTTGTCAGGGAGTGAACATGGCAAGATGAAGGGGCTAGAGACTTGTCCCTGTGGATCTGATTTGATTTAGACTTTGAAAAAGGCTTTTAATAAGCTCTACAAAAGGCTGTTTAGACAACCACCTCCAAATGGCTAGAGGGAGTCCCTTGCCAGGGGTTAGAGCTAGGCTCTTCAATGTGTGGTCTATGGACCAGTGGCTTCACGTTCCTGATGAAGCGTGTTAGGAAGCCAAGTTTATGGCCCCACACCAGACCCACCAAATTAGGATCTTTGGGGTGGGGCCCAGGAATCTGGGTGACATGTTCTCCAGATGATTTTATGAGATAGATTTCATATACAGTACCCTTTGCCCTCTGGGAAATTTGTTAATGTTTGAGACATGGCTTGTATTACGCAGGAAACAACAACAAAGAAAAGGGTAGAGATGGAATATGACAGGGGCCCCCAAAGGGATCCTTTTTGGAGCAGGTCACCTTTCAGAAATTCAAACTCCTGTGTGATACTAAAGCCAGAAATCTGCTGAAGGAAGTTCTTTTGTGGTAAAGTGTCAGGTCAATAGAAATACTGAGAAAAACTCTGGATCTATCTTTTGGGAACCATACTCTCCAAAACCGGTGAGGGGTAGACTCAATGTCACTCTCTTATGTATTTATACTCTATCTCTTCTCACAAATGACTTAGCAGGCTTTATAAAAATGGGACCATAAAAAGGGGACACAAATGGAAAATATTTTGTGTATGTGTGTGTGAAAGAGAGAAGAAGAGAGATAGGGAGACAAGCAGGGGAGGGGAGGGGGCAGAGAGGAAGAAATGAAGACAGAATCAGGTAGTGAGAAGGGAATAGAGGTACCTGGGCAAAGGAAAATAAAGTAAAGGGTTGAAAAGAACAAAGAAGTCAGTTATTGGTTTATATTCAAAGACAAGCATAAGAAAGTCACATGCATGTACGGAAGCTGAGTGGTGGACCCAGCTCTATGTCTTCTAGCAGGCTGAGCAAGGATGCACACCGTTCATTAGATAGCAATGCATCCATTTTGCACATGCAGGACAGTCTCAGCTTTGCCCAAGTCAGAGAGCAGCTTCTCTTCTGCGGCTGATTCTGAAGAGGACTTCATGTGCTATGGTGGGCGACACCCTTCACTTTCCCCCAAAAACAATGCAGAGGCATCCACGGAGGGAAACCGTCTCCACCCTTCACACAGCTCATTAAGCAGCCAAAAAGCCCGGTCGATGAGGAACCTCAGTGCCACAGGCACAACAATGGCAGCTAAGGGTGCTGATTTTGCTCTCTGCAGTCGAGATCAGGTGAGGACAAGAGCTCCTGGTCCTCTGTAAGCTCATCTTTCTGATACAACCAAAGGTGCCAAGGAGAGACCAAGGAAGCTTGATGCTATGTGATTATCAAGATAACTAAAAGACTTTATTTTTAGTATCTTTTTTCCTGATGACAAAAGTGACACATCATGAAGAAAACTTTTGTAAATGACAGTGTAGAACAAAAAACATCTTAGAATAAAATCTATCTCTAATCTACTGCTTAGAACTATGTAAGTACACAATGTACATACTTCTGTAAACTTAACTGTTTCTGTTCTGTTACATGTGTTTTCCTCCCCTGATATAACCACAAACATCTTAAAAGTGAGCATTTAGTTTTACACTCTGCAAAGGGTACAGTCCTGGCCTTAACACTGAGAAGTGCCATGTGTGTAATGTGAGGGGTGGGTTCTCTTTCCAACAGCACCTTCTGCAGCTTTGGGGGATGTGATCTGCACGTGAGAAGCAGACAGGGGGCAGGGCACCAACAACAGTTCTGAGGGTGAGCCACGTTCTGGTCCTCTGCTCTGACTGCATTACCTCAGGGTGGCACAGGCTCAGGGGGAGCTGGCCACAGACAAGAAGTGGCAGGGGGCTTGCCCACCCTCAGTGCACAAATGACTGAGGTACCCATTTGTCCATGGGTAGCTTCATGGACGAATGCCCCTAAGAGCTCTGTGCAAAGTGCAAAACACATCACCGTGCTCTCACTGGGAACGATTGTTCTTATTTTGTGGATTTTAAAGGCAGTTGTCTCAGATACCACCTGAATCAGCAAAGGAAATGCGCATCGCACCATGGCCAGGCCAGGCCAACAAAACCACCCCTTATCAATGTTCCCAGAGCTTCAGCAAGTCCAGGAGGAAAGGGACTCTGAGGAAGGTTGGAGAGGGGTGGGAGAAGAGGGGTTACAACTTTCTGAGTGCCAGATGCTATTCTTATAGCATTTCATGAATCCAGGCAGGATAGGTGGTCAGAACAGGAAGATTTGCTTAGTAACAGGTAAAAATGACCTTCACAATGAAATCCCCAAATTCCCAGCATCTTCCCAGAGAACGAGTCTCTCAGCCTCTCTGTCTCTTTTTCCCTCCCCCCATATTTCCTCTACCTTCCTTCATTCTTTCCCTCTCTTCCTCTTAATTTTCCTTTCTCTTCTTTCTGAAAACTCAAGGAATTTCAAGTGAAGCAGGGAAAGGCCTAGACATTTAAAAGGGGGAAAACACTCATTTAGCAAAGGAAGGCAGTGAAGGTCAACGGGGAAACTCCAAGGAGGCCCCAGACTGAGGGCAGAGGGCCGGCCCCATTCTCCAGGGCACTCGACCCTGTACTTATCTCCTCTAGGCATGAAGTCTGATTAGCACTCAGGGCTCACTGGACAATCGAATGTTTCAGTTTTCAGAACAGACCTCATACTGACCCTATCGGCAACTGGAGGTTCAGAGCTGCTCAGTTCCTGTTGCTCTGAAATTTGTGAGAGGCCTCTCCAACATGTTAACTTAGCACACATCTTATAGACACCACTGTTGTCTAGGGAAGCTGCGAAGCTTTACCTGGAGACCACGGACCCCCTAACAGAGCCTGGAGCCTAGCTTCACTCATGGGAATAGGGTCTGGAATAGCAATCTAGGGGCACAGAAACCACAGATTCAACTCACAGGAGGAGTGGTCTCTCCAGTTCAGAAGGGCTAGAGAGGCAGTCATCTAGACAGCTCCTTCCAATGGCCTTGCTCCCTGGAGAATGGCATCCGCACCACCAAGTACAATTGCCCCCTTTTTAGAGCAGCCTGAACTGGACTTTCTGCTGTGCTGGATGGGAGCTGGCTGAAGCCATGGCTCCTCACGTTCTTCTCCAGATGTCAGAAGTTGTGAACCAATAGGAAGCTTACATCATTTTTAGCCATTTATTACTTCCTCAAATATCATGGCTGACTTTCTGATAATTTAATAACAACGCTTGGCTTTTAGTAGGAACTTTCAGCCAAGGTTTTTGACCTGGGACTAAATATTTTCTCTCTTAAACAATACAATGGCAAAGCCAACTAATGCTTTTGGAATGTCTAGGAGAAAAGGTGGTAGATTAATTAAATGAAGATGGGAGGCCCCAAGCAGCCCCTGGTGACACCAGGGAGTGGCCACAGCTGACCTCCGCACTCTGATGCTCCCCAGTGCCAAGGCGGCCTCTGCAGCAGGGCCAGGCTAGAGAGTCACACATGGTTCTAGCCTCAGTTCTGGGACATGGAAGGCTCACTTCAGGTCACCAGTGACTCATTTTACAGGGATGGAACTCCAAGCTTACATGAGACAATGCAAAACTTCACAGTTAGCCAGCATGCGAAGAAGAGGCTGTTAAAAAAGGGATAACACAGGGTGGCGGAAGTGCTAAGCTAGAACTTAGAGAAGTCAGTGGTGTAGAGCACGGGAACCTCTCCAGATAGAAACTGATGAGCAGGCACCCTGGTCCCAGGCATTTTGCAGCCGGGGGATGGAATGGCAGTAAGAACGCTGAGAAGTTTTATAAGTGATCCCGAAGAGGAAGAGCATTGTCAGTATCGAGTGTGGCAACATTGCTGACCTTTACCCCAGAGAGGAAATGCCTGTCAAGGAAGCTAATCAATAAGGGCATTTCCCGAGGCTGCTTGAGAGAACAGAGCAAGAGAGCAGTTTTCAAATGAGCAGCGGAAGTCAGATGAGTACAGAAAAGTCATCCCAGTCTCAGTTATAGCAGGGATAGGAAGCTCATCCTATTCTCAGGGATTACTGATCAGCAAGGAGAACTCCATTTCGCTGTTTTGGGGATGTGTGTGCAGTGGTGGAATGAGATCAATGTAATCACTCAACTCATTCACTGTTAAAACCAAGGATAGTGAGTACTTTCAAAAGAGCAGATATAAAACAGTTTGGCTTCACAGTACCATCACTTAAGAGAGAAGGGACTTTCGTGGCAGTGAAGCAATGAAAGACAAAAGTGGTGAAGTAGTGCTGTAATTCCTCCCACCATCCCTCTCGATGAGGGTGCGGAGCAGCACAGTGTCATTTTTGTTACTGCAGCCCTCTACCTCAAGATTTTCAGTTTCCTGAGAGTAACTCCTATACTTCAAAAACACATCTTTTTTCCTATAACATGATCCCTGAACCCAGTCTTTCTAAGTCTTGGTCAATCTTTTCCAATACTGGCTAATTATGACCCTATTTGACCTTAACCCTTCCCTGATCTTAAACTGGCTTTAGACCCCACCCATCTCTCTACCCCCATTTAGGGGCATGGATACTGTTACCTCATTAAACCTCTAACCACCCTATGGGGCAAGCATTACCAGTCTCTGCTTTTCAGGTGAGAAAACAAAACTAAAGCTTAGATAACCTGGCCAACAGATATGTAACTAGAAAGTACTTGAATTGGAATTTTATCCTAGTTTTCTCTGACTTTGAGAGCACAAAGAGCTGTAGAGAATTAGGATGCTGTTCAGGTCCAGGAAGACAAGTGAGGGGAAGGCATGTGATCAAATGTACACATCGTGTGGCAGCAAGGAAGGGGAGCACCTGCAGACAGCTTCTAGTAATCAGAAAGGGGCAGGTAAAGAGAAGTATTACTTTATCTGGGGGAGGGGTGGGGAACTGTATACATGGAACTTATTATTCCCACAAGGGAGCCGTGGCTGCAAAACAGAAATAGATGATGAAGAGACTTTTAGATGTCTATGGATGATGGTTAATTGAGGAGTAGCTGGAAGGAAGGAGGGTGGGGGCTGCCCCATGAAGTCTACTCTAGCAGAGCCCCAACCTCTGGGCCATGGGCACTCATGCCCAGAGACCGGGAGCTTCTGGCTCACAGCGGTGCTCAAATGGACCCTTGAATTGCTTTTGTAGCACTAAACAAGATGCTGGGGGAGCCTCAGGAAACATCTGAGTTAATTTAATTTTCTCTGGTCATTTCTGTTTGGATAAAACCCAAGGAACATCAGGTGTTAGGGAACCAAATTAAAAGAAAGTTATCAGTAAAGAAGCAGACAACATATTTTTTACTTTCTTACAAGGGTATTGGTTATTAGTAACACAGCATGCGTGTCTGATGGAGAAACAGACACACTCAGAGAGAAAGTTACCAGTGGTATTTGGCCCCAGTGGGGTTCGTCCTGTTGTGCTTATTTTGAAGGCAAAGACAGAATCTGCATCGCTTTTGGCACTGTTTTCTAGTCCTGCAGGTAGAAAAGAATCAGATAGCACGGACATAGAAATACTTTGCCAGGTTCACATTCCACCTAAAGTTCTTAGACTTAGAGTTTTTACCCTGATGTGGATTTTCTGAGGTTCTGGACTATAATGCTGCTGAATGATGATGACTATTGTTAGTAATAGTAGTTACTATTAATAAATTGTCTACCAACTGGAAGCACTGTGCCTAGTATTTTATATAGCGAATTCTAACTAATCCTCACAAAAATCTTGTGAGGTAGCCATTCCTATGCCAGTCTTACAGGTGAGGAAAGTGAAGCCAAGGGAGGTCAAGGCTGTTCAATGTTGGCAGAACTGAAACCAGAACTCATGGTTGGCTGTCTCTAAAGATTTTTCTCTTTCTAATATATCACATTGTCACATCAGAGGGTGTGTGTGTGTGTGTGTGTGTGTGACAGGACATGAATGAATGAGTTGAGGATAAAGAAATCCTTTGGTACCGTCCACAGTTAAGACAACTCTTTCATGTGAAGACAACTCTTTCATTTAAACAAATCAGAAATCACCAGGAAATTCTCAGGGCTATTTTGGAATTAAGAGCTAAAAGTCCCAAGGCAAAATGGCTTTAATTATTAAAGAGACTTTAGGAATCTAAAATAAATCATATGATGTATGGAATAAAACCAGAGGCTGGGCATATTCATCAAAAGATGCGAAACATACATATTTTAACTTGGCTTCTTACCGGCACCAATCTCCCACCTGTGACACTGCTTCCTCCCCAAAGGGCATGAGGAAGGGCAGGCAGGTGTGTAATACCCCCTGTAGCCCCCAGACTGCAGTTTAGATTCATTGGGCGTTAAAATGAGATGAAAACAGAAGGGAAACGCACCAGACGTAGATGATTACCTCCCCACTGAGTTCCTTTCCCTCCTCCCAAACTGCCCTCCAGCCCCCAGGCTGTGCCTTCTATCCTTGCCGTGGCTTTAGTTATTTTAAACAAAAAGACAATTAAGAAAATTACATGTCATGATTTTGCTTTGAAGACTGAATGCCAAATCTCTTTTCTCTTTTGCTATTTAATAATTTCATTTCAAAGAGACAGAGTTTGAAGATACATTTCTTTTGTATCTTCAAACCAGAAAGCCCCTTCTTCTAATTACATCCTCTTAAGTGTCAACAAGTATTTTGCAAATTCACTTCAAATTTCTATTTACAAGGTAAACAAGGATATCTCTGTTTGGCCCTCATCAGCCAGCACTGAACCAGAATGTGAACAGTTCTGGAAACTGGAGCCAAGTCCTGCTGGATGGGGAATTCTGTTTTGGCTTTGTTGGAGGAAGAACCCCGTTGGAGCCCTCGGCTACCTGGCTTTGCAAGACTCTGGTCTCTGTGCTTTCTTTTATGAATATCAAAATTGTTAGGTAAAATGGTTGGCAGGAAACCCGCAATTTACCCTTAGGAAAAAATGCTTCCTCTTGTTGAGTCTTTGAACCATAATCCCTTCAAACGTTCTGCACTAAATACTTGTAAGCAGTACAATTGTTTTTCTAGAATATTCTATGCCCTCAGGACTTTTGACAGATGGCTTTTCCATTTACAGTCTGCAGATGCAATCTGGATGAATGAAGGGTACTCTTCTTTTTAAGCAAAGAAACTGAGGCATCCAGAGGTAGATTTATGGCAAAGTTCAAAAGCCTTGAAAGCATCGATGTGAATTTGTGGTTGGGACTTTGTTCCATGACCAAATGTGACTTCCTTTTTGGTCTGAGTTTTATATAGATGATTTTTGCCTTCCTGTAGATAAAAAGCCCATCAATTTGAATTATCTTCCAGGAGAAAAACACTGAGATACCAAAAGTGTGATGGGGTTATGGGCAATCATTTTTCTTTTATAATTTTCCAAATGTTATAAAACAAACATTTTAGAGTAGGAAAATAAACGTGATTTATAATTAAAACCCCACAAGCACTGGGCGGGGTGGGCTGGGTTGGGAGTAAAAGACAGAAAACTGTACTTGAACAACAATTAAAATAAATTAAATTTCAAAAAAAGAAATAAAAATTTAAATAAAAAAATAAAATCCCACAAAATTATAAACATGACTAATGTTTAAACACTATTTTTTACTGTTTTACTCACAGATAGAATTGTAATTTTATAGAAGACTGGTCTTTTAGGGCTAGATTGAAATCTGCACTAAGATAAATCATGTTACTGTCTTGCCTTTGTAATGATGATTATGCAAGGAATTGCTGGCCACATGCAAAAAAATCATTATATAAGAACATTCTTGAGTAATTCCAATGACTTTCTCTACTCCTAAGAAATAGAGGAAGATGTCGGATACTTTCTAATTTGTGTCTTCAAGACTGAAGCTCACATTGAGTCTATAAATGACAGCAGGGAGCTCTAAGTAAGCAGATGCACAGAGATGAAGAAATATGGCAACCAATTTTGAATGGACGGGTGAGCAACAGATTGGATATTACAGTAAATCAAATCAGTCAAATGGAAAAAAATGACTTGGAAATTTCTCCCAGAACTCAGAAGGACATAAAGACAACAAAAGTAATGAAAAAAAAAGTATGTGTATGTGTGTGTGTAGGGGGGGTTGCTATATGGAGGGGGCAAAGGGAAAAATTGGGGCAACTGTAGTAACATAAATAATAAAATGTAATTTAAAAAATGAGAAAAAAGAAATATGAAAAACAAAACTAAACAATCCAATATACAGATGATGATAATAATTCCAAAAGAAGAAAAAGCAAACTAAGGTTGACATTATTATCAAATAAGTAATTGAAGAGAACTTTCTTAAGCTGAAAAAGACTTGTCCTTAAGACTGAAAGCACTGAATCTATAAATTGCTTTGGGTAGTATACACATTTTAATGATGTTAATTCTTCCAATCCATGAACACAGTATATATTTCCATTTATTTGTATCTGTCACAATTTCTTTCTTCAGTATTCTATAGTTTTCCAAGTACAGGTCTTTTACATCCTTGGTTAAATTTATTCCGAGGTACTTTATTTTTCTTGTTGCTATAGTAAATGGGAATTTTTCTTAGTTCTCTTCCTGATTCTTCATTGTTGGTGTACAAGAATGCCATTGATTTCTGAACGTTGATTTTATATCCTGCTATTTTGCTGAATTCCCTTATTATGTGGAGTAATTTTTAGGTGAAGATTATAAGGGTTTCTATGTATACTATCATATTATCTGTGACTGACAGTTTTACTTCCTCCTTTCCAATTTGGATGCCTTTTATTTCTTTTCCTAGTCTAATTGCTGTGGCTAGGACTTCCAGCACTATGTTGAATAAGAGTGGTGAAAGTGGGCACGCTTGCCTTGTTCCTGATCTTAAAGGAAATGCTTTTAGTTTTTGCCCATTGAATATGATGTTAGCTACAGGTTTCTCATACACGGCCTTTATTATGTTGAGGTATGCTTCCTCTATTCCCACTTTCCTGAGCGTTGTCATAAATAGGTACTGGACTTTGTCAAATGCTTTTTCAGCATCTATTGATATGCCCATGTGATTTTTGTCTTTCACTTTGTTTATGTGATGCATTACATTGATTGACTTGCATATGTTATACCATCCTTGCCTCCCTGCGATAAATGCCACTTGATCATGGTGTATGATCTGTTTAACATATTCTTGGATCCAGTTTGCCAATATTTTGAATTCTTATTAAAATAACAATGGCATGTTTCACAGATCTAGAACAAATGTTCCAAAAATGTATATGGGACCAAAAAGACCCCGAATAGCCTCAGCAATCCTGAGAAAGAAGAACAAAGTTGGAGGGATCACAATATCTGATATTAAACTATACTACAAGGCCATTGTAATCAAGAAAGTCTGGTATTGGCATAAGAACAGTCACATAGATCAATGGAACAGAATAGAGAGCCCAGAAATAAACCCATGTCTCTATGGTCAATTAATATTTGACAAAGGGGGCAAAAGCATACAATGGAATAAAAATAGCCTCTTCAGTAAATGGTGTTGGGAGAACTGGACTGGGACATGCCAAAAAAAAATGAAACTTGACCACCTACTTAAACCATACACCAGAATAAACTCAAAATGGATAAAAGACTTAAATATACATCATGATACCATAAAAGTCCTAGTGGAAAACATAGGCAGTAAAATTTCAGACATCCCATGTAGCAATATTTTTGCCAATATATCTCCTACGGCAAAGGAAATAAAGGAGAAAATAAACAAATAGGACTACATTAAATTTGAAAGCTTCTGTATTGCTAAAGAAACCGTGGCTAAAGAAACCATTGCTAAAGAAATCGGAATGAAAAGGGAACCAACTGTATGAGAAAACATATTTGCCACTGATATATCAGACAAGGATTTTATCTCTGAAATACATAAAGAACTCATACAACTCAGTATCAGGAAGACAAACAACCCAATTAAAAAATGGGCAAAGGACCTGAATAGACACTTCTCCAAAGAGGACATACAGATGACTCATAGGCATATGAAAAAATGATAAACATCACTAGCCATCAGAGAGATGCAAATTAAAACCACAATGAGATATCACCCCATACCTGTCAGAATGGCTATCATCGATAAATCAACAAACAACAAGGGCTGGTGAGAATGTGGAGAAAAGGGGACCCTAGTGCACTGTTGGTGAGAATGCAGACTGGTGCAGCCACCGTGGAAAACGGCATGGAACTCCCCCCAAAATTAAAAATGGAACCGCCTTTTGACCCAGTGATTCCATTGCTGGGAGTATACCCTAAGAATCTTGAGACTCCAATTCCAAAGAACTTATGCACTTCTATGTTCATAGCAGGGGTATTTGTAATAGCTAAGTGCTGGAAATTGCCCAAGTGCCGATCCGTAGATGAGTGGATTAAAAAACTGTGGTATATTTACAATGGAATACTATGCAGCAGAAAGAAAGAAGGAAGTCTTATCTTTTGCAATAGTATGGGTGGAACTGGAGACTATCATGCTAAGTGAAATAAGCCACTCAGTAAAGACAAATACTACGTGACCTCACTTATAGCTGGAACCTAATGAACAAAATAAATTAATGAGCAAAACAGAACCAGAGACATGGAAACATGGAACAGAATGACGGCTGTAGGAGGGGAGGTTGGAGGGGAGAATAGTGGAAGGAAGGGGAATGAACTAGGCGAGGAACATGTATGAGTGACCCATGGACATGGACAATGGAGAGGGGACTGACTGGATGACAGGGGTAGGCCGGGTGGAGGGGGGCAAAAAGGGAAAAAAAGAAATTGGGACAACTATAATAGAATAAATTTAAAAAAATAAAATGGAAAGAACAAACAAATGAATAAGTCTGAAAGCGAACTTTCAGTATAACTTGACAAGTTTGTATTACAAAGAAAAAGTCTCATAGCATCCAGGTGAAAATAAAAACATGCTACTTACACAGGAACATAGTAAAACTAGCTTTAGTTTTCCCATCAACTACCAGGCAGAAGTCTGTGATGGGAGACTTAGGATAGATAACTTTGTCAAGTATGATGAAGAGTTATGTAGGTTCTGTCAGAGACTGCATGGCTCTGACCAATATTTTAGGCCCAGATAGAAATAGAAAAGAAAAAGTTTAAGTACACTGACTTTAAGTTGCTGAGGAATCTGTAACTGTTGGGCCAGAGGTTATTTTTTTTCTTTCTTGTTTGGCCGACACTCATGCCATGTCAGGAGTAAGAGCTGACTGAGTTCATCACTCAGTGCAGCCCTGACGACTGGTGTCTTTCCCTGGGGCACTGATGTGAGCCAGCTCTACCTCCCCCAGACCCACTGCCGTGTGGCCTGCCCTCATCCCCACACCCTGGCCTCCCAAGAATGGGCTGTTGGTGTGTTTCTTCTCATGACAACCCCTCCACCTCCTGGAAGAGTGGTTGCTGCATTGGGGAAGGATGAATCCTGTCTGTACATTCAGGGGCAGAAATTCTTCAGAGCCTCTAGTACTAATATAAGATTAGAAAGAGTTTCATACTCCACTGGTCACTCATTTCAATGAGCGTCCAAGGGCAGATGGGGGAAAGGAGGAGTAAAAGTGGTCCGCTCAAGTCTCCCTTTGTGTGCCTGGAATGTGTGTGTAGAAAAACTGGTGTACGTTTTCTACATCGTATGTATACAGGGTGGCCAATATAACAGCACCCCACCACATCCACCAAACATTTAACAACGTTCTCCTAGACTATTTTAAACCCAAGTGCACTCTCAGTTCCCCATGTGGGAATCCCCAGCAAAGTGTCAGATGTCCTCTTGCTGCTCGGAGTGTAGGCTGGCTTCCGCCCGTGAATGTGTGAGTCTTATCTGGCCAGCATCCCCTGGAGCTGCAGCCTCAGCCCTCTCTCCAAGGTCCGCTGGGATTCCCAAAGAGAAAACACAGGGCCCAGGTTCCTGCTCCTTCCATGACCTAAAGGCTTTGCCCCCTAAACAGTTGGGAATTCCTGGTTTAAACCCCACAGGCTAAGTGTAAACCAACTATGCCAGAACCTTGTTCTTAAAAGGAGAAATATTACAGGATTCCAAAAATACCAAGGTCACTTTACCTCTTAATAGTTTCTCCAAGCCATACTGGTTCAGGAACAAAGATCTTGTATTTTGCCAAAATATTTATTTTCCATCAAAAGTAAAATAATATAAACGAAACCCTAAAGAAATCTCTGTTGCTTAGCTTGAATTCTGTTCTTGGAAGCCACACAGAATAAGTCTCCCTCTTCTATACAATAGTCCTTTCATGTATCTGCATTCAGCCACCAAATCTCTGAGTCTTTGTGGTGATAACAGCCAGCTTCCAAGATGGCTGCAGTGACCCCCACCTCCTGGTGTCCATGGCCTTGTGGAGTCCCCTCCCACACTGTCTCAGGGTTGGTCTGTGCGACTGAGAGAATAAGGGTGCCATGTGACTTCAGGCTAGGTCACAAAAGGCACTATAACTTCTGCCTTGCTTGTTCTCTCTGGGATTGCTCGCTCTTGGGGAGGCTCATTGCCAGGTGATCAGGACATTCAGTGGAGAGGCCCATGCAGCAAGAAACTGAGGCGTCCAGCCAAAAGTTCTGTGACTGAAACCCATGATGACACTGCAGCCCCAGTTCACATCTTGACAGCAACCTCTATGGGAGACCTTGGACCAGACCTCCAGCTAAGCTGTTCCTGACTCTCAGAACACATGAGATAATTGCTTATTAACTTAAGGTGCTAAATTTTAGAATGATTTGTTACACAGCAATAAGTAGCAAATATGCACTCCAAGTTCCTATAAAAGATCTTTAAGCAAGAAAGTCTATAACCTCTTTACCTCAGATGCCGACTTTTTTCAGTGACCTTCTTAAAATTGTCCACGCTAGAGTGTTAAAACGACACATCAGTAACAAAAACATTTACCAAATGCTTTACGTGTCGGCCTCTATGCTGAGTTTTACATGTACCATCGAAATTAATCTTATAAAATTCCTATGACAGTTCTATTATCCTACCCACTTTACAGATGAGGCATATGAATCTAGAGGGATTTAGGGCCTTGTGCAAAGGCCCAGAACTAGAAAGAAGCAGAGAGAAATCCAAACACAGGCAGTGTGTCCTCAGAGCCAACACTCGACAGCTCTGGGCTATGGCAATGGAGTGTGGCAGGAATACCATCTCCCATGACCTGATGTCTACACTACTGAGACTTAATTCTCCACCAATTTTTCTAGCAGTTCTGGAATGCTGTTTGTTAGATTATATAAGCTTGTGGCCAACTTCAGCCTCTAGCTTTTATCCACATAAACTGCCATCAAACTTGGCCTCATGTCCTTCCTAACTAAACTTTATTATTCTTAACCTAAACACCATCAAATGCGTCATTGTTCAGTTTAATCTGGTTGGTTGGCTTTGATTTGTCATTCTAGCTGGATACTTTATTTTCCCTCCTTTTGAGTATTTTATCGTTCAACAAAAGCTCAGGTGATCCTGGGCTTTGGATCACCTCTACATTTGACGAGTCTGCCTTACATATCTTTCTTCAATTTGCTTATAAAATTTTCAGGAGGAAAGGAAGACAAATCCCACCTGCACACCCTACAGGCCCCATCCCAGGTCAACATGAATAGATCAGTGAACATTTTCTGGGGATGCCCTGGTTAAACACTCCCTGCCCTTCCCAAAAGCTCGCAGGTGAACCTGGACAGGGTTTACCTAGGGATCATTCACTTAAGGTCACTGTTGCTCTATCTCACTGACCAGCCATTATTTTAACTCACATTTCTTCATTTGGTTTTACTGATTACTTTGATTATGTCACGTGCCTTCCTAAAATCACATTCTATCAGTTTAACCCTGGCAGTATTTCCCTTATCAGTCCAATAATGCTTAAAAAGAAATAAAATTAGTCTGCTGTAACTGATTTTGGTGAACTCATTCAGGGGCCCAAGTATGCATTCTCTATCTGCTATAATAATTCCCTGGGAGTATCATCAACTTTTATCCTCTATATTCTAAAGAATCATCAGGTGTTTTTACTCATTTAAAGTCAGAAACTTATTTGTCTTTTCCCACTCTCTGACCATTGTTTATATTTATTATTATATATTAAGAATTACTAACAAGGATGGGAAGGTTTTTGTTTTGCTACAAGTTTTCTTAAAATACTGAGTTGTAATTCGTCTGTACCCTTGAAAAGAAATTCATTTATGGCATTAGGTAGTCCTTCTATTTCTGATATTACTATGTTTTTTTTTTTATTCCCTGTAGTTTGAAGATCCTTCTTGGCAGAAAATATAAAAATGAAATTATAGTAGTAGTCTTTTCCTGGTTCTGCACTAATGTTATTCCATCTGTCCCAAGAAATAAAGTTATTCCTTCCTTTTTTACTTGTCTGTTCTCAAATACAGCTTTAAAAAGCTCTCGCGTGCGCATGTGTGTGTGTGTGTGTGTGTGTGTGTGTGTGGTCAATAGCCATGTGAGCAATCCTCCATTTCTTCTGCAGTTCGGTTTTCCTGACACTCACTAAATACCTGCCAGCCCGCAGAGCACACCCACTCCCAGGGTGGCACTGGCATGCTTGTTCACTCAACAAAGTGCCCTTCAGTACGGTTGTTCCACCTCTTGGGACATGTCTTTATTCTGATCTTCTCTGCACAGCTTATTAAATGGCACCCCAGGGAACTCCCTCTACAGATGCACTTGGGTCTTCTTTAAATGTTTATTTATTGCCTTTCATATGCACCCTCTGACAATAAATTGAAAATCAAACTCATAGCCTTCCAACCTTCCCAGGCCATATTCCTTTTTCGAATCCTACTCAATGAATCGCATCTGATTTTCCTCTGAATTTTTGTACACTCTGCTATGTTGAAGTGGAACTACGCCTAGTGTTTCCTTCTTTCACTCTTACAAACTTTAAAGTGACACATAGGGATACCAACCTGTTATCAAGACTGCATTTAAAAAGATGACCCTATTGTCTTCTCTACCTCTGATTAATACCACAGCCAACAGGCATGTAAAGAATTTTCTAGGTGTTCAATTTGTGGCATGGTAATATTTCCAGAAAATGTACCAATCTGACATTGGCTGTCACACAACATTCTATCCTTATGACTACTTTGTAGTCAGGATCCAGACAGTATTAATTACTTGGATAAGCCATCCATCCACAAAATTGATCCATGATAATATTACTTTTATATTTCCTATTTTTTATCGAGAATCAAATATCCACACCTCTGTTTAGCTTGTGCTCAATGATTTAGGGCTGCCTGGCAAACACTTCTGCCCCTCCTAACAGCACCCAGATTTTTTTTGAATTACCTTTCCAGCATGGGTTTACACTGGTTTATAGCCACAGATGCCCCACCCTGTCTTCTGTCCTCTCTCCCTACATTGTGAATCCTGAGACAAAGGGATAATCCAGGTGGAGTTCATGCATGACCAGTGTGGCATGTTCAGCACGCTTCCTGTTCTGAAATGGATTCTGTAATTCCCATTTCCCAGTTTCCTGGAGCTCCCTTGGTTACTGTTCATTTGCACATACAATTTTCCAGCTTTCTTGCTAATTTAGTGGACTTCCAACTGCCTTCCAACAATGTTGCTTTTATTCAAGTTAGTCAGTTACAATAAAAGAACCCGAGTTCATATACTCCAGAACAAGGCTGTTCTCCCAGGAATGTTCCTTCCCACCAAGTCTCCAATGTCCACAGAGACATTCAGCTCACTAGGCTCATCCATTTTTTTCAGTTTTTCAAAAACATTTCCCTAACAAGACCACATACACTGGATTAAAATGGTCAGATTTAATCTATTTACTGCCCCCAATGTGAGCTCAAAATCTATAGTTATCCAAGGTCTTAAGCATTGTTTATGGTAATGCTATATTTTACATTATTATTGTTCTTTTTTAGGAAGAACAGCTTTTAGAACAGCTTAGGAGGAGAGCTTTTAGGAAGCTCTCCCTTCCTAAATTGATAAACATAACTTCTTTATAAACATGGCCTCCTTTAACGGTCTGTTGAAATTTAAAAATAAATTCAGTGCTATAAAAGAACTGAGAATCAATCCAAAGGGCTGAATGCTGCTTCGTTTTTTCAAACTATACTTGCTACTGTCTCCACAGCATCTGGCTTGACAGTGTTTTTGAGTCATTATCTCTCCCCTAAATTACAGTGTAAGGACAAACTGAGCAGTTGGGTAGCTCTTTTGCCAAACATGTACTTGCTTCTCTGTCTTTACATGATAGAGTTCATCTCTTGCTGGAATCTTTATAGGCCATGGTCATAGCTATATACATAGTGTTTACACAGGCGACAACCCCATTTTGGTGGCTGTCTTGGCCATTCTCCATCATGTCTCAGAAAGATGGTCAAGAAAAATCAGATACCTACTAACTACCTGCATCAGGGCTAACATCATACCCTTCAACAAGAAATCAGGACTCTTGGCTCTTCTACTCTCAAAAGCAGATGGAATTTGAAAGGCAAAAGCTCACACAGAGAAGTCTCCCAATTAGTGTGTTCTGAATATGTTTTTCCTAGCCTGCAAAATCAGGAAGCCATTGCTTTTTACTGCCCACTGAAATATACCTTTTTTGCATGTATCCATTTTTGAGATATTTCCTACAAAATACAGGTTTATATTTTGCCCTCAAACAACATAGCAAAAATAAATGTCCTCTGTAGTCCTAGATGGTGAAACAATGAATATTCAAATATATTCCACTGAGGCCCCTTGCAGGAAGGTGGACGCGTCCTCCTTTGATCCTTTGATCCTAAGGGCAGGACACTTTGCCTCCTTTGATCCTTGTTTAGGCACCTCTATGGTGCACTTCTCTGGTGGCACCAGACCCCAACCAGAAGCACCTACACAGTCTCTCAAAATCATCTGAGTAATCTCACCCAGATTCTTACAACGGCACTCCCTGTCTTTCTTTTTTTCAATTTAACAACTTTTGAAATTGCAAAAGCAGCATATGTTTAAGGAGAAATCTTGAGAGAACAGAAAAGCACAAAGAAAGAAGAAAAAACATAAGTTGCCTGTCAGCCCATCACTCGCGGATAACTACTGTTAGCACTTTGGAGTATAGCCTTTATTCTGTGCTCTCATTTACGCCCAACAGGAATCAAATGACACTATCATGGACCTTTCCCCAACTCAGTAGGAGTTATACTACAAGGTAATCTTCAATGGCTGCAGTTTTCTACTGACACATTTTCTCTCCCCAGTTTTCTCTTGTTGGGCATTGTGATAGCTCCCCTATATCTCACTCTTGTAAGTCATACAGAACTGAATGTCTTTCTACATAGATAGTTGTTCATGTACAGCTATGGTCATTTTTCTGGGAGCAGAATCAGTGTAACAAATGAACACTCATTTCTAAGACTTCTGAGACATATTGTCAAGCTGCATGCTAGGACTTTCATAAAATTTATACTCTCAAAAAGAGGAAATGAATATTTATTTCTTCATATCCTCCCCAATACTGAATATTATCTTTCTTTTCCTTCTTTGTCAATATCATGGAGGTATATTAATTTGCATTTTCTCAATTACTTATGATGTCAAATGTTTTTTCATATGATTATTAGCACTTGTATTTCAACTTTGGTTAACTAGCTGTTTATATCTTTTGCCCATGTTCTTTCCTGTTTATTTCCTTGTAAGAGATCTTTAAAATAATAAGAGCTAAATAACAAATAATAACTATATATAAAAATAATCTGTGGTTTATGTCTTCATTTTGTTTGTGCAGAAGTCACACCTCAATGTTATGGTTAGAGGCCTTCCCTTCCATAAGATTATATAACTATTTATCTATGCTCCCTTCTACTATTTTATTGTTTACATTTAATCCTAAACTGTCCATAATCTTAGTATATAATATTTACTTTATTATTTTTCTAAACATCCAACCAATTATTCCAACACTAATTTTTGAAAAGTTCATCATTTCCCTATTTATTTGAAATGGTATCTCTATCATACACTGAGTACTTAATTTGTGGTCTTTCTATCTAGTTCCATTTTGATGGTCTATTTCAGTATCAGTACCAAACCATTGTATTAATTGTAATCTTGTCATATGGCTTAACAGCTAGTAATACAAATTTGTCCTTCTCCCTTGAACCACCCTTCATTTTTAAAAAACAGAATATTCTCATCTGTTTCATTTTTCCAGATGAACTTTAGAATCATTTATAAGTTCTCTCCTGATGTCCAAATCTTTTGGAGAGTGACATTATAAATTAGCCCGCAGATAACTGTCCCATTTGCAGACGAAGTTTTCCTATCGGCAAACATGTTGTGCTTTCTTGTTTATTTGCATCTCCTTTGGGCATTGTTCAGGGAAACTCCATGCAACTCCTATGCACAACCATTGCTGGGCTTCCTGTTTCTTGTAACGACAGCCCCCGACAGGATCTTCCAGGGCCTCTAGCCACACTGGCCTGCTGCAAGGACACGCACGACAGGGCTGGAAGGATGGCAACACAAGGCACTGTGGCATGCCAGCCTTCGTCCTACTGGTGGCTGGGACACCCACTCTTGATGACTTTGGACATGTCACTCCCTTCCCTGGGTCTCAGTTTACTATTTTATAAAATGGGTTCCCTCTATATAGCCATAGTTCCTTTCTTGATAAAATTCTCAATCTATTGAAAGTGAGATGGTACATGGGACAGCCCTTGAAGGAGGGTGGAACCCCACAGAAATTCACATGTGATGTCTATTAATAATGGCATGCTTAGATGCTGAAGGAGTAAAGAATAAAGGGGTGATTGTTTAAACGAGGCTAGCTTAATCTGAGAAAACTTGTTGCAGGTGAGCTTGAATGTGAGATCTTGAAAGGCACAGTGAATATGTGGAGTCAGTGCCCCCATTGTGGAACGTATGTGCAAAAATACAGACGGTGGGGGTGGGAGTTGGCAGATTAGATTTGACTTGACTGGAGAGCAGGAACCATGTTAGAGTCTCAACTAGAGAGCAAGAACACGGGACAACAGAGTTGTATGTGTATTTCTTTTAGCTCACTTAGTCTTGGGTGGCAGGTCTATAGAATCCACTCACTCTATATAGACAGGGTCTACTGCAGAATGTGCAGCCCAGTCCTAAGATTTCCTTAGTCCAATTATAGTAAAAAAAAAAATCCAGGTAGATTAATTTAGGGGTCTCAGTCTTGAATCAGACCTTTCCAGGAGGTGAGAGGGCGTGGAGAGCACAGAGCAAGATGATCTTTACTGGCCCAGGAAACAGGATGGGGCCTGGGGACCTTTTGGGGCATGCCCAGAATGGGAGGCATGAGCAGGAGCTGCCCTTCCTTCCACACTCAGGCCCCAGAGTGAGGCTCCATAGGCTGTGCACCCAGAGCTATGCTAGAGTGGCCAGGGCCCTGTCATCCTCAGGGCCACACGTGTCCTGATGCTCTGCACAACCTGCCTCCCTTGCCAGGTGAGCTCCTCTCCCACCAGCTGGTAGAGAGGTGGGTGTTGGAATGCTGCTCCCAGGCACCCTGGCCTCCCTCAACCTGGTGTTTCACACACCCATTCCTTAACCTCATTCTCTGCCCATTTCATTCCTATTCCCACGCAGTGTTTACTAAAATCTCTCTTCCCTATCAGATGAAGCATGAGACCAGGGTTTCCTGGACTACCTGGGGAGTATTCCCACAACTGGGCAAACCACCAGAGCAGAGAACACAGGGTGCCACCCACTCAAGGGGGAAGGACCCCAACCTCCATCTCAGAGGTGACTGATGTTCTCAAGGAAAACAATACCACCAGACAACATTTGAGAAAAGGGGCTTTTCCTTTGGGGTTTGCAAGTTATCATCATCATCATCATCATCATCTTATAGAAAAAGGAAGATAAAGAACTACAGCAGCTTTGTTGTTTGTTTGCCAAGCAGGGGACAGCAGTTGAGGGACAAGTGAGAACCTGTGCAGCATTTTATAACCACAGTGTCTACCATCTAGTGTCCAGCTACAAGTGTTCTTCTATAGTCTAAGATCTTGCTGCTCAACATATGGCCCATAGCCCAGCAATGTTGGCATTGCCTAGGAGCTCATTAAAGAGGCAGAATGTCAGACCTGAACCCAGAGCTGCTGAATCAGAATCTGCATGACCCCGACCCCTAGGGTTGTGTGCACATCACAGTTTGAGAAGGCAGCTCTGGTACAGTGCTTCTCGATCTTGGCTGCACATAAGAATCACCCTGGACAAGCCCCTATGCCTGGGTCCACCTCCACAAATTATGATTCAATTGTTCTGGGACAAAGTGTGCAGCTGGGCCAATGGGATTTCTAAACACCATCCTGGTGATTCTAATATAGAGCCAAGTTTGAGAACCCCTGGTCTAGTATACATATACATAGATTAAAAGAGAACAATTAAGAAATTTCTTCCTGAATTATAAATAAAATTATAGAAAGTTTTGCAAACATCTAAGCAAAATTCATTGAGAAGAAACTCCACAGATAACCACTGATTTGATGTGCCTTTACCATACAGCATCAAGAAATGATGTACTTAAAAAGAGAAAAATTAAAACAAGGTTGAATCACAGTTTTCAATGAAGCTAAAAGATAACAATGCCTCCTCTCTCCCATCTTCTTCCCATCTTGTGACTAATAAATAAAAACACGCTCCTCCTATAAAGTTTTCAAACTATGACAAGGGGGAATATTTTTGTGCTTCAGTCTTATTAGAACACTTTTTTTTGCATTGCAAATTTCTGGTTTGATAACACTTTGCACTATGGTTACATAAGAACAGTGGAAGTTCTTGTGTTCATTTGAGGATACAGAGTCTCCTTTTACTCACATAGTCTCCTTTTATGCACATAGTCCTTTAATGTAGTTGGACATCAATCTTTCTAGCCTAGAAAGGAGGTTTTATTTCACTGCCAGGGAACAGAACTTCCAAAAAACACAAATGTCTTTCAGCATCATGTTGAGTAAATAATCAAGGGAATCAAGGGAGTATGAATGGGTCTCTCTCTGACTTCCTGCCTTACTTTGCTTTAAACTCATAGGTGAGCTATGAAACGATATCTGCCCTAATGTTCCTGCCACCTAAGCAGCACATCAGCCCCAAAGCCAAGTCTAGACTTATGGGGTTTCCCTCTCTTTGAACGTTTATCTGGTCCTGGAGCATGCCAACACAATGCATAGACATGGCTGGGTGGCAGTTAGCGCCTTTCCTTTCAATTCAAGCCATTCATAAAAGTAACTCCTGGCTCAGGTCTCCCCAGTCTTATTGAGTTTTACATATGACATGATGATATTCAGTGGGAACTGAGAGTGGGAAAAAAATGGTCAGTATTTAGTATTCCAAGCCCAGGGGCAGCACGGAGTTTACACACTCATCTACTTACTTTTAATTTAACTCTTTAAAAAAAAAAAATCTTAGATTATTTATTTATTTATCTTTAGAGGAGAAGGAGAGAGGGAGAGAAACATCAATGTATGGTTGCCTTTCATGGGTCCCCTGCTGGGAGTTGGCCTGCAGGGAACCAGCCTGCAACCCAGGCATGTGCCCTGACTGGGAATCGAACCGTGATCCTCTGGTTCGTAGGCTCATGCTCAATCCACTGAGCTACACCAGCCAGGGCCTTAATTTAACTCTTAAAGAAGGCACCATTAGCTCCCATGTTTCCACCAGCAAGTTCTCTGAAAGTGGGGCTGAGGACAAGGACCTGAGTTGGTGGATGATGCTTCTCTCAGGCTCTTTCAGCCCCCAGGTAGGCAGCATCAGCAATGGGGTTGGAATGGAGCCCCACAACCACGGGACAAACCCATGTTGAGTCAGGCAACAGTGAGGTGTCAGGAGGTTGGCTTCGGCAAGTGGCTTTCAGTTCTAAGTATGCAGGGGACCAACAACCCTCCAGACTTAAAGCAAACTTTCCAGTTTGGCATGATCCAGAAGTCACCCTACCACGTGTGTGCAAAGAGACCTGCTCTACTCAAGGTGGTACAACCAACGTCCACCTGTGCTTCTGGGTGTCTCCTTGGATTGTAATCTGGCTTATAAGAAACTTGGTTTTAAAAGATATTCATTCCCTTTATCATTCTGATTTTCAAAAGGAACATAAGTGTATACTGAAAAGTCTCCCTCTTGCCCTGTCCCCAGCCAGCCAGACCTCTTTCCTGGAGATGGAAGCACAACAGGGTCTCATGTACATGAGTGTTGACACAGCTTTCCTTCTCGAAAGGGCTCTGCCCTGGTGAGTGAAAGGCCCTCTTTGCTGTCCTCCAACCCCCTGAGAAAAGGCTCACATACAGCTTCCTTGCTGGGTCAAAGATGTGGCAAGCGTTGGTGGGTTTTCTACCCTCATCCCTTGGGAGCCCCCAGGCACCAGTCCACATGGCGCAGATTACGAGTTCACAAAGCCCAGGAAATCAGTTTCACAAAGGTGTATCTCTGGGTTTTGTAGGTAAGACCTTCAATTCTATATAAATTTTCACCAAATATTATCTGAGCTCTTTATCTGTGCAGGGAAATGTACCATAGAAGAGAAAACTTGCTGTAGAAGAGAAAAATCATGAGCAAGTCATGCTGTATCTTCCTAGGATTCTATACCTGGGTGAAGTTAATACCCATACTCTAATTTACGGTGATACAAGTAGAGAAAAACAAAGATATTAGGATGGAGGAGAGGAAAGGCAAGGCTGAAGACAAATCCTTGTGTCTCAACACAGTAAGGGACTGAGAAGGGGAAGAAGAGTGACAGAGCTTGTCTCGTACTGATGGGAGCCCTCCAGCACCTGTCATGGGCCTGGACAGGTACTCCCATGGCCACTTCCTTCTCCACAGCCAGCCAAGGTGGGTTGGGAGGGAGAATATTCTAGAGCAGGAATTAATGAGCTCTGTCTTGGATCGTGGTCAGTTGAGTATGGCCCTGGCATCTTCTCAGCTGGATTTTGTACCCCTTGAGGTCAGGCATGGACAAGATGAGTGGCCGAATGAGTCAGCCATCACTCCTATTTCTCACCACCACCATATAAGTATATATTATGTTCCGCATTTAATAGACAAGGAAATAGATCCATGAGGTTAAGTGACTTGTCTAAGGTCACTCTGCTGATTGGTGATGGTACCATGGCAGGAACCCAAGAGAGTCTAGTAAATCAAGGCTGGGATTTTTTCCCTTTGTCATTGTTTTCTTCACTTTGCTGTTCCTTAATATCCTTTTGATTATTGAACTAAATCTGGGTAAAATAGGGGCTTTCCATATTTCCACATTTAACTTCAAAACTCCAGTTCCATTTTACAAAATTTCCACATGTTGAGATAACAATTTATAACTACGACTGCCCGATGTGTGTCTCCATCATCGCTGGGCTCAAAATTTACTCAGAAAAACATAGGTATCTCTCATGTTGGTCCCTGATAACAACGGCTTCACTGTGGGTGTGAATGCTAAATTCTCCAGAGGTTTGTTCCTAAAGGTGATCATTTCTTTGTACATTTTAAAATGTAGTTCCGATACCTTATAGGCATGACACCAATTTGAAAACATGTATACATTTATCTTTTATCTACTCAAACTCAAACAGTAAAGTATATTTATCATGGTTCTTGTGCTTACATGTAGACAAAAGAATGCAGGTGATAAAACTCCAAAATGCCTACAGACCGTGTTATTAAACATGCACACACTATGATATTAAGTGATAACTGTCACTACCACTGTTTCAAACTGTTTTCTTCAGCAACTTTACTGTGCTCCTTCCCTGGGCCAGAAAGCAGACACCATGTGAGGTGAAAAGACTGAGGAAGGCTTGATCTCTCTTCTGGGCAGGTCCTGTGGGTCTAGTGGGCAAGTGAATGTGGACACCTCGGTTGTTCCACTGCAGAGCCTTGATGTGAGAGTATAACCTCGAACCTCCCATTCTGTATGTGTACAACTTTGAGTCAGTTTGGAGTGGGGTGGGGGATCTTCTAGAACATCCTTCTACAAAGATCTTGCTATGGAGACTCTGTGAGGCTTGCACACCCAATCTCAAGTGCACCTTGCCATCTATTTGTCATAGTTCTAATGGCTTCTAACCTGTGCATATTGTCACTTGTCTCTGTGGGACTCACTGCGATGCCCCAGGATCCTCCACATGAGAACATACACACGTAGGCACACGCCCCGACAAGGAAAATGCTAACAATAGTGTAGCCATCTTCCAAAACAAACTCAAATCTACTCATCAGCCTTAACCCATTGTTATCCATGTCATAACAATGATGTACCTAATGATGGTAAACAAATGCTTAAATGTTTAAGGAGGAATAGAACTTTAGGGCAAGAAGAGAACCTTAAGGATGAAGAAACTATGATCTAGAGAGGTGGCCTCTCAAGGCCTATGACCATAATCCAGAAGTTCATAGACCAGAAGTTCAGGTCTCTGAACTTCTCAATGGGACCAACTAATGTATAACCACAGCTCAAGTGTAAGTTTGATTTTTCCCCCTTTTTTTCAAATGCATTAGTTTTCTATTGCTGCTATAACAAACTGACGCAAACTACTGATTTCAAAAAACACAAGTCTTTTGTTCTGTTGTTCTGGAAGTCAGATGTCAGAAATCAGTCTTAGGGAGCTATAGTCAAGGGGTCATCAGGGCAGCTTCCTTTGACACACTCTAGAGGAAACCCGGTTTTCTCAACTTTTTCAGCTTCTAGACCTGATAGAATTCTTTGACTCACGGAAGTGTCACTCCAATCTCTGCCTCCCTTATCTCTTCTCTTCCTCTGGCTCTGACCTTCCTGCATTCCTCTTAAAAGGCCTTTGATTACATTGGATCTACCCAGACAATCCAGGAGAATCTCCCCATTTCAAGGTCCTTAATCAATTTACACAGTCCCTTTTTGCTGCGTAAGGTAACAAAGTCATAAGTTCTGGGGCTTAGGACATCTTTGGGAGACCATAACATTCAGCCCATCTCATCAACACAAGTCAGAAATTCAAGCAAGTGACTGTGTCCACTTACTGTCCAAACCTAAGCAGGTGTTCAAGAGCAAAACTGTAAATGAGAAATTTGGTCCCAAATTCAGTCACTTGCAAGATACAAAACTGAAAGACTTCCATCAAAAATGGAAAAAAAAAATCCCCAAACAGTAGATCATCAAGTGCATCATTGTTATTTCCATGCGTGACCTAAGTCCTAAGCATTCTGGGTAGTCTAATAATAAGTACTCAGGTCCTACCCACTCATTCCAAAGCAATTCTACACTTCCCCGGCACCTCTCACCAGATCAATGCTTGCAGTTTTTCTGATGGATACCTTGCTGCAATGGACATCATTGTAGCTAGGTCTTTACAGAAATCTGTCCAGGCTTACTTCCTTAGGATAGATTCTTAGAAGTGGTATTTCTGGGTCAGTGGGTAAGCAGGGCATTCTAAAGCCTTATAAGTGTTACCAAATGGCTCTCATAGAAGTTGTAACACACGCCAAAATACAAGTCTCCAACCTTATCTACTTTGCACTCCAACACCTATTTTTATCTTCACTAATTTGATCAGTGAAAATGATATCTTAAATTAATTTGCATTTCTTTGATGACTGGCAAGGCAGGATATCTTTTCCATGTTTATTGGTCACAGGTAGTTATTTTGCGACTTATCTATTCAAACAACTTGCTTACTCTCTTACTGGTGTGTTAGATTTTTTGTTATTGGTTTATATGAGCACTTTATTGATTAAAGATATGAATCTATTGTAGGACTAAAATAGTGGTGAATATTGCCTATGATTTGCTTGTAGTGTGGGGCCTCGGTGGAAGGAGGCAAAAGGGTGGGGGATGAGGACATCTGCCATCTGCAATATTATCAACAATAAAAATTTAAAAAAGAAAATTATTATTTTTAATGTACCTATTTTCCTTTATGGCTTTTGTCTTTAATGTTCTGATTAGCTGAATTTTTTGTAAGTTATTTAAGTATCCACCTATATTTTCTTAGAGCAATTTTATGCTTCCATTTAAAAAATACATCCCAATCAGCTAGACCTTTTTTTAGAATGTCATTAGGTTTTCATATCAAACTTTATCTCTATTTCTTTTTTTTTTTTAAAGATTTTATTTATTTATTTATCTTTAGAGGGGAAGGAGAGGGAGAGAAACATCAATGTATGGTTGCCTTTCATGCGTCCCCTGCTGGGAGTTGGCCTGCAGGGAACCGGCCTGCAACCCAGGCAATGTGCCCTGACTGGGAATCGAACCGCGATCATCTGGTTCGCAGGCCCATGCTCAATCCACTGAGCTACACCAGCCAGGGCCAAACTTTATCTCTATTTCAATGTTCAGCCTGGGACCTTGGGGTCATTGGTGACATCACCCCCTACTCCTCAGGGACGTAAAATGCCACTTTTTGTCATGTCAACCTGTTCCGTGTAATTGGTTTTCTACTGGAGCTTCCTGAGAGAATCTATTTTTCTGCTGCTGTCACAACATTATAATTAGTGCAGCTTCCCATCATTTATTAATATTTGACAGTACAAATGCTTCCTCCTTTTAAACCAACATTTTCTTGTGCCTTATTCTTAAAGGAAAACTTTAGAATCCTTTAGTCAGATTCTTCCTTACCCATTCTAATCCGAAAGACTAACTAGAATTGCTGTAAATGTCTTTCCTTTTTTAAAGAATAAATTATTTATTTATTTGAGACAGAGGGGAAGGGAGAGAGAGAGGAAGAGAAGTATCAATATGTGGTTGCCGATAGCTCATCCCTTATTGGGGACCTGGCCCACAACCCAGGCATGTGCCCTGACTGGGGATTGAACCAGCTACCTGTTGGTTCACAGGCCAGTACTCTATCCACTGAGCCATACCAGCCAGAGCTTAAGTTCTAAAGTACTAATGGGAAGAAATAACAATTTGATAACATTGTGGTTTCCTATTGAGGCACAGACCTCTTTACTAGCTCAAATAAATTACCTCAAAAGCAGAGTTTTATGGTATTTTCCAAATAGATCTCAAATGTTTAGAAATTTATTCATATATAGTTTATAGTCTGTTTGATAATTATTTGAAGGTGACCTAGTATATTTGCATTGGTTACTGATAATTTATAAGAAAAGTACTGATTGTTTATTTTCTTACTTGCACCCTACTAGATTAACAGGTGGTTTGTGTGTGTTTTCCAGGTTTATGATTATATATTTTGTGAAAACACTGATTTAATCTCCTTTCCTACTGGCGTTACTGAGTGTCCTTTGACAGTGTCCAGTCTCAGGCATCTGGCTGCCACATGGTCCCAGCAACTCTGCAAAGCTGCCCTAACCCACCCTGTGAAAGTCTGGGTGCCTCTGGGGGAAGGGTGTTGTCACCAGAACATCATTGATGTTGTCTGGAGCTTGGCCCTACCTTCCATGTGACGCCATCATTATTTTTATTGTTTTGTTTTCCAAAAACTAGACTTCAAGATGTGTATTATTACTTCTCAAATAAGAATCATCTATAATTCACATGCTGGAGCAGATATCTATAACTCCCTCCAAAATATGTTTCCACCAGGACCTCCTTGTTAGTTCTTTTATACAAAACTGTGGATACTGACTTATGTCAAGGCCCTGGACAAAAAGTTTTGAGTCATAGGAATAAACAAAATACTTCTACTAATAAACCTGCGAAGGTCAGAATAAAGCAAAAACCTACTGAACCATAACCTCAGAACTGACTCTGGAACAGACTTTTGCAGACAGGTAGACTAAGATCAAATCTTGGCTCTTTGTTACTGAATCTGACCTTGGGCAAGTCACTGAAACCCTCCAGGCCTCCACTTCCCTATGTATCAATAGTGAAAGTTATAAAGATGCAATGGTGATGTTAAAGCACTTGGATGGTGCTTAGTATTTATTCATCACTTTACTTACTCACCAAGATATCAGGTGCCTTCTATACGTCAAGCACTGTGCTGGGCCCTGGGGATACATGAATGGACTAGACAGACAAGATCACCACTCTAAGGTCTACTGGGGAAGGCAGGCACATGATAAGTAAATAACCCAGTGAAATCATTACAGACAGCAGTGAGCACTATGAATGAAATGAACAGCGGTGTGATGGAGAGTGGCTGTGGGAGGTGACCATTCAAGGAAGGCCACTCTGAGAAAGGGAAGTGGATCAGAGACCTGAAGGACACAAATGAATGGGTTACAGGGAAAACTGGGACAGAGAATTCCAGGCAGAAGGAACAGCGAGTGCAAAAGCCTAGAGTCAGAGAAGGGTCTGACACAACGGAGAAAAAGAAAATGGGCCAGAGAGTTGAAGCAGAGAAAGTAAGAAGGAGAGAAGTGTGAACTACAGCTGGAGAGGGGGGTGGGGCTGCACACAGCAGGGCCAGGCAGGGCAGGAGTGCACTGGGGTCTTACTCTGAGAGCGTGTTGCGACTGGTGCTGTTGTTCTTGTAAATGATGGTGACGTGGCAGATGCTGCATTAGTTAAGCTTAAACCAGAAGTTCAAATACATGTTCAACTATCTCATTTGCTAGAGCATACAGACTGCAGAGATATTACCTAAGGAAGCTCATTTTGAGATTGCTAAGCATTTCTGCTTAATTCGATAAACCTCCGATGTCTGGACTAGACCTAACACCATGCACACATCAATGAGAAACAACAACTGCACCTGCTATGCAGGAGTCACTGAAGGTACGGAAAAGCCGTGCCAATGGTCCCTGCTGACAAGGAGGGGAACTCCTTGGGCATCTTTTCCTTGGACACATGGAATTCCAGTCCCTGCTGACTTTTGATGAAGACCTGTGGTAGAGGGGAGGCTCAGGTTGATGGGTAGAGAGGTAGCAGGCTCCAAGTTTTGGGGCTATAATAGGATGCTTGACATAAAACCTCCCTGTCATAGACCACAGTTGTATTAGCTGATCATTTCAAAGGATCTGTATCATAGCTGTCTAGGGTGGGGGAATCTTTTGATCCTTTTGTAAAGTCAATAATTCATATCAAATGCACAAATCTGTATTTTCATAAGTGGTATTGCATTTACTTCTTATGAGATACTCTCGCATTGTTCTGCCTTGAAAATTGTTAGACACGAGAGGAAAAATAATTAAAAACAGCTTATTCCTGCATTAATTCCTGTCCATGAGAGAAAGTCAATGTGGTATTTTTGTAACTAAAGAAAACTGACTTCTGAGGTGATTTCCAGGTTATAGAATGGTGGTATTTGAAGACGTCACTTGAAGATTAGTTGGTTAGATCTCAGGATCTAATCTGAAGCAAAATATTTTATACAGTGGGTGAGCACAGCAGACCCACAAAAGCTAGCCTTATCGATTGCACAATTTACCTCCCAGAGTGCTGCTGAACCTGCCAGTCCTAACAATACTACTATGGGACAATCCCTTGGGTATGAATTTTCTGAAAATATGGATATCCTATGCTGCTGAACCCATCAGAAAGCAGGAAGGGGCCTTGCCCGGGGCCAGGATGCTCGCTGTCTGGTCTGGCATGGGACCAGGGTGTCCGTGGAGAATGGGCTATAGGAAGAGGTTGGAGAAAGGTTTATAGGGGCTTAGAGGTGCAAGGCACAGATCTCAGGTTGAACAGAGAGTGAAGGGAAAGGGGCCTGGGAAAGGCGATAGCAGAATAAAGGCTAAGGGTTTTGGATAAGGAAAAGAGAGGTAGGGAAGAAGTTTTCCCCTCTATTTTCCTCCCCTTTATGACCAAGGTAAGTGGACAGGTGGGAGCAGGGATCACCCATTTACTGTCTATGAAAGGAGACAGATGCAGAGGTGTGTGCAGGACACTTTCCTTCCCTCTCCTGGCTTTGTGGGGGAGGGAGATAGATGCCATGCATATTTAAGAGTGTACACAAATCCAGCTTATATAAAAGTGCATACCTGCCAGTGTATAATAGCCAATATTTGTTCGATATTGTACTCTCACATTTGTTTGATCTTCATGGCCATTGACAGATACGCAAACTGGGTCTCAGGTGATATTAGGGTCAGGATTCCACAGCCCTTGTGCTTTTCCCTACACCTGAGGTTTTCTACCCTGGCCCCTTCTAGAATCCCCTGGGGAGACTGGACAAATACTGATGCCTGGACCTCACCTGCAGAACCCGTGAATCAGGATCTCTGGAAGAAGGGCCAGAGCATCAGTTTTTAAAACTCCCCAGGTAATTTCAGTGTGCAGCCGAAGTTGAGAACTCCTGTCTTACCCAGTAGTCTGGGGACTTCAGTGTGACTTTTAACACCAAGGGAGTTAAAAATGTAGGCTCTGAGGCTCTGCTCAAAGATTGCACCTGACATCTGTATCAGTATGTGCATGCCTCTACAGAGCCTAGGCACACAGAAGGCCTGTTCTTCCCCATCCCCTTGAGGTTAGGTACGGCCACATGCGCTGCTTCAGGCAATGAACTGTGAGCACTAAAAGCTGACATACATCTGGGTGAGAGCAGTCGGCCGCTGGCACTGGCCCTGATATCCCACTTGCTGATGTGGAGGTTTAACCTGCACCATCAGTTTCCCTGGAGAGTCATCCCTGGGCCCACAGTGGACTTTAAATAAGTAAGAATTAAACTTTTTGCTCTTAAGGCAATGATATTTGGGGTCCTCTCTCCACAGTCTCATCCCATACTTTGCTGCTTTCTCGTGTTGCCCGCATCTATAACATGTTCTACTTAGGGAATGCTGACTTGTTCTAAGGTCCAGGTCACACACCTTCTACTTCAGAAAGCTCCTATTGCTCTTCCTTTATTCACAGATGCAAGATCCTGGATTCTGAACTCCTTGGGGCCCTCCAAACACACATTTTTAAGCCTCCTGTCATTGCTGATGCTGGTGCAGGTTGGGAAGCTGATGCTTCCCAAGCTGGGAAGGCCTTCCATGGTGATGGAACAGAGATCAAAATGCACTCTCCAAGGTGCCTGCTTCAGTCTCCTCTGGCAGGGGACAGCTGGGCCTGGCCCTTGCTGGCACTGACAGATTTATAACTCCAGTGTGCAGTCATCTAACTCAAGGTTTGAATGATTTGATTCTGTTCTAAAGGTTGCAATTCTATTCCTCACCCCTATTACTTAAAGGGCTGTGAGGGCAGGGGCTGTCCATTGCCCATCTCTGATGCCCAGTACAGCCCTCTGCAGTAAGCCCTCAGTTTCAATCAGAAAAAAATGAAAAAAATCAGAAAAGTAAGTCAACTCAAATTGGGCCAAAAATCCCTTCAGTATAATATCTTCTTTTTCAAGTGTCCCATAGAACATTTTTTCCTTTTTTTTCTCTTTTAGGAAAAAAAAAGAATTTTCTTCCATGTCCTCGTCTGATGGTTCATCCTAAAGCCACTTAACATAAATAACTCTAGTTTCTCAATTAGGAATATTTTTTGTTTAACTATCTAATTATTTCCCCATGTTTATATTCTAACCCGTGCTCCCACTTAGATTCTCATCTCACTGGAATCAAAAGGGGAATTTGGAACGAACTCTTCTCATACAAAGAGCTACAAACAGTTCCCATATGTGATGACCAACCTTCCCTTGAACTCTTCACATGAAGGAAGAGCCACCTATCTGTACTTTAAACAACAGTGTCAAAGGGCTTCTGTGTAGCAAGTGGTCACTTTCTCACTCAAGTGACTGCCGTTTTCACTCTGTGCTCCTGAGATGTGCTGGGCCCTGGGCACAGGCAGCCAAGACCCCCTCTTCCTTTGCTGCCCCTGGTGCCTCACCAGGTCTTCGGCCTTTCCACACAGTGGTTTTCTCTCTTTGCTCTCTGTTCCTCCTAAGGCTCACTGCTCAGGGGAGAGCACGTTATTGCACATGTCCCATAATTGTCACCGAAGGGGCTGACTATATTTCCACATGTCCCATAACTGTCACTGGAAGGGCTTGGGGTACAGTCATTCTAAAAGAAAAGCTTTATTTTCTGGCACCTACCAGAGTAGCACATTTAACAAAACTACTTCCCGGCAGGCAGAACGAGGCTTCCTCTGACCCATTCTTTAAGATCCAAAGACACGTGCCCTGGAGCACTGAGTCATGTGGCTTACTCTGTCACAGACATATGTATCTTTAAACTCCAATCATATTCTTGCCACCAGTTGGCTCAGGCCATCCTGGTATTTCAGATACCACTTCTTCCATGTGTGTTACTGCTTTCTCTCTCTTTTTGTAAATCTAAAGGAAAATATTTATCTAACAAACAGAACTTACTATGTACCTGACACCATTCAAGCACTTTACATAAGTCATCTCTTTTAGTCCTCACAATGACCCTATGAAGCAGGCCCTGTTGTTATTGCGACTTTACAGATGAGGTAACTGAGGTATGCAGTGGTTAGGAAATTTGCTCAAGGTCGAAGTCTCCAAGGGGCACAGCTAAGACTTGAACCCAGGCCATGTGGCTCTAGAATTTAGTGTAACCACTGTGTTATCTGATTCTAATGATTTTTATTTTTAGGCACCTTTCTATAAAGCCAAACTTAAATAGATAAAAAAGGCACAATTCCCTCACCTGCTAATGAGAATCTAAAATCAAGTAAAGTAGAAGCTCTGAGAATAATGTGACAATTTCTAACCTAGAAACCACGCCCACTGGATATACATCCCAGCAGCTGGCGAACAAGGAACACTGTGCCTACAAAAGCGCAAGGGTGGGAAGACCGAGTAATTACCTATACGGACCTGTGACTCAGAGCCCTGTCGGTTTAATCCTCTGTATTTCATGGGCCAAATAACACTGCCATCTTACAGAAATCTACAGGAAGATTTTCTTTAAGGAAGCACATATCGGTGACTAGATTTCAGGGAAGCATTTACAATAATAATAGTACGTACACTTCAGAACAAAGGCCATGCACAGCCTTCCTCAGCTGGCTACCACTTTCTTCCAGCCTCACCGCTGAGCTCCTATGTGCCCAGCCCCTCCCCCAAAGTCAACCTGATCAACTTCATCTCACCCTCCAAAACTCTGCTCAAGGTCACTTCATTTGAGGAGCCTTTCCTGATGCCTCCCACAGAACAAACTGGGATTCCCTCTCCTCGTCCCATGATACATCAGGCATGCCTTATGTCCCCAACTGACAGCAGGCATGCCACACGAGTGTGGTTATTTGTTAGTGAGACAGTTCTGCTGAGCAGTGAGATTCCCAAGGGCAGGAATAATGTCTCAGTCATTCTCCTGGTACATAGCACACCACAGGAACAGAGTCAGTCTTTGTTGGGTGGAGAAATAAATGTATAAAGGAAGATTTCACAATTTCATGTTAAGAATATAATATTAAATAAAAGGTTACATATACACACATGTACACACAAGAATGCTCACATGTGCACATGCATGCACATGCACACACACACACCATAGTTTGCTTCAAGAGGTATGTTTAATTTTTAGTGGCATGGAGGACTAAACACCCAAGAAAGTGTACTTCCCAATCTGTCTTGCAGAAGGGGAAAGAAGAGACTCGTAGAGTTACTTAACGCAAGGTGTCTGAAAATCTCCTCCTGAGTTACACCTGTGGTCTGAATGAGACAGACGTGTGTCTCCGTGCGTGTTTTTAAAAGCATAGGGTGAAGGGCTTAGATCTCTGCAGGTACCTGGGTTCAAACCCCAGTTCTGCCAAAGGTTACTTAACTTCTCTGTGCTTCAGTTTTGTCAACCGAAGGGGGTTAATTTGTAAAATGGGGCTGATAACAATACCTTCTTCTTAGGTTTGTAGGTATTAAATGAGAATATATAGGACAGTACCCAGCATAAAGTGAGTTTTATAAACATTAGCATATATATCACTCTGTGGGTTCTACTGTGATCAATTAAATACAAATTTATTTTGAAGTGTACTGAGTTCTTATAGCAGCTTTTGTATATCAGTTTAATTTGATGATTTTATTTAATTTAATGCTAGAGGTACAATGGCTATCTGCAAAACCCCAAACCCTGTTGATGTTTCCATTTGGTCTTTATTCTGAAAAAGGCTGGAAAGTGCTGGCCCAGGGTTAAATCCTCGGGAAATCATTGCCCCCAGTGACAACTACAATCTGGGTATCATTCAGTGAGATGTGCCTCTAACCGGCTTTCTAGCGCTTTCCACTGTGCGGGGCTGTATTTATTGAATAGGATATCAAGTGGAAAGCCTGCTGGATCCAAAATTTTATAGAGGTTCCACGGCCTACTTCGTGATTCATGATTGACTATGTTTTCATTTGTTGTGCCTCAGAGCACCGTAAGATTCACTTGTGGCAGATTTCATAGGAGACCTAACACCTTCTGCTTTCAAGATTCCTAATTCTAGACCTACTGTGTAAGGCTGAGAGAGATGTTTCACTATATCCCAAGCCCCCCAAAGTCAGGATGAAACAAAGCCTTGAAAGAAAAAGATTCCTAAAAAAAAAAAGAAAGAAAGAAAAAGATTCCTGACAAGGCTGTGAAGTGACAGCTGAAAGGAGGCACGTTCTTCTGATCCCCGGGCTGCAGGCCCGGGTGTGTGAGGGGGACAGAAGCCCTCCAGGCTGGTTCCTCTTGGCCAGTCCCTTGTTTAGCATCAGCCTGGTTTGGTATTTAGGAAACATTTCAGCCAAGGCAAACTGGTAATAAAATGGCCAGTGGTGTGAAGTTATCCTCCTTTACACACTCTGATGCAGGAGGTGGGCGGTAACTTTTAAGACAGGAAAGCTAAGAGAGATTCAGAATGAATCTGTAAATCAAATGTTGCGGAGCCTGCTAAGGAGAACACCTGAGCCTGGCAGGATTCTAAAAGCTAAAGGTCCCTTCATTAGTAAATAACCAGACGTTCAGGCTGGGCCTCAGACTTGGCTCAGGCTCTCAGATAACAAAGCTGATGCCTTACCCCTAAGCCACCAACTCACCACAGCAAGGCTAACAGGAAAGAGGATGCTTTAAGGTGATGGCCCATGCTCCAAGGTTTGTGATTCTCTTTACCAAGCTTCTGGGTGAATGCTAGGAAGTCAGTCCTGGAACTCAACCATTTCACAGGCTCCCAGCACCATCCAGCTGAGGAGGAGCCAGAGTCCCAGGGATGGGACAGGCTGCTGCTTTCAGGAGAAGGCACCTTAGCCTACAAGGACATACATCTTTCCACTCCTTCCCATCGGGCCTTAGCGAAATGTGGTTGAGGTCTAAAAGTGCAGACTTCTAGGCTATGCTGTTGTCTGTTTTCCCAGGAAACAGAACCTACATGCATTAGTGGTATATGTAGCCATCTCGCCTCACATGCACTAGCACTAGTATTGACATTCTCAAAAATATGCCAATTTGATCTATTAGAATATAATATTATGTCTATCTTTCCTAGGGGAATAGAAGGTCCTTGAGAACAGGCCCTTTGTCTGTTGAAACCAGGGCCTGGTATGTAGTAAGTGCTCAATGAATGTGTGATTGAATCAATGATTCAAAAAACCCGTCTGGATTAAGGATGCTGGTCTTTGCCTCCTCCAGGTCTAGTAAGGGACTCTGCCCTGCCCAAGGCCTGTGCTACACTTTGGCACTTGCTACTCTGCAGCCTTCTCCTCCCAGCCCTGCCACAGTTGCTGGGTGACCACTCAACCAAGGAAGACCAACCAATCTGATTCTCTCTTGAGACTCTGAGCCAAGAGGCACAAAAAGGACATGAGTTGGTATGGTCTCTGTGGTAGGTACGGAGTAAATGGCTACAAGCTGCTGCAGCCGAGATCTGAGCAGTCACCTTGGCTCCTGTGCTCCCCATGGCCAGGCTGCTCAGCATCGCCATGGATTCTCTAAGAGCTGACTCCTTAAAAGGCTGATGTGTGCGTGGGTTCTGCTCTCACAACAAAAGGTTCCTGGTGGAGATATCCTCTTTGCCAACCTCACAGATGGACAATCGCAGCCCCGAAGAGCGATGGTCAGATGGAAAACCAGCCCAGCACCATGGGCCAAACTGAATATGATGCAATGTAACAAAGAGAATTATAGGTATATAGTTTGTCACTTAGATTAAAAATTGGAAGTCTGAGTATAGCAGAAACAGGTGTTTTCTTTAGAGAAATCCATCTTGGTAGATTGACTTTGTCTATGCTTATGATTTACTTTGCTATGCAAAAATTGCCAATGTTACCTGTTGGACCCTAAGTCCTGTGATGGCAGGCCTCCTGTTCAATGCTCATGGGTATCTCCAGGGCCTAGCGAATGCCTGCCATGAGGTAATACTTAATGAATGTGTGCTAAATAAATGTCACAACTTAAAAGTGGGAGAACAGTAAGGCTTCCAGAGGCCTGGATTTAAAAAAAAATCCATGAATTGTGTCACTTGCCTGTTCTTTCAAAGTTGGTGGACGCTCTCTTCACCGAGGCTGACTTAAACTAAGCCCCTGCTTCACCCACTCTGTCCTCTCCTCTGCTTTGCTAAAACATCTAGATCCTCAGCATGCAAATGCTTGGTTAGTTGGCTACTCTTGTTCACCAGTCCATTTCTGGTTTTTACCAGTTAAGTCATATATTTACCAAAAAGACATTTGTGTTTGTTCCCAAGCCTGTTTATGCTAGTTGCACTCATTGTATTTACGTAATTTAATTACGTATTACGTAAACTAATGACATGTCAATGCATAAGGAAAGAGCTGTTGTTTCTACTATAAGCTGAGTGTTTGGGAAGACTTGCTTGATAAAGGTGGGTACATTAAAAAAACTTCTGTCAAATTAGGAATGAATAAGGACTGTAAGAGGCTAGGGGTGTGTGTGAGTGAAATGCACAGGTCTAGAACAATTTATGCCATTTACTCTGCAATTGTTTAAGAAATCAAATCTGGAAGTTATAAAGGGTGCAACATGGTTACTGCTCCTACACATAAAATGACGTAGAATGTCAATATATGAATCCATCAGTAATGACAGCAAGAGCATTGTGAAACGATACCTATCCTTCCATCATGTACCGCACTCTGAAATTCTCTTTTCCTTTTTCTGATTTTATTTATTTTTCCCTTTAAAAATTTTTTTCTTTTTCTTTCTCTCTCTCTTTTTTGGGGGAACATTTTACAACTAATGCCATCTTGAGTTAGTGAATAATAGTAGATATAATGATAGTATCATTATACTTTCAGCATATACTTTTTATGTTGACCAGTTCATTCACTTACTTTTGAAATTCTCTAAGCATTTCAACCCCATTAAAAAATGTTGGTCATGACCCACTAAGGTGATTTTGTGAGTCACAGTTTGAAAAGACACTGCCTTGATGCTGCTCCTCATTGTATCGATGGGAGAGCTGAGGTTCAGGGAGATTTAAGGTCACATAGCTAGTGAGTCAGAACCATGGTCCCTGATTCTGTATCCTCTGGCCTCCGTCCTGCCCTAGGCAACCTTCCTTCTGACCTGGCACAGTTTCCTTTGCAAAGGCTGCACATTCCTCTAAGCACAGAAACAAGTCCCGGCACACACAGATATATGTGCTTGTATCCCCAAACTGTGACACACCAAGTCTCTTGTGCTAAAGACACATTTGGAACAGTGAACCGTGTACCTGGGCAGAACACGTGAGCCTTCTAATTTTAGAACGACTGCAGCTCCACATGGGAAAACTCCAGACAATGGAATGGGGAAGCAGTTCTCATTCTGAGAAGCTTTTGTTTGGTATGATGAGCAATAAACAGATCCCTGGCTCGCCGGCTGACCCATGTTCTACCTGTTTTCCAAACAAGTAGCACCTCCTAAGACTTTCCTATGATCATCTTTGCCCTCCCTCTGTGCACTTCTGGACCAAACTCACCCTCTCAGCAAAGTGAAGCCCAAAGTCCCCACCAAATCTGACCACTACCTCTTCAAGCAAGCTGCTAATGGTGACCTTCCCTGTGAATAACACCACTGTGAATTTTCCATGTTCTTTTATCACCACCTCTGACACTAAATTAACCAAGCCTTCAAACACTCCTTGACTCCACGTCCGTGTCATTAGACACGGGCTAGAGGAAGGAGCAGTGGTTCAGAGGTGTAAAGAGCCACGCTGAGCACTGTGATCGTGCAAGGCAGAGAACAGAGAGGAGCCTGGAGCCTGGAGCCTGGCTCGCAGGTGCCTGAGCAAAGCCCTCACCACACCCCTCAGTCATTAGAGTGAGTCTCATGAAAACAAGAGAACCAGATGGGCAGCCTTGGAACTGTGCAATATTTAGGAGGGTTAAGCAAGGAGCCACCCAACAACTTAACTGGGTGCATTCTGTCCCTTTTAAGGGGCGTTAAAAGGTGCTTTTTGAAGAGAGGTCATAAGTCCTTCCTCAGGAGGGTGTGTTCTGAGCTGTAGGTGCCATCGCCCTCACCCTGCCTCTAGCTAATGTTTCTCTGCATGCTTTACAAATTGACAACCAAACAGATGCACCTTTTTTGTCCTAACCCCCAGCTTAGGTCATTCTGAGGCTCTCGTGGGTTCCCATGCTATCTTTTCACCTGTACGGTGGGCCCCTTCAGGACACAGATAGAGAAGATGCTTCTTTGTATAGTCTCGTCAACTAGAATGTTAGAACCTGTTTGCAAAATAGCATCTGGTTCCAAAAGAATTAAATGCATGATAGTCATACTACCGCCTCCCTACCTTGGGTCCATGACAGGCATTGCCTATTTCTTTCCACTGTACTGCCTAGCAGCCCTAAGGTAGTCTAATAATCCTTCTCAACAAAGTTTTCCAAGTAGCCTCCAACAATTCACAGAATGGTCATATGAAAGATCTTACAGGCCATTCCTGGTTCAAGTCCAGCAGATGTGGGAACTTAAGATCCAAACAGGAACCAGATGAATAACTTGCCCAGATGAATAACTGGACTTGGTAAAGCCAAGACCAGTTGGGCCCAACACCCAGGTTTCCTGACCTCCAGCCTAAGGTGTGCCTCCTTCCAAGTCCCACCCGAAGTAGATGTCGAAGAAACATTTATTGACAACCATAATGTTGGTTTCCTATGCCTCTGGCATCATCTACCCTCCACATTTCAGGGTCTAAGAGAGAGGAGACTGGAAGAAACCATCGAAACCTCAAAAACACAGGCCAAGGTTAACTGTCAGGTAATAAGACCAGGGAACTTTTTCTTTCTTTCAAAAGCACAAGAAAGCCGCTTGGGATCAGTCCCTGTTCTTTACACTCAGGCACCACCGTTGATTGGCACATGGAGTTTGCAGCTTTCGCTCCACGCTGCTCCATCAACATGCCGGAGCTTAATCCTGAGCATGCCTGCAGCCTGCTCCTGCACGGTCACTCAGGAACGCGCCAGGCCCTTCCTGCATCCACTACTGTTCTCGCTCCTATCAGCTCCTACAGTGAAGAGACCTTCGTATTTATGCCATAGGTAAAGCCCTTGGAGCTTTTGTCCTGAAATGACACATCCCACACCTTTACACCTAAATGGCTTGTTCTGTAAGTGAGCCCACCGATATCGGAGCGTAAGGGATTAGTTGGGGCTCAGGTGTGAGAGTCAATCACACGGAATATAAATGAGCACATTTTACAAGAATAGTGTTCAACATAAAAGTCACATAAGTAGAAAGCAAAATATGAAGACATTAAAGGAAATGCAAATTAAAGGAAGTGGCACAAAACCATGTGAGGCATCATCTACCCTCTACATTTGAGGATCCAGCAAAAAGAATCATGGTTGCTTTGTGGTGTAATGGACTACGGTTTTGTTCTTCAAAGTCTCTATCTGTTAGATAAAAGCAATATCCACAAATGGGCTTTGCTTTAAAATAACCCAGCCAAGGGAAAAATCAAAAAGATGGGAGAATAGCGAGAGAAAAATGGCAGAGGGATGCCAGTTGTGGAAGCCAGGTGATGGGTATGTAGGGGTTGATTTCACTACTATTCAATATTTCTCTGCTTCTGTGTATGAAGATTTCCTTAGTAAATGTTTTCAAATAGTTTTGCTCATTGAATTAGCCAAGAGTAACACACACACACTCTCTCTCTCTCTCTCTCTCTCTCTCTCTCTCCAGTGCTGGGGCAGTGAGCGTGGTTGGTACAGGTGGCGCCTGGTTAACTGGCACCCACCACAGGATTTTAACCCAGCTGGACAGAGTTGGGGTGGTGGTAGTGAGGGCCTATGGAGTGTTCAAGGACAGGAAGGCTACCCCTAAAGGAAGAGACAGTTAAGCAAACAAGCCCAATTCAGTGTCAAAGTGGCTGTGACAAAGTCATCACACCATGAATTCATCTCCTAGCCCAGCCTTCTCTGGGCCCAGTGAAGCAGGGTCAAGGGTGAGTAAAAATGGAAAGAGCCAGCCCATTAACCTTTCCAGGCATAATTCTCACAGCTCAGAAGCCCATTAAACACAGGTCAAGCAGCTTCCCCACCTCCCTTCTCCACAGACCAGCAACTCCAGGGCCTTGAAGTCCTTCGGACACTAGAAGTTGTGGCACTGCCTCTGCTCTCACCCTCCACATTGTGCCACAGGGTGGCACTCAGCCTGTCAGAACAGCGGGGACAACTAGTCTCCTGAGCATATATCCTAGTGAGGACAGTGAACCTCAGGAGCTTGTTCACATCAGAGTCATTCTCACAGAAGCAAGTCCAGAAAGGGAAGGTAAAACGGAGGTTGTCACCACCTCAGCAGGGACAGTCATTTCTAGATAGCAGGTCTTCCCATGTCTGCCCAGGGAAGACTGGGAAACCACAAAGGACCTTGGCAGGAGCCACACCTGAGGGAGTAGGCTCAGGTTCGACACCCCAAGGCCTTTCTCATCTGTGTGAATGGATGACGACGGGAGGAGTGTAAAGGAGCCAGGACACCCCCTCTCCACGGATGGTAGCATCAGCATTTATCGTCATTGCAGCCTGTCACCCGTAAGTGACACCTTCACCTTCACCTTCCAGGTCCTACAGTGAGGACCAGGAAGGGCTGAGGATGCACCTGGCCGGGGGTAAATGGATCCTAGGAAGGGGGTTGGGACGAATCTGAGAACAGCATAGGGGGGTTGTTACTAAGCTATCCCCTGCCCCACATATTCACATGTGAACCCTTTGTGATGTGGGAGGTAATTAAAAAGTGAAAAAACTGCTTTATGGAAGCTCCAATAGGTCCTGGAGCCCAGAAGCTCTGGCACACCCTTCCATCCTGGGGCCCCAACACAGAGGAAGAAAGGCATTGTCTTCTGTGTCATCATGGACCACCAAGTGGCCTGGGCACCTCGAGGGTTCAAGTGCACCAAGGATAATAGCTCCAAGGGGAGCTGTGGGGCTGCAGAAGCAGTGGTGCCGGTGGGAGTGGAGGCATCACCTCCAGTGTGTTTGGAGGGAAAGGTCTGGCAAAGGAGAAAAGCACCAGGACAGTGTGTGGGTTGGTTAGATAATTTGTGAATACATAAGTGACACCCCCTTACACACACATACACCCCGACACTGCCCTGAAATAACTAGGGAGAAAGACAGATCAGGGGCCACTGCAGGAAATGGGAGCATGCCCCATGTCAGTGAGGGAACAGTGAGACTGGTGGGCTCATGCGTGCATTTCTGGTGTAAAATCAGCTCATATGCACTTGGACAGCTATATCTGGCCATTTGCACCAAGGGTCATAAATATATTCATTCTTGCTCCTGGAGACATAACCTAAGGAAAGTATCCAAAGTAAGGAAAAAGCTTCTAGGCACAAAGACATAGCATCATAACTCAAACTGAAGGCAACATAAATACCCAGTGGGGAATGTTGAATTCAATCACACATGTCCATTCTAAGGGAGCATCATGACATTCTGGAAGGATAAAACCTAAGACTTTCTAGCAACATGGAAAAACACACGACTCTAAACGTTGAGTTTAAAAAGCAGGAATCAAAATAGCTTTCTCACCATGACTAATTGAGTAGAAATATTAGCGCACATGGACAGAGGCTGAAAACAATGTGCAGATGTGAACAGGGATACTTCTGTAGGGCTCTGGCCATGAACGGTTTGCCTCCTACGTTTCCCAAACGTTTCAAATGTCAAAAGACAAACCAGAAAGTATCTACAGAAAGATCACTGGGCAGAGGCAGACAAAAGGGTTCAGGAATCTGAGCTCTTGTTTGGATGGATTATTAGATGAGCTAGTTTCGAGTTCTTGGGTTGTTGTGCCAACTCTGTTTTCTAGCACCCTTGCCCACACCGACAGTCTGAATAGGGAGCTGGGAGGGGGCCGGCCCTGAGTGAGCAGGGAGGACACGGATGTGGGGGGAATAGCTCCCTCAGGCCTGCAGTTTAGACCTCCCAGGAGCACGATCTTGGCCCCTGGGATGCAGGGCAGAGGTGGCTCAGGGAACAGCTGGGCACAAGCCCAGCAGGTGGGAGCCCCAGAAGGAAGTTTAGAGCCCCGGGCCCCACAAACCAGTCCAGGTCTGCTCCCTGCGCACCCCCATGTGCCATCCCACAGCGAGGGGATGAGGAGATGGGACTCACCACTCAAGGCAGACGTGGTGTTCTCCAGGGCTTGACACACAGCCAACAAAACACCTGTGGGGGGAAAAGAAAGGTAAGAGTCAGTTCGGCAGCACCTGACCTTCAGGATTTGAGGGCAGGGCTGGGGAAAGGCAAAGACTGGGCAGTTTTACAAGGTGGCCAATAGGCAGGCTTGGCTACATCATTTGGGGGGCTCAGTGCAAAATGAAAATGCAGGGCCCCTTGTTCATAGAGCAGGAAACCAGTGCCTTTAATGGTACTAAAGATAAAGCTTTTTCCTTTCTTCTAGGTCTCTCTCTCCACCTGCCATGATGTTCCTTGTTTTTGTTTTTAAATACAGTACAAATATTTTTTATTGTGGTCAATGACATATAAAACGAACCGTGTTGACCATTGTCAGTGTTGAGTTCAGCGGCACTAAGCACATTCACATCACTGTGCACGTCATGGGTTGTGCTTGTGTTTATGCTGCTTCTGTCTTTGCAGCATGAGCATAACTGCAAGGTGAGCAGAGCCCCTCACGGGCACAGGAGACACCAGCGACAAAGAATGCAGGTGCACCTGGAACCGCTGACTGCCGTTTCTCTCCTCTGGCCAGGAGCTGGGTGGATATGCTGTGACCCAGCTGGAGGCAGGGAAGTCTAGTCAGGTATTTCTTCTTCCCAGGGCCCAGGAGCCCCACCAAAGGCCGACTGTGGAGCCCCAAGGATGTCACAACCGCTGCACCAGGACGTACTAGGTACCTGATCAGGGCAGGGGAGAGGCTCGTGCTTATCTATAGTAATACACTAAGCATGCTGCAGCGCTGTCACCCTGGCACAGGGACAGCTGCCACCAAGCTCTGTCCTGAGAGGCCGTGGGGTGCCAGCACCTAACCTCTGCCTTTCTGTGTGTCCAGGTCCTGCACAGGGGAGGCAGCAGGTGGTGGTAATAGGTGGGATCACATGCTCCTGTGCACACTGCACTGTCCCATTGCACATCACTTATGAGATACAAATTTAAAGACAAAACTATTGAGAATGTCAAGATTGCCACCACAGCATTAATGCCATGCTTAGGGCCCATCAGAGTGTGAGACTCTGTGGCTACACAAATCACACACCCGTGAAGCTGCCCCTGCCAATGGATGACCTGTGTGCCCTGACGTTACAGCAGTGGAGGTTTCTGGAAACACTGAAACAAATTTCCAATGAAAAGGGAACATCTTGTGAGTTATGCAATCAGCATGAACTAAGTTACAATGACTTCCTAAAACTGAAACGCAAAGGATGCCATGGTGGCCATGCAGAGTCTGGGCCACCGAAGGGTTAGTCCAGAAGGCAGATGAATCAAGTCATACGAACAACAAAGCACGTTCTTTGCTGTGACCCCCTCCACTGCACAGGACTGGGGCAAACCCCACCAGCCAGGCAGGTTGAGAGGGCCCCTTTGCCCTCCACTCGGGGTGTAGAAAATGAGCCCTTGACTTTCACTGGGGAAACACATTTAGAACAGATGAAGCGATCATGCTCCAACTTTTCTTTAGGCTCTGAAATGACAAACATCACAAAAACTTTTGACCACATTTGCAGGAGGCCTGGCATGGATTTCCCAAAGGCTCCTACACACCCCTGGACAGGATATTTGGGGTGGAACAGGGGGTTGGGGGCAAGAAGAGAAAATCAGTAAAAGCACCATGACTTCCCTGTGCAATTCTTCTTGCTGCTCAGTAGACACTGATTTTGGAAGCTCGGCTCTTAGGGCTCCCCTGGACATATGTAAAAGGCTGAGTTTGTGATCTGCACACTGAGCATTAAAGTGAGGCTTTCCTGCCAAAGGAAGAAGTCTTAGTGGTTCCGCATGGCCAGATGGGGACCCGTCACACTGACTTTGCTGGCACTGCCACAAACCACTCAGGGCCAAAGTCAGCCAGTGACATGTAGTAACATAACAACACGGGGATGCTTTGCATACCTCTCTGCAAGAAGAGCCACTGGCCGGTCCTGAATGAATAAAAGATCCTGCCACTTCCCTCCCTGTCTGCCTATCCCCTAAGTGGGGGAAAGTACAGTTTCTGAGCTCCATGAAGACCTCCGCTGGAACTAAACCCAGGCGAGAAAGCACATCTTGTGCAACGGCTGCCAGGCCGGAGCAGAGACGGCCACTGCCTGTCCAGGGTGGGCGGATGGCCACTCCCTCTGCTCCTCCTGTGTGAGCTATCATAAAGGTGTTTCGTAAAGGCAGCTAATCAGAATCTGCAAAACCACCGTGTTCCAGAGACGAAAGACACCGGGTTTTTATTCATAATCTGAGAAACATGAGAAGAGTTCCTTTCCATACCCTGTCACGCCCGTGGAGACAACTTCTTAAAGCCCTGGGCCTCTGCCTACTCCCTGCATTCAGGCATGACCGCAGCTGGGGCTCTGTGACACGCGGTGAGGCCTCTGCCTTCCCTCCACTCTGTGGTGTGCTCCCTAAGAGGGCCCCAGGCCAAAAAACTAGGGCTCGCTTCTTTGACTTCTCAGGTGGCTGAGTACCATTTAGTGGGCTAGTACCAGTTCCTGGCCCACTGCTTTTATGTGTGTTGTCTTATGGGGTCCTCAGAATAACCCATGGTGTAGGCATCCCCACCCCAGCCTGCAGCCTTCTGGTCTAGCCTGTGGAAACACATGATTTTACAGATGAGGAAACTGAGGCTTAGTGAGGTTAAGAAATGTGTCCAAGCTCCTGCAGCCAATTCAAACTCAAGTCTGTCCAACTCCTACTACCACACTACACAACAGTCCTTCTGACCACAGCCTGTCACAAATGAGTCCAAACAACAAATGCAGGGGTTCTAGCAGCGAAGCTTGATCCCTCTCTTCCAGAGGCCAGACCCATTGCCTTGTGGGAATTTCCACTGCCTCTGGTTCGCCCCACTATGAGCAAGGTCTCCTGAGAGGCAAGGGTGTGAGCGCTCAGACCCCTGGCTGCTGCTCTACATAAGCCCAGGTATCTGGACTGCTGGCCCCCCTGGCTGTGCTTGGAAAGCCGGCTCTGTGAAGGCCTTCCAGAAACACGGGGCCTTGGCAGTCTCTGAGGCTCATCAGAAACATAGGAAATCCTTCCCTGGAGCACCTGTGTGGGGACAGCACAGCCCTGGGACAGCTGCCACACCCAGTGACTCCAGGGAGACAACACACAGTTCAGATGGAGGCTTGTGGCCTGAAGCCACAGGCTCCTCTTGCCCGAGTTTCAAAGCTGGACCTTGCCTGCCACTGGCCACCCAGACAGCCTCCTTCTGGGGCAGGAATCCCTTTCAAGTGGCTCCTGCTAACATCCCTTTTTTTGTTTAGAAAGTTCCAAAGAGGGGAATCCCTGGATTACAGACTTGGGTGGGGGGAAGGTGGGGGTAGGTGAGGGGAAAGCCCCATACCAGGGAGGGGAAACAGTATGAAAGGCTGATCGCCCCATCCCAAGTGGAGCGGGAACCCAGCCTGCCCTCAAGGGAGGACAAAGGTGGCAGTGCTCATAATTCAGGTGTTAGAGAGGCAATAAGAATTTTCTGCAAAGAGAATGTCAAAGAGGGGCTGGGTTATTAATCTCCTGAGTACACATCACAGAGCCATGGTGAAACCCATTCGCAGGTGTGTTAGTGGGAAATGATGTGGAGAGGTGCTGGGCCCCCTGTCCCCTGGACCACAGAGCAGGGAGCCCACTCCCAGCCCGCACCTCTCCATGCAGCCACTCACTCAAGCAAGGGATTGGGATCTGGGCTGTGCCTTCAGCATGGGACGCCCTCTGTCCGCTCTCACTCATTGGCCTGGTGGCCATCTCCTCTGTGGACACTCAGCCCCGGTGCCCAGTCACTCCAGAAGAGTGGACCATGCCTGGCTCTGGCCTCTGTCACAGCCAGTGTTTGCTTCCTGGCTCTTACCTATGCCACTGTGTTATCAGCTGACCCCCGAGAAAGTCAAGGGCTCCACATCTCATCTGTCTGGGGGCCCTAAGGCAGGCCTTCTAACTATGGGGTGAGGGTGAGGTTTGGTGTCACACAGATGTGGGGAGAACGGAGAGAGGTTGCAGCAGGTCCTTTTGGATGAAGGATGGCCTGGATGTCGGGGGTGGTGAGGAAAGGCATACGGGCAAAGGACTAATGCAGGAGTCAGGCAAGAGAGAGGGGTGTGGGTGTTTGGAGGGCAGCTGGGATTCCCCCTTCCTTTCTACCATGCTTTGGGGTCACGGGGGACAGAGCCAGGAGCTCAGGAAGTGGTGGGTGGTCCCTAGAAGATGATAACCCTGCAGCTCAGCAGGAGGCCCACAGAGGACACCCATGGAGTAGCCACAAGGGCACCAACATGTGTAAATGGGTCACACGGAACCCAGGACCTGCTGGCACAGGTTCTAAGGCCTCTTCCCTATGATTACATTCGAACATTAAATTTCACTTGCAAACATGGCAGGATTTTAACTGTATAGCAGAAACTGCAACATTATATGACTATCAGTATTTTATTTTTGGGGTTTAATCTTTATCATATTTTTTTCCATTACCATTTAGACTTCTTATACCCTCTTCCCCCCCAAAATCAGTATTTTAAATGCAAGAGGTTTTGGTAGCTAGGAAAGATGCTGGTTGCAGAGTAAGATCTAATTAGGAAGAAAGAAAAAGGGAACACATTTCAGGTAGGGGAATGGGGCAGCTGGGAGGACCAGGAGACCACAAGCCTGCCCCCGTGACAAAACCCGTAAGTGTGGCTAAAAGCAGCCATGGCCTTCACCATTGCACCAGTGTAGGGAGGCCAGCCCTCTGAGAGATCATGGTGTCTCTTGAAGGGGAAAGTGCCAGTTCACATTTGCTCCTGCTCACAGACTCCAGTGACACTCAACTCAGAGGATGTCAGGCGAAGCAGCAGAGAAACTGGCCCGAGGAACTGGCCAGACGGGATTAGGAAAACTCTGGGAATGGCCAGGAGAGTTTAGGAACATGTGACCCAGGAATGAGTCACCTTGGGCAGATGGGCTCATTGGACAGAGGGCTCTTTCTTTCACCGTCCCGGCATCTGGAACACTGCTTTCAAAACACAGGACGACCCTGCTACCCAAGGAGTCTTATCGAGACACTATTAGAAAGGATTAGTGTTGTGTTTCAGTTGGCAGGGCTTGATGCAGGGATCAAGGAAAACAACTGTGCAGGGAGGGGCCAGCTTTTAGCTCCAAACCCACAGGAGTGAGGTCCTGAGCCCGGCACCCAAACGCAGCTGTGACATGGGACACGCTAACCAGGAAGACATTTCTATGCCAGTGGTGGGCAGTGAAGGGAAGACAACTGGGGCCTGACTGGTGGTCTAAGCTCTCTCCTCACATTTTTCAGTCCTAGGATTGTCACTGTGGCTGATGGCATTATTAGTAATATCAGCAGCAACATTTGCCTGATACTACTACATGCTCTGCACCATCTCATTCAATACTCAAAGCAAGTCCTAGGACATAGGTACTATTATGCTCCCATTTTAGAGGTAAGAAAGTGGAGGTACAGAAGATGAAGTAAATGCCCAAGGTAACCCAGCTTGTGAGTGACAGACATCTGCCACTCATATGACAGGGCCCGGTTTGCCTCTCTTTGTTCCCACGTATCCTGTGGAACACAGTCACAGAACACAGAAATGCTGGAAAAGACCACCTCCTCCTCTTCTCGCCTGGATATAATCCACTTATGTTCTGTGATCTGGGGAAGACAGTTAGTAGGGAGCCCAGAGACCAGGGTCATCCACGAATGGTTTCATCTTTAGCAAGCTACTTCACCTCTCTCACTGTGTGGTTCTTTATCTTTAAATGCCAGAGCTGGGTGAGAAGACCTGCCCAGTCCCTAAATTCCAAGCACCTGTGAAGATACAGGGCTGTCCATCTTCCCTCACCATCTAGCCCCTGGAGCACCACCAGGGAAAACTGGCCTCCTTCCAACGCTTGGTAGGTGGGCCCCTTGCCTCGAACAAGGATCAGGCAATAGGGAGGCTGTGTGTTTATCTCAAAGAGTGTGCTCGGTTTGTGGTAATCTTGTCTTTCAGTTTAGCATGGCATTTACATCAAATATCAGATGATGGAAGAGATCCTAAACCTGACCCTAAATGTGCACTAGGTCCCCTCTCTCTGTTTTCCACAGCCATCCAGTTTTAGTACATGTGCTGCCTAAGTGAGGACAGGGCGGTCTTGATTTTGGCCTGGTGGGACATTGCAGCTCACCACCCACGAGGGAATGCACTGGGGTCAAGGCCCTTCCTAATGGGATGACCATAGGCAGCAAAGCCCATCTTAATGAGGCTAAGATGAGGACATCATGAAAAATAAGCCAGTGCTACTTGAATGCTCACAGGTATTTTCCATAGCCATCTGAATTCCTCCGTGGCTAGGAGAAACCAAAGCGTTCAGACTGAAGCCTTGGGATCAGGCAGGTAGAAGAAATAAGCAGATGGTGCCTATCCCACAACCCTTTATCACTTTCTAATTCTGACTCAGGGTCTGTTAGGGCAGAGCAGAGAGAAGCCTTGAAATCAGATCTGGGTTCAAATACTGACCCTGCCATTCCTTACTTGGTTTATGTTATCTAGTCTCACTCAACTTGGTGTCCTTCTCCATAAATAAGAATGACACCTCCTCAGACAGCTGCTGCAAGGATGAAAGGAAATGAAATGGAGAACACAAATCAGGGAAAAATGGAGTCTTCCAGATGACAGCAAAGGCAGAAAGGTAAGGGCTGCCAAGGGTGGTGCCAAGATCGCACATGTCCACAGACGCTGCCTCTGCCTCTAGGCTCCCTAAGCACTGTCTCCAACCCCCGCCACTCTGCAGAGGCCCATGCCTCAAACCACGTCTTTAAAAATGACTTCATCTGGTCTCATCCCCTGACCTGTTCCACCTCCTCCTCTCTGCTCCTGGGCAGGGATGAAGGCCCCACAGCCATCCCCTGCCCCTCCCTCTCCTTTACCTGGTCTCCAAGCCAAGGCCTCCTACACAGCCCGCCTCCACATCCTCTGTCCCCTCCCATCCCCCTACCGCATCCTGGCTGCTGCTGCCCAAGTTCAGGCCCCGACATCTCTCCCAGGCTATCACAACAGTTGCCTGCCTAACTGGTTCTCCAGCCAAAGGCTTTTTAACCTCTGCTCCTGCTGCTAGAGGGACCTTCCTGAAGCACATGCTGGACCATAGCACTCCTTTCCTCTAAAGTCCCCATGGGCTCCCTGCTCACAGTACCCAGTGCAAAGTCCAGAGCAGAGATTCACCATGCGGGCCCTGGTCCTGAACCCCATTTCCACCTGCTCTTCCCACCACTCCCATCAGGCACTGTCCCCCTTTCCCTGCATGTGACTTGCCCCCACTCAGAACCTGGTGCCTTGGGCTCACACCACTAGGGACCTGACTCAAGTCCTTGCAGCTGTGCGACATCTGCTTCACTGCCTGCGCCTTGGTTTCCTTCACTGTGAAACAAGATAAAGATCTCCATCTCCTGCACAGGGTTATCGTAAAGGTGAAATAACGGGACACATGAGAAAGGTGTTGTATGTTGAGTGGCAAGTAAATGGTAGCTGCTGTTATAGAGGGTTACCATAAATACAGGGGGAGGGCAAAAGTAGGTTGACAGTTTATTCTCGTGTCATTACTTATTTATTAACTATCGTATTGTTACTTGTAGTTCTGTCTCTTTCCATCTGAACAACTGTGAACCTACTTTGCCTGCCCTGTATTATGCCAGTCTCTCAAGTTGGCAGGCCCCTTCCTCTACCCGTGGAAGTAAAATTTGCCTCTCAAACCTTCACTCAAATATCAGAAATAATCATTTCTTCAGAGTGGTTCTTATTCAATTCTGCTTTATAGTTTGAAAGTTTTTACATCTTATCTGCCTTCCCTTCTAGTGTGGTCAGGAACTATGCCTACTCATATCTACCCTCCCACCTGGCATAATGCCTTGCACCTAGTTAGGTTTTTTAAATATATATTTTATTGATTATGCTATTACAGTTATCCCATTTTCCCCCTTCATTCCCCTCCACCCTGCACACTCCCTCCCCCACCATTCCCCCTTTAGTTCATGTCCATGTGTCACAAGTTCTTTAGCTTCTACATTTCCCATACCCTATTTTCTACCAACCATCTATGCTACGTATTATCTGTACCTTCTCCTCCCCTCTCCTCCTCTCACTCCCCTGTTGCTAACCCTCCATGTGATCTCCATTTCTGTGATTCTGTTCCTGTTCTAGTTGTTTCCTTGGTTTGTTTTTGTTTTAGGTGGGGTTGTTAATAATTATGAGTTTGCTGTCTTTTTACTGTTCATATTTTTATCTTCTTTTTCTTAGATAAGTCTCTTTAACATTTCATATAATAAGGACTTGGTGATGATGAACTCCTTCAACTTGACCTTATCTGAGAAGCTCTTAATCTGTCCTTCCATTCTAAATGAAAGCTTCTCTGGATAGAGTAATCTTGGATTTAGGTCCTAGCCTTTTGGAATACTTCTTTCCAACCCTTTCTTGCCTGCAGGGTCTCTTTTGAGAAGTCAGCTGATGGGAACTCCTTTGTAGGTGACTGTCCCCTTATCTCTTGCTGCTTCTAGAATTCTCTCCTTCATTTTAATCTTGGATAATGTAGTTATGATGTGCCTTGGTGTGTTCCTCCTTGGGTCCAGCTTCTTTGGGACTCTCTGAGCTTCCTGGACTTCCTAGATGTCTATTTCCTTTGCCAGATTGGGGAAGTTCTCCTTTATTATTTGTTCAAATAAGTTTTCCACTTGTTGCTCTTCTTCTTCCATTCTGGTACCTCTATAATTCAGATGTTGGAATGTTTAAAGATGTCCTGGAGGTTCCTAAGCCTCTCCTCATTTTTTTGAATTTTTGTTTCTTTCTTCTTTCTGGTCCACTTCATTGGTTTGAGTCCCTGTTTTCTTCCCATTGCTATTGGTTCCCTGTGCACTTCCCTTCATTTCACTTAGTGTAGCCTTCATTTGTTCATCTAATTTGTGACCAAAATCAATCAGTTCTGTGAGCATCCTGATTACCAGTGCTTTGAACTGTGCATCTGATAGGTTGGCTATCTCTCGATCACTTAGATGTATTGGCTCTGGGGCTTTGATCTGTTCTTCTGTTTGGGCCATTTTTTTTGGTCTGGTTGAGCCTGTTACATAGTGAGAGATGGAGCCTTAGGTGTTCATCAGGGCAGGGTAAGTCCTGTGGCTGGGTTGTGACACAGTATGTGGGGGTGAGGTCAGAGAGAGAACAATGGTGCTTGCTCTGCTCTCTTGGATTTCAGCCCCTTCTGCCGCTTCCCACAAGCAAACTGGGCCCTTCTGGTGCTGGTTCCTGGGTGGGTGGGCTTGTGTATGTTCTAGGACCCTGTGGGTCTCTCCAAGGAACTCTCCTGTGATGTTGGGAGTCTCTCCCAGCACCTCAACCCCCACAAGTGTTTTCAATCAGTGCTTTTAGGCTTCATTTCCCAGGGCTGGGGCCCTGGTTTACACAGTCTGTCTCAATGCCTGTTATTGCCTGCTTTATTTGCACATGAATGTGTGTCCCTGGTCAGCCAGCCGCCTTACACACCTCACTGGGTCTGCTCATTGCCACTCCATGCCTGGGGTCTGCCAACTGCTGTGCCTGGGTCACCAGCCACTGCCTTTTCCCATCACGATCCCTCTCCTCTGGCTGCTGACTCCACCCCTCTTACCAGTCTGGATAATTGTTGTCAGACTTCTGTACAGTTCAATTTTCTGTCAGTTCTGGTTGTTTTTTTTTTCTAAATTTTTGTTGTCCTTAATTTTGGTTGTTCAAGGAGGCACAGGGTGTCTACCTACACCCCCATCTTGGCTACAAGTCCCTAGTTAGGTTTTTTTAATACATTGAACTGAATTTCTCTAAGAGGCCACAGAGCTGGGGGGTGGGGGGGTCGTTGAGTACTGAGAGTGTGCACATGGGGAGTCGACAAACCAGCGGATTCTCAGGAATCCCTTCCTCACGTCTCTCCAAGACCCTCTTAGCTATAAACTCTGAGTTTTGGTTCTTATTCTGATAGCAGAACAAAAAGAACACCTGAAACCATGCATTCATTCATTCAACAGGTGCTTACCGAACACGACTTGGCAGTTCTAGGTGCTGCTGAGACAGTGAAGGAGTAAAAGTTCCTTCTCTCACAATATCTGCAATGAACTTGTCCTGTGGAAAATAATCCTTCCAACTCTCAGAAACCATTTCCACCAAACTTCATTATAAACACCCAGCTGTGCCATCATTCCAGTGGGTGGTGAGTTAAAATTTGCCTCAATTTCAACAACGATGTTAACTAACTAGTCTCACTAGGATGGATAGAGGGCCACGAAGTGTGGGGAAGTGTTGTCCTTCTGAGCCTAGAGTGCGTCTGCTGAACCAGAGTGCCAGGGTGATTCTGAGTTGTTTAGTCACCACCTAGAGGACCCCTGAAACATTTTGTTTTCAGATCCTTAACTCATTTTGTAGGCCTTCTGAAAACTATGAGTAAACAGGAAGATCTATACCCAAGGAGCAGAAGACAGGCTGTGACAAGGGGTGTAGAGCGCATCGAATGGTTGGAGCTGCAGGTTGGCAGTGGGGCAGTGCATACTGAGAACTATGCTTCTCCTAAACACACTCACTCATTCTTCTGACCACTCCAGCAGATGGAACTTTCACATTTCATCTCCTGACATGTGTCAGCATCAGGGCAGGTGCCTAGGTCATCCAGTCCCTCTGATTTCCCACCATCTCTGATTTAGGAGCACTGATTACTATCTTTCTCTCCCTACTTCATGGGGAAAATGAGAATATTTGTAACATTCTTTGAGTTCTTTAGAGTTGAGAGCATAATTAATGCCCAGGGTTGACACCACATGCACATGCATAGGCATCAGAGAAGTAATGCAGCTGTAAAAGAAGATGACATGTGCTCTTGTTGACTTCCAGGAAAGTGTGCAAAAATAAGTGACTAAATAAAAAAACCCCAGAGACCCTTGCAGGGGGAGGTAGGTGCTGCCTTGTTAAGATACCTCTGTTTCTAAGGACTAGAAGGTGATCCAACGCACATCTCTCCACTCTCCCCAACTACCCATCTACTTCAAAGCCTTACAGAACAATGTTGTCTACTGGTCTGGTGGTCTGAGAGGACCCCTGCCACTAATGCAAATAGTGTATAGGGGCAACATATCTCTGCCAACCAATCAGTTAACCAGGATGCACTGAGTATCTCCTCTGGGTAAGGAAGGCCTGGAGTCTGCTCTCACTCACCCAGACCTATGCTATACACTTTTTGGTTAGGAGGCAGCAGTTGTGTCTTCAGCAGAGTTAAACAAGCCTTATCCAAAGACCTGGACCAAGGGCTGGGTACTGAGTCAGACTTCCTCTTCCACAGGGCCTGCTCCTGTGCTGGCTGGCTAGGGCTTTCCTCCAGGGAATGCAGAGCAGCAGGGCATGTATCCGAGCTGGCTGGACTTCTCTGGCCACTGAGTCACCAACGGGCTCGACCAGGGCTGAGCTCTGAGTTTGCAAGCAGCTGTGCCAAGCTAACTGACACAGAGTTGAGGTATCAAGGTGCTGTGAAAGGGGCTACACTTGACATTCCCAGAGTCCCCAAGGAAAGAAGGAGTGAGAGATGCCTTAAGACAAGGCCAGGATAAAGTGGTAGACACAATGGTTCCATCTTCAAGACTCAGTCCCCTTGGCAAATCAGCTGAGCAGAGACCTAGCTGCCAGGAAATTTAGGAATCAAATTCCAGCTCTGGAGGAGTCTACTGGATATTATGAGCCCTCTCCCCCTCCACATGGAGACCCATTGGCCCCATCTCAGCTTCCCCTGGCCTTGTGGGTCCCAGAATTACCATCATCTAGGTCAAGGGTCAGTAGGGGCTTTGCCTGTGTGGACCTCAGATTGGCAGACGTAGCTTCTCAGCAGAACCAACCGAGCCAGGTCAACCCCTCACCTCTGTCAAGACCATATGTAAACATCACTTCCTGCAAGTGACTTGGAAGTAGGCTATAAGCAGGGAGGAGGTAAAAAAATAAGCAATCCTTGATCTCTGCTCCACTTCCTCCACGTGAATAGCTTGGTGATGACAAACACCCATTTCCACCATGTTACTCAGGTCAGCCTCAGAGCCACCCTGCAGAAGGCACTGTGAAGTTTGGGGTTTGGGCCAAGATAAATACCTGAGTGACTTGGCAGAATTTCGATCAATGTGGCATCAGCCTGGGGTGTGGTGCTGGCAGAGGGATCAGTGTTGTGCCAATACTGATTGTTGCTGTCAGGCTTCTATTGCACTGTGTTTTCAGGGGTGGCCACAGAATACCCTGTGGGGAACTTATTTGACCCAGTAAGGGACACTGATTGAGAAGCAGGGTTCAAAGAGAGGAGACAAATTTCCAGTGCCTTCTGCAGATTTTCACAGTTGAGGGGAAAACCCCATGAAGTTTTTATATCCCCACAATTTCTCAACTATATCATGCTGCAGACTGGAACAATGTCCATGTTCTTTTCTCTGGGCCCTGAAAGTGAGGGGCAGCAGCAGAAAGAGAGAGTAGGTGAGAAAGGGCCTGGGTGACAAGTGCAGGTAGCAGCTTCTGAAGTGGGCCTGGATGAGTGGGCAGGAGGCACCCCGGCTGAGCTTTCACTGGGAGACCCTGACCAGCCTGCCTGTAGCCCAGGGGTTCTTACTGCTGGCACTGCTTCCTAGGGGCATCTGGAGACTGGGTGGCGGGTAGTAGTTTTTGATTGTCACAATGAGTTGGCGGTACTCCTGGTATTTAGTGGGTGAGAGCTGGGATGCCAAATTACTGTAGTACGCATGACTTTGTCCTGCAAGAAATGCTAAGGGTGCACTCTGTCAAAAAATTCTGAGCCCCAACAGGGAAAGTCCCTTCAACCACAGGTTATTCAACCTCCAAATGAATGGGCAGAAGCACCCCAAACTCAGGGGAAATGAAACAAGCTGGTAGTCACACAAACAGACAGGGCCACTCATTAGAGCCTTGCAGATGGTCTCGGGGAAACTTGCAGAGTAACTGTGCTGATCAGCCTGCCCTTGGTGAACTGAGGTACTCCCTTTGCCGTTCAGTAATTCTCACGTTCTCTTTTCTCACGTTCATCTGTCTGCCTCTGTATTAACCCAAAGTATTTGAGTTGCACAATTCAAAGCCTACCTACAAAGTAATGAGACTGACAAGCCACAAACAAACCCACTCCCAGTGTTTTATAGCCATGGGGCTCCAGAGAGACTCCTAGGAGTCTCAGGAGGGAGAGTACTGACAGGAGAGATGTTTCATTAAACTCTCCCTTGGTCTACTGCCTTATTTCAGGGCCGCTGACGTATTTCCCTTGGGGCAACATGAGTTCTGGCAACACATAGCAAAGCTGTTCATAAAAGCCCCCAAAGCACTTAGTCGTATAGGAAGAGTCTCACTTGCTGAGATAAACCCTTAAGGAAGGAGGGACACCTGTCCCCACAGTTTTGAGGCAGAGAACATCACATACCTTGTAGTGGTGTCAACTTAAAGCATTTTAAAGACAGAAAAAAAACCCTGAGGAAAAACACTTTGCTCTTCAGGGCAAAATAAGAATAGGATCTCCCAAAAAAACCTGGCTGCTGCCCTCTGCCCTTACTTACCTCTTTGACTTTGGGGGTGGGAGACAGTGTAGAGATGAGGAGTAAAGAGACAGAAAGAACAGGAAAAAAAGGACATTTTCTACCAGATTGTTCAGCTCTAGCAAGAATAGGAGGATGGCATAAAGAAGGATGTGCGTAGAAGCCCTGCACATTTAAAGCCCTGCACATTTAAGAGTGCGGTGAGAAAAGGGTCTTTGGTTATTAATATTCAGTGTATTGTTGAAGAATTGTCTAGAAAAATGAGATTCATCTCAATGAAAGTGGTGTAGGAACCAAAGTCAGCTGATAAAATGGAACAGTACTTTGGAGGGCAATTTGGTGATTTCTTGCAAAACCAAGCATAGTCTTATTATATGGTCCTGCAATTGAGCTCCTTGATTTTATCCAAATGATTGAAAACTCATGTCTATACAAAACCCCACATACTTTCCTAGCTGACGTAGTTCACTGGATTGAGCACTGGCCTGTGAACCAAAGGGTTGCTGGTTTGACTCCCAGTCAGGGCACATGCCTGGGTTGTGGTCCAGGTTCCAAGCAGGAGGTGCATGAGAGGCAACCACATATTGATGTTTCTTTCCCTCTCTTTTTTCCTCTCTTCCCCTGTGTCTAAAAATAATAAACAAAATCTTTTAAATCAAAAAACCCTGCACACAAATGTTTATAGTAGCTTTATTCATAAGTGCCCAAACTTGGAAGTAACCAAGACTTCTTTCAGTAGGTGATGGATAAACTGTGGTACATCAAGACAATGGAGTTCTATGCAGCAATGAAATGAGCTATCGAGACATAAAAAGACATGGAGAAGGCTTAAATGCATATTACTAAGTGAAAGAAGCCAATCAGAAAAATCTATGGACTGAGACTGTGTGATTTCGGTTTTATGGCATTCTGCAAAAGACTAAACTATGGGGACAGTAAAACGATCAGTAGTTGCCTGAGGGTTGGAAAAAAGAAGGAAGAGGGATTAAATAAAGGCAACACAGGAGGTTGTTGGGGCAGTGAGACTCTTCTGTAGGACACTACAGTGCTGGATACAGGTCATTGCACATTCATCAGAACTCATAAAATGGAGTTCTGGCCAAGACGGAAGCATAGGTAGAAACCCTTTGCTTCCTCCCACAACCAAAAGGAGAACAACAACCAATCTAAACTCAGTAAACAACCAGAAGTGCCAGAAAATCAAACTGCAGGAAACTCTGACAACCAAGGAATTAAAGAAAAAGTCAAGCAGAACAACCAGACCAGTAAGGTGGAGGACAGCGAGGGTTGACACAGAAAGACCATGGTGATGCAGCAGATGATGAGGGTGGGGCTGGGTGCTGAGCTCAGTGGGCTGTGTGCGAGAGACTGACTTAATAAGGGGAACTGACACTCAGAGCTGACTGAGGGCTGCAGTTGAGGTGGCCCTTGTGGGAGATACTCCCAATCTCACACCAGAGTTTGAGAGTTTGTTGAAAGTGTGCTAGAGAGGAGCAGGTGAGCCTCACTATTCCCTCTCTGGCCCCACCCCACAGGCAGCACAGCAAGGAGGGTTGCCTTGCCTGGGTGAATACCTAAGGCCCCTCCCTCTTATAACCAATCAGCTGACCCAAGACAAAGAAATATACCCAAATGAAAGAACAGAGTAAAGTCTCAGAAAGAGCTAAGGGACGAGGAGATCACCAACCTATCTGATGGAGAATTTAAAGCCCTGGTAATCAAAATGCTCACAGATCTGATTGAGCTTGGTCAAAAAATGAAAAAAAAAACACCAAAACAGATGAAGGATACTCAAAATGAAATAAAGCAAAATATTCAGGGAACCAACAGTGACAGGAAGGAAACCAGAACTCAAAGCAATGATTTGGAACAAAAGAAAGAAAGAAACATCCATCTAGAAGAAAATGAAGAAACCAGAATTCAAAAAATAAAGAGAGACTTAGGAACCTCTGGTACAACTTGAAACATTGCAATATCTGAATTGTAGGGGTGTCATAAGGAGTTGACACCAGCAAGAAATTGAAAACTTATTTGAACAAAAAAATGAAGGAAAGCTTCCCCAGTCTAGCAAAGGAAATAGACTTCCAGACGTCCAGGAAGCCCAGAGAGTCCCAAAGAAGTTGGACCCAAAGAGGAACACAAAAAGGCACATCATTATTAAGTTAACCAAGATTAAAGATAAAGAGAAAATCCTAAAAGAAGCAAGGGGAAAAGAGAGATACCTACAAAGGGTTGCTCATTAGACTATCAGCTGATTTCTCAAAAGAAACCTTGCAGGCAAGAAGGGGCTGGAAAGAAGTATTTGAAGTCATGAAAGGCAAGGTCCTACATCCAAGATTACTCTATCCAGCAAAGCTACCATTTGAAATGGAAGGGCAGATAAAGTGCTTCCCAGATAGGGTGAAGTTAAAGGAGTTCATCACCACCAAGCCATTATTATATGAAATGTTAAAGGGACTTATCTAAGAAAAAGAAGGTAAAAAATATGAACAGTAAAATGACAACAAACTCACAACTATCTACAAATGAACCTAAAAGAAAAGAAAAACTAAGAAAACAACCAGAACAGGAACAGAATCAGAGAAATGGCCATCACACAGGGGATTTCAGTGGGGAGGGGGAAGGGAGGAGTGGGAGGAAAGGTATAGGGAAGAAGCATAGCCCTGGCTGGCATAGCCCAGTGGATTGAGCACGGGCCTGCGAACCACACGATCAAGGTTCGATTCCCAGTCAGGGCACATGCCTGGGTTGCAGGCCAGTTCCCAGTGGGGGACTCACGAGAGGCAACCATACATTGATGTTTCTCTTCTTCTCCCCTTCCCTTCCCCTCTAAAGATAAATAAATAAAATCTAAAAAAAAATAAAAAAAGAAGCATAATTAGTAGGCATAAAATAGATGGGGAGAGATAAAAATGGTATAGGAAAGAGAGGACTGAAACAACTTACATGTACAACCTATGGACATGAACTAAGTGGGGGCAGGGAATGGTGGAGGGTTGGGAGGTACAGGGTGGAGGGGGGATACAGGGGAGAAATTGGAAAAACTATGATAGCATAATCAATAAAAATACTTAAAAAACTCATTAAATGCACAATACAAAGAATAAACCCTAATGTAAACTAGGGGCCTTAATTACATTTAACTTTAGTTAAAAAAAATGCATGAACTTTAGTCAATAATAATGCACCAATAATGGCCCAGCAATTGTTGCAAATATACGACACTGAGGCAAGATGTTAATAATAAGGGAAATTGGATGGGGTGGGGTAAGGTAGTATATGGGAACTCTGTACTTTCCACTAATTTTACTATAAACCTGAAACTTCTCGAAAAGTCTTTAAAAAAAAACCCAGCTGATAATAATCACAACACTGTGAAGCCATATAGTTTTCTCCACATTCTGAATTGTCTAGTCTTACTGTTTCCCTAAGATCAAGTACAGTGCCCTCCTCCTAGGAAGGCCAAGCTGGCATGAACAGCTTGGGTTGGACTTTTCTGGAAGTACAGAGGAGACACTTGGGCAACTTTTCAGAGTCCCACAGCTCTGGGCATCATCACTGGCCCATCAGCTTGGCAGAATGTAAAGATGGAGAGCAGAGCTCACTTCCTGGGCAGGCTTGCTGTCACTGGGAATTCTAGCCAGGTGAAATCTTAGAGGGTGAGAAGCACACTTATTTCTCCTCTGTTGTGGAATGTGCTGTAGGGCTGTGCTCATTGAGTATTGACAGGCTTCCAGGAGGAGCAATGACCAGCTTTGGTTGGGTACCCTTCACCTCCTTCTCAAACGAGGAGCTCATCAAATGAGAGAGAGCAGAGGAGAATCACAGGCCAGGGAGAAGGCAGGGGAGGGGACTGACAGGGAGGAAGGAGAGAAATAATGGGAGAAGGGTCTTCAAGAGAGGTCTTCCAACAGAGAGGCTGACAGACACAGCCAGGAATCTAAGCAGCCTTTGAAACAATCAAAGAAATCCAGTGTCCCCATTTCAGGGCAACTGGCCTTGCTCCGGTGGTCCCTAATGTAAAAGAGGTGATGTTTCCTAGGCGTGCTGTCTCTCAGCTAAGGACTAGTCAATACAATTTCCAGTCTGGTGCCAGCCGACGTCAGCTGTGAGACTGATGGAGCAGAAGGTAAGAGTTGCTAGAAAGATGGTTTCATCTGATGTCTTGACCTTCTAGCTGCATCTAAGAATGGGCTCCCAAGTAGGTGTCCAGCATACCCTTTATCGTATCGAAATGAAGCTACAGCTACAGAGAAATTTTCCACCCTCCTCTTTCTCTCTTTCCTTATACTTCAGTTAGGAAAGGAACAAGACAGCACTGGGGGCCCTTTAAATATCCTGGATCATATTAGTATGAAAACTATGAGCAGGGAACTGAAGTGAGCAGCTCATACCCCATTCCCAGCACTGCTGCAACCTGACATTTTATGGTATGTTCATTTGTTAGTTTATTTTCTGCCTTCTTGGGGTCAAGTGGGGATAGGAGAAAGGTGGTGTTTCTTGGTTTGCTGTATTCTTGGTGCCCAAACAGGACCTGGTGTATAGACAGTTCTCAACCATACTCGCTAAATGAATTCAGTTCCTTTTCAATCCAAACCTGCCAGGCAGTTCCACAGAGATGTCTGGAGAGTGTGGACCAAAGAACACAACAGGTGAATGCCTATTTGAACGTGAAAACTTTATAAGGACTTTGTGGAATCTAAGGTCTTTCATTCTGGAATAAGACACCATAAAAATGTGTCTGTGGTGACAGTTCTCTGAGAAATAATCATCAGAGTCATTGTGGATGTTCTTTCTGAACTGGTGATATTGAACAGAGACAAGAATAAAATTAGGAATCCAGTCCTGCAAATATCGGGAGCAAGGGCATCCATAACTAAAGAAACAGTAAATACAAAGGTCCTGTGGTGGGATTGAACTTAGTCTGTTTGAGGACGAACAAGAAGGCTGGTGTGGCTGCAGAACAGTGGTGGGAAGTGAGGTTGGAGAGAGGCTAAGGCAGACATCTCTCGTGGGGAGTGCTGAGTCTGAAGATTATTCCAAGTTGAGCAGCTACCAGAAGGTTTTGAGCAGAGGAGGAACAGTATACGATGCATGTATTAGAAGGGACCACTCAGGGTACTGAGAACAGAAGAGGCCTTACCAGAGGCAAAACAGGACACTGGAGAGTGAAGAGTAGACTACTGCAGAAGTCCAGGCGAAAGATGAGGGGGAGCAGGGAAGGACATGACAAGTGTTGGATGTAGAATGCAGTCAGAACCGAAGACTCGCTGAACTTGGGAGGACTGAACACGGGACACACACTCTAGTCCTGTTCCTTCAGGGACTCTTCTCTTTACCCTGTCTTTATCTCCATGATTCCCCTGCTTTCTTCACCTAGGCCTTCTTCAACTCTCAAGTCCAGTTCAAACTTGGATATCTTCAAAAATCTTTCCTGACTTCCCACCTCTCTCAAAAAATTAAAAAGCAAACAAATGAATAAATATATAAGAACACAGGCCTAGAAAAACCCATTAGCATGCTGAATGCCCACAAGAGTCAAATCCTCACAAGTCAGTCTTATCTTGGTCCTGAGGTTCTCTAAAGAGCTTTTAATAAAATCCCACCCAGGGCTTGCCCACTACCCCTGAGATCCTCTGGATGCTACAAGCTGAAATGAAGGTCCTGTCCTGGGTCATCTCCAATAGGCCCTAAGAATCTCAGTGGAAGGTAATCCTGGGCTTACCTGGGAGATACATTTGACATCCAGGGTAAGAAGGCCTTCAGATAGTGATGGTTGTGCCCAGAGCTTTCTGGTCCTCTCTGCTACTGCCTCTGACTGGACTAATATATTCAGGCTTAGAAGAAAAGGGTCAAGGGAAGAGCCGGCAAGGAGCAAAGCGAACAGACTCAGTGCTGACCTGTGACCAGAACCCATGCAAGTTGCAAACACACAGACCCAGAGGCTATTCTCCACTCTGGGTTCCTCTGTCCTAAATGTCCTGCCTCTGCAACAACCTCTTATGTCCCTGTGGGCACAGCCCAGCTCTCTACTTTGCTTCATATCCTCCACAGTGCCTGTGGGACAGAACTGAACAGAGGTGCCCTCCCCCCCCCGAGGAGGGTATAATGACACGGAGATGGCTACTCAGCTGCAGCACTCACATGCTGTCCATCCTCTTGGGAAATGGGCCCTTCCCTCTAAGACAGAGAGAAGGCAGTGTCCTTTCTGACCAGGGGGCAGCCAGAATACTCCCGCTAGTAGTTCAACAATGTCACCACAGAGCTTCGTCAACTAGCATTAGCTGTGGTTTTCTGCTTCCTACTTTGAGGGAGGCAAATACCCATGTCCAAGTGATGACAGGACATACCAGTCCACACCTTCATTGCCTTCTTGGATGCTAATCTTGCCTAACAGGACTGCATGGTACTTCGACTATGGTATCAGGGTTATGGGACACCTTTTAAAAATCGGAGCAGTGTACTGATAAGGGCATGAAAAGTAAGTAATGTAAGAGGGACCATCTTCAACTAATTTCTTGAAAACACGTCTTTTTCCCATTCTTAAGAAAAAGTGTCCTACTATTAAATATACTGCACATGTATCACCACCTTCACACTGAGCTCACAGCAGACATTACTAATCGATCACAGCACCCCCCCCCACTGACACAGATGCATCTTAAATTCTTCTAATGACCCACTTCCAAGTGGTTACAATTGGCCTACAAAGTGGAGTTATTTCTTCCCACTTCTGCTCATAAAATATCTGTTGCTATGTCCATGATGATTTGGAAATGAAGTGGGGGAGAAGGAGGAGGAAGAGAAGAGAGAAGTAAAGAGAGACTTTGGGGGTAAATTATTTGTTAATAAATTAATTAAAATGTATTTGCCAACCATTAAATATCAGGTTTGTGCAAGGCACTGCAGAAGTTGAGAATAGGAGCAAGAAAACGAAAAAGCCCATGAAGCAGGGAATGAACCTGCGGATGAAACACACACTCACACTCTCACACACAATTACTGTCAATGGAGCAAGAGGTCATCCAGGGACACCGCTGGTATGACTGCAAAATCAGAGTGAGTGGATTTTTCCCCCAGAAGAAGGGAGGCAGAACTTATGGATATCAATAGCTATTCCTACCAATTTCTCCGCCTCCTCATGGCAAAAGGTTTTTATACAAACAAAGCCCTAGATTTTCAGAAAATTTCTGCCTGTGTCATTTCTGAAAATAGAAATTATCAGGTGATAAACAGCTTAGGTAAAAACAGTGACTGAACTATTTATGAGAAAGGCTAGAGTGGAGAAAACCAAGAAAAGCATGTTGGTAGGTAGTTTAGAACAACCCAGATTTCTTCAATGTTTTCTATTGGGAGCCTAAACATGCCTTTTCACAAAACTAAATGACTTTATCTTCAAGGCCAAATAGTGAGGCCATTTGCCCACTTTTGCTCTGCTCTGCAGTGGCGTCAGAGGACATCACAGCCCCCAGAGGGCAGTTCTGGCTGAGCCAGAACCGGACTCTGGGGCTGTGGGATCCTCAGGGGTGGAGACCACGCACAAAGGAGGGGTTGCACTTGGCAACCTGACCCTTTCTTCCTATCACAAAGGCAGCTGCTGCCTGCCTTGCTCACTGGTATATTCCCCGTTTTCTGGCCTAACAAACATACCCACACTCCTGGGGGTCACTTCTCAAGGCCAGGAGTGCAGATAAACTGTCTGGCTGCAGGGAAGGCTTGTGGGAGCTCTCTGCGGAGGGAGCTGCCTCTAGACAGACCGACTCCATCCTTGGCCTGTGAACAGAACCCTCTCCTGCCTCTGGTGGTTCCTCTCAGAGGAGAAAAGAACACAGCTGGAAAGTGCCATTCCCTGACTGGTAGGTGAAGCCCATCTATGAGCAATTAAGCACACTTATTTTCTTTACTGCTGGGAAACAGCAGGCTCATTTCACCAGTCTTTTCCTTTTGATCACTCACCAGCTCCTTGCAATTTTGATTCCTTGGGTGCTGAGGTGCAGACTGAAAAGATGAAGAAATTTTGTCCCAACGGGACTATTCTGTTCTAAAAGGTTAAACCCTTCTTCTTCTTTTTCCTGCTGAATGTTACAATTAAAGACCACCAGTCAGAAGAAGAAATGTCTGATACTGGGTCACTAGAGATTAGGTGATGCAAGTGAAGATCAAGGAAGCCTGTGGGGCAGCTTGGAGAAGCCTTTGGAAAAGACAGGCAGGCCCTCTACTCTGAGAACAATGGAATTTTTATAAGGAGCTATTATCTGTGTGTTTGTTCAAATTTCAGGAGACAGTTTAGTTTCCTGGCTCCCTAAAAGACCAGCATTTTCTCCCCCATGGGCCAGCAGGATGGGTTTTTACATAACTACCAAGTAGTCAACTTGGGGGATTTGGAGGGCGCGCTGCAGTGGAGGCCATCTGCAGTAAGCAAACCAGAGATGCAAATGATTTGGATTTACAAACAAATTAAGGATGGGCTGTCCTAAAAAGGATTATCAAATAGGGTCCTTTAATTAATACATTGATTTTTAAAACTCATGTGTTTTTACAATCACTCATTCATTGCAAAAGAGGTCCATCCCACTGGCTGTTTCATGTGTTAGTGACACAGTTTGCCAATGCACACAGCTCCTTGACCTCTACCTGGGGGGAATCGCCTTTAATGCACGTGGGTGGAATCCACACTGTGGCACTGCTCTCAGACCTGAGGGTCCAGATGTTAAGCTATCTAGTCAGAGGTTCAAAGCCCATGAAAACTGCTGCCCACTGAAGGAAAAAAGTTCCCAGTACAGGTGAAACAATACATGCTATTTTCATCCTCATCAGCTGTTCTATAAAGTTGATGCAAATGCCTATGTTTTGTTTGTGGGCACATCATTGCTGAAGTTGGGGGTGAAGAGTCTGAAAGTAAGCCAGCTATCAGCAAATGTGCTAACACAGATTCTATCTTTAGTTGGACTTTGAAGAAGTAAATGTGTTAAAGTAAAAATGTTAAAGGCCATTATTTGGGAGAAACATCGACTGGGGAAGTATAGGAATGGGGTGAGGAGAACATGAAGCCAGCGCCTTAGCAGAGGGCCTCAGAGACTAGAGGTCCCAAGTGCTGTGGCACTCAGGCATAAATGGGAGAGATCATCCTTTAAAACAACAGCTTTAAAAAAACAACACCTTAAAAAATATATGGTAGAAATGCAAATAGACCTCCATTAATGAATTTATTATTAGAGGCTCTCTGATCACAGCAAAAAATGTCAGGTAGCACAGCTCATGTGGTTAAGCATCCTGAACATCTGAACTCTTGACTCCAGGAGAGAAAAATGGCCTCCCACACTTGTTTCTTCATGATACTTCACAGCACTGGGAAGTAATAAAGTTCCTTTTTAGCCCTCGTGACACTTACCTGCATGGCAATTACTCTCAATACGGTAAATATTTAGGGGAGTGGCTGTCTGAAAATCTGATTGCATTTAGCCTAATGCCTGCTGCTAAGTGGCGCTGTCATACTCGAGTGACTCCGGACACCTCAGCACCCAGCACCTTCCTTGACTGACACAGAGAAGCAGAATAATGGGAAGACAAGGATCCCAGGTTCGAATCCTTATTCTGCCACTTGCTGACTGTGGGAATTTGGGGGAGTTACTTTACATTTTTGTGCCTCAATTTCTTCATCTGCAAAAGGAGAATAATCACCTCATAGGATTTGGGTTAAAGGAGTTTCACAACATATAAAGCACTTGAAGAAATTACCATGTCCAGGCACTGTTCTAAGTGGTGGCCATTATCTCCTCAAAGAGTGCCTTGCCCTGCCACACCAAGAACGCTCCTCTGGAGCCCAAGGTGCCCACTGTGTATCTCATTGTATTGTAAAAACAGCTGTGTGTCTGCATCTGCCACAACCTATAAAAATTTCAGAGGCAGGGGGGTAAGAGCTCGGTTGTGGCCCTCTGCATTAATATCACCACGGCCAGCAGAAAATCCAAACAATCTGTGTAAAATAAAATAAACAACCTCAATGAAAGAATAAATAGCACCCCTCACTTTCAGCTGATAAACCTTATTTTTGTTCATACCACTGGCTCTACAAAATATAGCATTAGGTGAATAAAGCAGCTACCTTAGGTGAAGTAAGAACCAAGTTACATTGGGCTCAGTTCACAAAAATCACAGTCACCGTTCGGTCACTTGGGTATAGTGTATATGGGAAGACAGTGGAGATACTGCAAATGTCTCTGTTATTACTGCTCAAGGGAAAAGGTCCTGCCTTTTATTTGAAATCAGAAAAATCTAATTTGGTTGAAAGTCCTGTTTAGTTTAGTTTTCTTTTTCTTCCATAGTAGGGAAAGAGGTACTTCACAAGAAAATAAGCTCACATCACACTTAGTTTTCCTAAGCACAAACCTCTAACTTTTAAGGTACTCACTGGGGCATAACCAGTTCATTCACCAAAGCCTTTTACAACCTACAGAAAGTTCAAGATAAGGGCCTACTTAAATGATGGCCTCAATCAGAGGTCCCTCTCTCTGGTCCTAACAGAGCAGTAGTCCAGGAACTGGGAGTAATGCTTTTTGTATTTTCTTTCTCTCCACAAGGAAAGTTAAAACAGAGCAGAGTTTTTCATAACTAAGTCAGGAAGAAAACTACTCACTGGGACTTCTCGTTCACAGATAGTAATAGAAGTTCTGCAATGATTACAGGTACCCTGTGGGGATGAGAGTTTACTCGTGGTGACTTTCAGGTTACTCGTGAGAGACCTTGAAATAGCTTCTGAATTATTAAAGAATGTTAAGGTTACATAACAATCTTTAATGTGTATGCACCTAACAACAGAATGTTGCAATCCATAAGGCAAAAATGACTCAAACTGCAAGGAGAAGCAGATAAATCCATGATCATCATCGGAGACTTCAACACCCCTCTATCAGAAATGGCCAGATTCAACAGGCAGAAAATCAGTAAGGACATATCTGAACTCAACAACACCATCAACTAACTCGATATAATTGACATCTATAGACTGCCTCACCCCAAAATGTCAGAATACACATTCTTCTCAAGCTCACATAAACACTCATCAAAACAGACTGTATTTTGGAGCTAGGGTATAGTTAGGGTATAAAACATACTCTAGCAAATTTAAAACACTAGAAATCATTCAGTGTCTGCTCTCAGGCCACGAAGGAACCAAATACTGAAGATTAGGCAACACACTTCTAAGTAATACATAGGTTGAAAAAGAAATCTCAGAAATCAAAAAATATTTTGAACTAAATAAAAATGGATATACAACTCATCCAAATGTGTGGGATGCTGTGAGAGCAGTGCTTAGAGGCAAATTTATAACCTTGAATAAACATATTAGAAAAAAAACTAACATCAATAATTTAAGTTTTCACCTTAGAAAAAAGTTTCAAAAAGAAAAGAAAATTAAATCCAAAGTAAGAAGAATATGATAAAGTTATAATATTTGATTTAGTTAATGTCTTATTCTATTTTAAAAATCTAAAAATTAGTCATCCATTTGGGACAGTAATTCTCAAACTTTCTCATCAAAATCCCTACAATGGTAGAGAGGAGGAACCCATATCCATGCCTATAGAGGTTGGGGGCATAGTCTAAAACAAAGGAAAAAACACCCTAATGGATTTGAGGTCTTACAAAGCTAATTTTGGTATTTCAAACTTCCATTCTATTCATTCACATATCCGAGTTTGTTTTAATATAAAAAACAATGTTCTGACTCGCCAGCTAAGTTCCTTCTAGATTTCTTAATTCTTCCTCATGAAAGGAGATGTATAGGTTTGATCTGTGGTTCCAGATATGCCACAGTGTACTCCACAGCACTCCCATTTGAGAAGGGGGCATGAAAATATAGAGTCTCCATTAACTAGAATGTCACATGGCAGACTGTAGGTCTGCCTCATGACCCCCAAATCCTGCAAAGCACAAAGTTTCAGAAAGAATAGGAGAGCGGAGCAGGTTCACCATGCCTTTCAGTATAGTAAGACCCAATGCCCATCAGTCTCAGACCAAGCCAAGGATGAGATAAGACATCCTTTTTCCCCAGGGATTGAGACATGGTAAGTAATCCTTCCTTCTTTCCTCCACCACATAAATGTTCATTTCCTCCATCACCACAAGTGTTTCTTCCTCCCACATGTCCTAGGAGGGAAGGAAATGAAGTCCTGTCATGAGATGGAGAAGCAAATTATATTCACTGTAATACACTGTCTGCTTCCTAGTTCTCGATGTTTTCTGCCCCAACTTCCTGGGGCAATGCCTCGTTTCCAGCCCAAAAGAACGGTTCGTTACAGGGTGAGCCTTCTATCAATGGAACAGCACAAAAATCCCACAAACAGACCCGGTACTCTTAAGAATGTATCAAGTGGCAAAAGTGCTATTTGAAATCAGTGAGTAGAGAATAAATTATTCAGCAAATGGTGTTAGAGTAGCTGGATCATTATTTAACAATAGCTGAGTTAGATTATCATCTCACACCTTACACCAAAATGCCTTCCCCAGGAACTGAAATTTAAACCCCAAGTGACAACGTAAAAGTACAAGAGAAAATGAGAGATCAAACAGTCATTGAAATGCTTTCCTGCCCCAAGACTAAGTATTATGCAAAAGTAGAAATCATAAAGGAATAATAAACAGATTTTAAGTCCTTAAAAGTAAAAAACCCCTAACAACCATATTTCTGTTAATCCAAACACAACACATACAAGTTTAAAAGGCAAAGTGAAGAAAATATTTTCAGTATATCATTTTAAACACTGCTTACAAACCAATAGGAAAACAACCTACCCAAAATATGGTCTAAGGACAGAAATAGCTATTTTACAAGCAAATAAATTAAAATACTCAAACATGAAAAATCATTAAATGATACCAAACTTTTGTCTTACCCAAAGAAATACAGATTAAAACAGTAAGATATCATTTGCCAACATAATGAGAAGGGTCTAGAAAATAGGCAAGTTTGTGATAAATAGGCATTCACACATGGGTGGTAGAAGTAGCCATTTGCACAGCTGCTCTGCGAGGGCACATTGTCAAAACATGAGAGTAGCTGAAAAATTGTGTGCCTTTCACCTAGTAATCCATTTCTGGGGATAGTCTATAGAAGACAAATGAAAGATGCTAGCAATAATTTAGCTGGAAGAATTTTCATTTCAGGTTCGAATATTTAAAAGTTTGAAACAACCTACATCTCAATCAATGAGGGATGAACAAATAAACAATAATGGTTAAATAATAGAATGTGTCACAGTTATTAAAAAGTAATAGGTTAATAAGATGTATTTATATGTATTGCCACAGAAATGTTTTCCCTATATACTGTAAGTGAAAGGCAGATTTGGAAACATAAGCTACCGACAGGCATTTTTGAAGGAGAAATGTGAACATACAAATATCTGTGTCTGTACACAGAATGAGATCTGGTAGGACACCTACCTGCTGGTTAAACCTAGTAAGAGGATGTCTCTGGTGAGTCTGATTTGGGGGTGTTTTTTAGATTGTTTGGTTTGTAGATTCTGATTTCTATTTCATTTGGGAAAAGAACACGTAGGGTGTGACTGAGGCTGGCAGAGGGGTGTATCCCGTATGGCCTGCCCAGGGAGGTGGCAACCAGAGGGTGTGCATGCTCTGTGAGCACTAAGTGGCCTGCACAGGGGCCGGCATGACTCGTGTGCTCGTTTTGTGTTTTGGTGGGGGCAGGGGAACGGTTGATGAGGTTCGGACAGAGTCCCGATCCAGAAGGATTCCCCAGCAGGGTGATGTCTGAGTTTATGTCACCTTCCTAAAAAATGCTCAGGCCCCAGGCTCGCTTTCTTCCTTCCAGTTCAGGGGCCTATGATTCATCCCCTGCGACTCTAAGTAACACCCAAGTTCTGCTATGTGCAAAAAACATCTGTCATTGTTTCAGTTGGCTGGCGGGGGTGGGGATAGCATGCACTGGCCCAGTGATGTGCTCCTCCAATGCGAAAATAATAACCCAGGAGCCATCCCAAGGTGAGAAATGCTGAAGCCTGGGGTTTCTATCTGAGCTCGTGCCAAAGGAGGTGAACAGTTTAGGTCTCTTCACAGTTCATGCGCCAGTTCCTCAGAGCCACTGCCATTGTGAAAATTACAGGTCTTTAGTTGCTGCTGCTTCTTTTTAAATTCTATTTATTTATCTATTTTTAAATTTATTGAGGTGACATTGGTTAATAAAATTATATAGGTTTCAGGTGCCCAATTCTATAATACATCATCTGTATATTGCATTGTATGTCCACCACCATTTATTACACCTTTACTCTCTTCTACCTCCTCCCACCCTCCTTGAGCTGTTTCTTTCAATCAAGAAAAGTATCCTAAGTTTGTGTTTCCCCAGTTGGTTGCCAAGGCCCGCAGAGGAAGGGAGCAGAGTGTGTAATTGCAAACCTCTCATTTATCAGCTTTGGCTGCTTTTGTGCCACGACATTAGGTGTACCATTTAGCTGGTTAATCTCCTGTACCCCTTGGAAGTACATTAATTACACAGAGAGTGCCTCAGACCTGGCAAGAAGTGACAAAAGAGGAGGCAAGGTACATCTACCCTCTAAGTACCCAGGAGAATTGTTTCCTGACTGACCTCATTCAAACTCAGATCATAGGCCCAAGGAACTCAAGCTGAAGAGATGGCCTTTTTGAAACAATCCAATAATTTGACCTAGAAGTATTAAACTTAAAAACAAAACAAAAATAAACAATGAGCAAATAACAAGAATCTCCCCCACAGGCCTGGGTCCTCTTATTCCAAATGCTATCAGAGAGTCTAATGGACACAACAGCATATCCAGAGGTTTTAACTCACTTAAGGAACCAACAGGAAGATACTTAGCAGCTTCTGCTAGAAATTACAATGTCATGCATCATTCAAATCAGAAATAGCATTACTACGACAACAACTTTGGCACATGCAATTATGCAAATAAACTAGTTATTTACCCTGGCTTCTGGGAACACTATTAAATAAAAAGCTCTCACTTAAATTTGGTTTAATGATTAAAAACTTTTTTCCCCAAACAATATCATTGCCAAGAGAAACAGACTTAAAATATTTTATTTTGGGCGCCTAGGTGCTTACGTTGTTTCATATTTGGTAAAGTCTCATTAACTGGGGATGAAGATGCAAAAGAAAAACTTTAAATTAATAGGAGGTCATTTGTAAATCTGTGCTAAATACTTAGAAATCTGAGTTGAATAGATTGTGAGGAAAATAATGACCAGAAATGACTCAAGAGGTAGAAAACTTGAACTGACCACTAAAAAGCAACCAGACTCAGAAGCAATTTCTTTCAAGCCTTCACAGAACCATTGACTTCTATGGTATTTCAGTTATGTCAGAGCATTGAACAGATGAAATGTTTTTAAAATTTATAGCTGACATAATGCTTATATCAAAACCTGAAAAAGAAAATGAGACCCCAGTGCATTAGAACATATCAGATCTAGCAGTGCATACAGAGAATAATATCACATAGCTACAAAGGGTTCACTCCAGGAATTTAAGAATGGCTTTACTATAACCAAATTAATAGAAGTCCTCAAACCATTTGGAGAAAAAAAAGACAAGAAAATACAAGAAAACTTGCATTTTCTCCTTTGCGTTAAAAAAACAAAAGAAAGCAAAATGCCAATTTTTAAGTAAGTTATGAAGAAAAGTATATTTCACCAACATAGTAAGTTTATATGCATATATACACATCGTAAATACAAACTCACATACATACATAACTACAAAGTCATCCTAATAGTTAACTGTTGATTACTACAAACATGATAAGTAAATCAAGAAAACTACAAGGATATCTACTGCCTTTTAAACAGTGCTGTTATTAAAGTAAAAGAGAGAAAAATAATAAGCCAGCACTATAAGAAAAAGTAATAAGAAATAATATTAAAAGGGAAGAGACAAAGTTATGATTATTCAGGATTACATGATCATGTAATTGTGAAACTTAAGAGAATCAATTGAAGGACTATTAGAAGGAACAAATCCATTACAAAATAAATATTCCCTTGCTTTTTAAAACCTCTCAAAAAGGCTTTTGAATACCAGCAATAACCAATGAGGACAGGGCGCAGGAGGAAGGCCTTGCCCACTAGAACATGGGCTCCATGACAGGCTTTGTCTTACTCTCAGCTGATTTCCCCACATCCACAAGCAGTCCCATCACAGAATAGGTGCTCAATAAATATTTGCAGAATACATGAATGAACAAATTCACAATAAGGGCAAAACCGTAAGATAATAGAACCAAACTGAAATTCCATAAGCAAATACAAATAGTTGTAAGAATTTAGCATATAATAAAAACAGAATTTCAAACCACAGTAGGTATGGTAGATTATTCCACAAATAGTGATTGAGACTATTAACTGGTTGACTATTTTAAAAAAGTGAAATCTGCGTTGTACCTCATATCATACACTGAATATGTTATAGATAGAATAGTTCAACATAATATATGAGACCACTAAAGATTTAGAAGAAAAAATAAGTAAATATTTGCCTTATCTTAGCATAGGGAGGGTTTTCCTAAACCTACAGGCAAAGGTAGCAAGCTTCAGGGGAAAGATTTGTAGTTTCTGCTACTTAAAAATAAAAGAAAAAACCCTTAGGTCAAATACCATAAACAAAACAGCAAAAGACAAATAATAAATGGGAGAAATACTTGCAAAGTATTAATATTCTTTTTTAAAGATTTTATTTGTTTATCTCTAGAGGGGAAAGGAAGGCGAGGGAGAGAAATATCAACGTATGGTTGCCTCTCGTGCGTGCCCTGCTGGGAACTGGCCTGCAACCCAGGCATGTGCCCTGACCGGGAATTGAACTGTGATCTTTTGTTTCACAGGCCTGGGCTCAGTCCACTGAACTACACCAGCCAGGGCTAATATTCTTTTTATATGAAGTGTTGTACAAAGCTCAAAGAAAAAAGATGACCGATCAATAAGAAAAAATTTGAAAAGGCTAAAATGCCAATAACAGGATGACAGTGGCTAACAAATGTACCCCCCTAACAAATACTGAATATGAAGACTGGGCTGAGACCATTCTTCTCCTATCAAGTGGGGAAATGTTAAAACCAATCTCAAGTGTCATGGAAGGTTCAAGAAAATGGGCATTCATACACTGCTGGTGGGAGAAGAGACCAATTTCTAAAACTTCATCCTCAATAATCAAAGATATATCAAACATTTACATCCAAGAATGTCTATTGTATCATTTATTGTCCTTGAATTTAGGCATTGTGAATTTAAAATGTTTTTATGAAAAATTAAGTAATTCACACCAAGGTACTATCTAAAGACATGGTTCTATGCCTTTTAAAATTTAATGTATCATAAAAACTCTTATTCTTGTAAATAATACATAGTAAATCATTGTGGTATCACACAAAAATATCCTATTTAGGGAATTACTTAGGTAACTGTAGCACTGTGTATGGCACCTTGTCACTAAACAAGTCAGCAGTCACCATCCTTTACATTTTTTGTTGCATATTTAGCAGCCCAAACTATGCTCACTTCAAACTGACAGCTGTTGCCACACTGACTTCAGAAAGAGTCCTACCAGTTTATATTCCCAGCAACAGTGTGTACATTGTTCATAATAGTGAGGAACAAGAAAAATCTGTATGGTCAAAAGGGCTTCTTCAAAACTGGCTAAATTACGGTAAATGCAGTCCAGGGATTATTTCCCAGCAACTCAGAATGATGTTATGGATGAATGTTTAATGACATAAAAAAACATTTGTTCTGAAAGATTAAGTTACAAAAACAAATTAATTCACCGGAATTCATATACATGCTATTAAAGACTATCTCCCTATGCATTTATCCATAGGCTATATAACAAAATGTTAATTGTGGTTATCTTTGGGTGGTAGAATTATAGGTCATTAAAATTTTTTCTCTCTTATGCTTTCTAGAATTTTCCAAATGGTCTAGAAGTAAAAAAAAAAAAGTTTTTGTAATCATTAAAAACATTTAAAAAATAACATTAAAACACTACTCTAAAGACTAATTGTGCTGGTGTCATGAGAATATAAATGCAACCATCACCCTTATCATAATAAAGTAATTTTCAGGACTGATGGTAACCATCTGGCCAGTGTTTCCAATTGAGTGTAACCATAGAGTACCAGCACTGGGCACCCAAAGGTGTCATGAAGTGCTTAGTGGTCGCTGCTGAGCCTCTGCCTGTGCTCAGAAGGGCCAAGGGCAGAGACGAAGACCCAGGGTCTCTGGCCTCAAGCAGAAAACAAGCAGAAAAGAGGGGGCAAGTACCAATAATGTTAATCCATGGCAGCACACATAGGGGCCAGAACTCTGCTGCTGAGGTTTCCAGCCAGAAACGTTAACATATTCAAAGATGAAAACAAACAAACAAAAGCAAGGCAATAGCAGTTTGGAATTCCACAAAGTTTTATGTACAAGTATGTTACACAAAGGAGTTATGTGTACATCCCTTCTTGAGGGAGCCCTAACCATCTACAAGCACCCAAGAAGTACAAGAAAAGAGGAGTCTGAAAACTTTTCAAGGTGAAGGGACAGTGAAAAATTAAAGGCAAAGGTACTGAGCATATAGAATTCACTTGACAAGAGGAGAGACTATATGAAAGAAAATTGTTCCTTATGACTTAAAAAAAAGCACTAGCAAATACATGAAATTCCAATTCAATAAACCTCCAATTATTCTAAGCCCAGGTAATAACTTATTTAATCATATTCGATATAACCAATTTATAATGTTTCAAAGTACTTTACCCAGATATTTAGAGTTGGTCTAAAGGGCATGTGCCTTGTACTTGAAGAGTTCTTAAGAGATGGTTCTGGTAGACTAGATTTCAGGCTTTTTTATGAAAGATTTTCATACTTGACATTTCACGGGAGTAGGAGGTTTGATAAAATCAAAACAAAAGCAAAAGTCACTATAAAAGTACCCCAATTCTCTATCCAGATGTAATTTTAAACATATTAGCCTTTAGCATAAAATTAAGTTTATATTAGATTGGCCAAGAAGCCTGTTATGTTTTTCCTGTGTAATGGCTCTAGTAGTGCTTAGTTATCTTTTAACTTCATTTGAAACAATTTTGTTTGATTGTATTGTGGTAGCTGTCATATGAGTGTGCATTTAAAAAAAAACACATCAAAATTGAGCCCTGGCTGGTGTAGCTCAGTGGATTGAGCATGGGCCTGCGAAACAGACGATCGCAGTTCGATTTCCAGTCAGGGCACATGCCTGGGTGGCAGGCCAGTTCCCAGGAGGGGATGCACCAGAAGCAACCATACATTGATGTTTCTCTTCCTCTCTCCTTCCCTTCCCCTCTAAAGATAAATAAATAAAATATTAAAACAAACAAACAAAAAAACCATCAAAACTGGTAGATTTTTGTGCAGCAATTTCACTATTGAAGATGGAAGAAAATACACAACATTTCAGCTTATTATGGTTTATTATTTCAAGAAAGGTAAAAACACAACTGAAATGCAAAAAACGATTTGTGCAGTGTATGAAGTGCTGTGAACAGTTGAATGTGACAAAAGTGGTCTGCGAAGTTTCTTGGTACTACTGATATTTTGTCTAATTAATTCTTTGCTGTGGGGCTATCTTATGCATTGGGAGATGTTTAGCAGCATCCTGCCCTTTACTGCTAGAACCCAATAGTGGGAGATAGCAGACATAATTAAAATATTCAAATCAATAAAGCTATTGATGAAAATGTAAAAAGTCTTATATTTTATGGAAAAAACTGTAATGGACTTTTTGGCCAATGCAATACTTTAAAATGAGGTGTTTAAAAGTATTTGAGCCCTGGCTGGTGTGCTCAATGGGTTGAGTGCGAGCCTGTGAACCAAGGGGTCGCTGGTTTGATTCCCAGTCAGGGCACATGCCTGGGTTGCAGGCCAGGTCCCCAGTAGGGGACTCACGAGAGGCAACCGCACACTGATATTTCTCTCCCTTTCTTTCTCATTCCCTTCCTCTATCTATCTATCTATCTATATAATCTTTAAAAAATAAATAAAAGTATTTCAAATGGCAGCAAAAGAGTGGTTAATTTTCACAATCCAAAACCAAAAAAGTGACATGATTAGCGTTGGTCAGCCTAGGTCTAAGAAGATGGGATCATCACTTTTCCCCTGGGGAAAGTATAGCAACACTCAGAACAATAAAGAGATCCCAGCAAGAGTTCTCACTCTGCTCTGGTCAACAAGACAGGCTATAAAAGTACCTTTAATAATGGCTCACAAATCCACAGTGGCATTTAAACATGTCAGAATGTACTTTTAGATAAAATGCAATTAGTTAAGAGAGAAGCTTCCCTAATAGCAACTGAATGAAGAGCAGTGGTTCTCCAAGTGTCCCTCCCCTGTCCTCCCGACCAGCAGCAAAGCCACACCTGGGAACTAGTTGGACATGCAAACTCTTCCTGCCTGGCAACCTGGTTTACCAGACCCTCCAGGTGGTCGTGATTTGAGGACACTGCTGTGGAAGATATGACTGAGGTTTGCATGTGAGACCAAGTACAAATGCCCAGTTTAGTGTCCCAGGCTATTCCCACTTGGCTGACCCAACCTCAACTTCCCATTGCCCACCTCTTTCAGTGGGCAGCCCAAAGAGTAGGTCCCTGTTCAAACACACTTTCAAAAGGCCCTTAGAGATAGGGCTAATGGGATAAGTCACCTATTTTTTGTATGTTACCATAGTAACATGAAGCATCATTTATGTCTACCAGAAAGGTTCCCTGTGCAGGGGACACTGAATATAACAGAGAAACCTCCAGGAAATCAAATTTTGGAAAAGCAAATATGGGAGACTCAGACTCAAAGCCTTCTATATACACGTTCATGGCCATGTTCTATCAGTGATCCTCAGTGTTTTTGGCATCAGGGACTGGTTTCATGGAAGACAATTTTTCCATGGAGTGGGCTCGGGGGCAGAGCGGGTAGGGTGACAGGAGGCAGAGCTTAGTGGTACTTCAAGCTGAGTCCAGAGACAGGAAGGAGAGGGGTTGGAAAGCCCTGTTCTAAGTGAACTTTCCCTCATTATGCCTGCCCAATAAGGAAAACCTGTGTCCTGGGCCAACCCCACTGTCTGCAGGGAAAGACATAATTTCCATGTACTGGAGAAACATGTTCCGCCATGCCCCCTACTGGTCTCAGTCCCAAAGCCACAGGGAGACTGACCTGTTTCATCTCTACACGTTCTTAGTGACACTTTGTGTCCTAAGATGTCCTTCTTTAGGCTGACATCCAGTCCTACTTCTGAAAGCTACCAGAAAAAATAATAATGTTTATTTCTGGATTATAAAACATATTCCTGTATTATAAAATCAATTTCATTGTGTGTGTAACCCTTTATTTTTATAGTTTATACACAGTTTCCATATTTTCATCTCATTTGATTCTCCTAACGAGCTATGAGATGGGTACAATTTCATTCCAACCCTACAGATGAGAAAACTGGAACTTAGGACTGAATTCAGTAAACATCTGAGCATTAAATGTTATGGAGGGACTACAAATATTTTGCATCAAAAAAATTAAAGAATTCAAAATGTCCAAAAGGACCCCCAAACTTACTTGCATTTGTCATCTGCCAAATGATATTCACCAAAGTCACTTGGTTTTTCTGGCTTGAGAAGGTGGGGAGCAGGGGGATGAGGGAAGTAAGACCCTCTCCCAACTTACAGAATTGACATAACCCACAATGAAATCCTGTGGGGCTCATTTCACAACAGTGACAGCCCGATGGCACTGAGATTGATGAAACTCTTCCTGCATGCCAGGCACCATTCTATGCTCATTAAATATATCCAGCAGTGGTACTGATACGACCATTTTAGAGGTAAGAAAAGCAAAGCACGGAGAAGAGAAGTAACTTGTCCAAGATTACATATCTTACTCTCTGGACATGAAGGAGGAGATGGGACTGGAGGTGACAAGCCCCTGTGAGGTCTGCCGGCCATGGAAACCACACGGAGGGCCACCACCACAGGGGCCTGGACTGCTCTTCCAGGGCTGCTGCTTAATTAACAGGCTCCACACTCTCTCTGCCAAAACATCAATCAATGCTCAGGTTCCAAGCACTCAGGAGCATGAACTGGTTCCTTCTCAGAGTGTTCCTGTGACAAAGGGGAAGGATAGGTCTTGGTTTTCTAGACCTTGGTTAGCTATGGAACCCTGGCAGATGTGCCTGAAGCTGCCTTTTGTTGCTTTAAGAAAATTAGAGAGAAAAAATAAAAGAAAATTAGAGAGGAAAGCAGCTCTGAAGGAAATGTGCAAATTAAAATGCACGTGGCACTAATGTGTATTTAGTAGTCTAGTAGAAAGTGAGATGGGAGGCAGAAGTTCTAGTAAATACTTTTTCAAAAAAAGAAATATAAGTAAAAAGAAACCTCACTGATGTAAATTACTCCTGCCTTCTTTTTGCTTGACTTTTTCCCCCCAGACTGTTCATATTTTGGAATTATATGAGTCAGTTTTTACATATTAATCAATCTTTTAAGTTTATACATCTTTTTCTTAAAGAAGTAAACAAAGATCAAGTCGAACTTTTAGGATAAAAGAAAAAGTGAATGATGAAAGAATGCAGTCTCCATGGGCAATTACACTGTGATGGGGAGTGGGGGAGACAACTTTCAAAAGGCATCCTCTGAACTGTTTACTTTTGTCATTTCCTGCCTCTAATTTTTCACTGAATAATTTAAGAACACCATGAAGTCCTAGGAATTCAAGAGAATTTAACAGCAAGTTCCAGAGTATCCAACATAATCTCTCCTCAAGGCAAAATCCCAAGTCTGGGCAATGGGAGTACAGAGCCCACAGTTAGTGGACTTTTCCTAGCCACATTCCTTCCGCATTTTAACAATCCCTGCCCAACTACTAACTCACTGTGGGCCCTGTGGGCTTCATTTTCCCCTCGTATACAATGGGAGTGATGATTCCCCCTTCATCAGGTTGGTGGGAAAAGTAAGTGAGTTAATATGTCGAGCACTTAGCACAGTGCCTGACACAGAGAAAAATGTTCAAGCTATTATTTTTACTTTTAGAATTTTCAAAGAAAATTACCACAGGGAAGTTGCATATAGACGACTTTTATTGTATTGATAATGTTTTATTGCTTCGAACACATCTATAATCAGAACAACCGTCCACAATCGTGCCACCTGTTGGTGAGTTTCTGCAGGAGCATCCGCTCCACACTGCTCCCTGCCTCCCTCAGATGATTCCTGCCCGTCTGTTGCAGTTCTCAAACCGCCCTTCACGGTCTGCTGCAGTTCTTAAACAGCTCTTCATGGGTTAGATTACAGGCGGGTCCATGAACCCCCTGAAACAGTGCATGAAACTGAGCAAAGCTGTGCCTCTGGGCATTTAAGAGGAGGTGTTCCACAGCCTTTCTCAGGCTCAGATGTATTAAGCAACTTGCTTTACAGAGTTAAACTCAGGGAATATCCACGGAACAATTAATTTTACAGAAGCTGTGGCAATAATCAGGACACCTGGGCTGTTAATCGCTATCTTCACACTGAACAGACCTGCCTCCGGAGAGTTCAGAGCCGGCCAGGCGGTGCACTGCACAGCGCCCCTCAGCACTTACAGACCGACCTGCGAACTTCACCGCTGAAAACTCACCTGCTCCGCCGACCTGACCTGGAATGCGGGGGGGGGGGGGGGGGGTTAACTCCCCCCTCCCTTCCCCCACCCATACCTTGTTCCCGTCCAAGAACAAATTCAAAGGAAATTGGCACCTCTCCGTCTAGGGTTTCACTCCTGCCCTCGGCTGACTCTTAAACTACTTCTCCAAGGGAACTTAATTAAAAGAACAATTAATCCGCACAAAAATCCAGAATCTACCCCAAAGCTCAAGAGCTCTAGAAGTTAGAAGATTGAGGGCACCGCTCCTGACCGCGAACATCTACTGGGGCTCAGGGATAAGCGGCGGGTACCAAAGGGAAGCAGGCAAGGTCTGGATGGAGGGTCGGACGCTGGTCACCCTCTGCGAGTCGACAAGCTACTGACGCGGGGAAAGACGGGCTTGGAGGCAGCCCGGTGAGCAGGTAGGTGTGGGCAAGTGAACACACACAGACGCGGCAGATTAAAGTTCAAGCCTGAACACACACCGCTTGCCCCTCCCGGGCAGCGTTCTCACACACGGCCCAGGTGGCCACTTCTCGGGCAAAGCCTGGGTGTTCGACGGTCGCCCTCTTTGGAATGGGCTCCCCAGATCCCTAGTAAGCCCTATCTACTCCCCTTGCCTTTCAGCCTCCAGCCCTCGAAAAGCATTCGCCTTGCTCCACTCTTCTAAGAGGGCAAAGAAAATCCCCGGGAAAGAGAAATAAAGGGGACAGGGGAAAGGGGGGTGTCGCCGAAGGCAGGGGACGCGCAACCGGCAGCGTACATACCCAGCGCGAACAGGGCGAGCTGTCCAGCCGAGGTGACCATTTTACGGGCAGCGGGCAGCAGGCGCTCCAGCCTCCTGCCCTACCTGCGGTGCCCGAATGGCGAAGAGGCGCTGCGGTGCAGGGGGGAAAAAGGCGCGGGAGAGGCAAGGCCAGCCCCCACGCGGGCGGGCGGAGGCAGGACCAAGAGCTCAGCTGGCCCAAGCGCTCTGGCTACTAAGCTGTCTGCTAGGCGGAAATGGGAAGGCGGTTGCCGTCACCTCTCTGCCACTCGGGGACAGGGCGCGGCGGACCACCCTCCAGCCCTAGTGAGGGTGCCCCTCTAAGGGCATAGGAGGTGGGGGTTTGGGGCTGGAGGCGGGGACGCTACACGCACCAAGCAGGGCGCGGGCGGTGGGGCGGGGCGATCAGGGACTCTCCGAGCCCAGCGCAGGAGCCTGTCACCCAGACCACGGAAAAGGCAGGAAGCTTCTGATTTCAAACACCACCCTCAGTCTCTTAGGGCAGTGCGACCCAGGCCTCTGAACCAGGGGTCGGTGCCTGCTGCGGAGCCAAAGCGTCCCCAGGCGCAGTGACAGCTTCTAGGCTCTAGGCGGCGGAGCAGAGCACCGGGCCGGGATCACCTGTGCCCACTGCCTCTGAAGGGGGTCGCCAAAGCAGTTTTGAACCGACCTGACCTGTGAGCTTATCCGGCTGCCTGCCAAGGCTTGGCCTAGGGAAAGTGCTCCCTAGAATCAGTGAAGAATGTGTTAAACCACGTTGCTTACCTGCGCCCCCATCCAATCGAATAACTTGATTTTAGGGACGCTTACAGCCTGAGCACAGCTATCCTACAAGCTCAGGCAGGCACATTAAGATCAGCAGGTCTTCGTACATGTTGGCCTGGGATTGATAATGACGGCGGCTCTCTGTTTAAGGGGCACCTGTTTATCTATCACTACCCCCAGCCTACCCTGGTATAGGCAGCTGAGGCCAGGAGTGGGGTAGCATGCTGACAAGTGTTCCCTGAGAGAGGGGTGGATGTGCTGGAGCTACCTGAATGGCCCTTCCAGGATCTGTGGCCTTGAGCTGGCCCTTGGTGCTAGAATCGAGGGAAATGGAGGGGACAGAGGAAAGACATCCTAAACAAGAATGGAAGACCCATGGGTTCCTTGGTTCCTTGGGGACTGTCCACTGGGAATCGTATGCCCCCAAGAGGCAGTGACCACTGGTATTCTGCAGATGCCTGAGCTCAGGGATTAATTCTCTCTACCTAGCCTCTCCCTGACCCACCCAGCCTAGCTATGCTGGATAGACCTCTTCTCCTTGGTGGGGGGCAGGAGGAAATCTCCTGCTGTTTCCTTAGCCCAAGGATCAGAGTCTCAAGGTTGCTTTTGCTAAGATTGTTTCATATGGGCTCAGAGGCCTAGTTTTTATCAGGAAGCACCAGGCCATTGGCTTCAACATTTTAGCAGGACATAGTATAGAAAGGGATTTTGAAATGAGTGTAAATTTACTTTGAGAAACCATTCCTTTCACTACCTATGTCAGAGGATACTTTGCTGTTCCCTCAACCCTTAATGATCCATGGCGAGGGTTTTCACGGCAAGTCCTGGGGGTACCTATGTCCACACCCATGCATATTCAGGGCATAGTTTCTTTAGTAAGTAGTCCCTGTCTCCCTTCAAGCATCTATGTCCATCTCCTTCAGACTGGTCTTGACCTGTTCTGATGGCTTATCTGTTTCATTCATAGACTAGCGGGCTGTGGCTACAAGAGGGAAGATACCGATAATTCTTCAAGTTCTCCTCTTCTCCAGGATCTCCACTGGGACTGCAGAGTGAACCTGTCACCTTGCTTTCTGCTGGGACACACACTCAAGTTCACTGCGGCTGAGGTCTGGCTGTCCAAGCTGGTGAGAGTCAGGTTCAGCAGTTTCCCCTTCTCTGCCTACACACAAAGTCAAGGGTTGGGGAAAGTTGCAGCAGAATCAAGCCAATGAGCATGTCCCTGTCAGGGTTGGAAATTTATGACATAATCTGCCATCTTGTAAACTAAAGAGCATCCAAATCAAAGCACATTCTAATGTTGGGACATTGTTGATTTCCCCACCATTTTCAAGAGCCAGTCCATATCTATAGTTTTATAAACCTTTCAATTTATTCAAGTCCAACGGCTAATCAAGGGTTGGGCTTTTATAAATGTCTACAGCATTGGTTGTAAAGTGAACTGAAACAATTTGGAGCATTTCTTTATAAGACTAGGAGGGCACCTAATATCCTAAAATGTTAACACTCTGCCCCTGGCACCTTGTGTATCCCATTAAACCACACAATAAACTCATGAGATAGATTTCACCTCCCTTTAACATAAAAACAATTGAGAACTAGAGAATTTAGTAACCTACCCAGAGTTACAAAGCCAGCAAATGGCAGAGGCCAATTTTGAAAGCAAAACGAGCTGGTTCTGAGGCCTATGTGTCGGCATCTATGCTACGCTGCCTTGGTTTCCACATTTTAATAAGGATAAAACTAAACTCACTGGGTTGCTGCGAGGACTAACTGCAAAAACTTTTTTGCATGCTTAGCAGAGTACTCGATATCAACAAATCTAGCTGCGGTTTAAAGAAAACTCCCTCAGTGTTTTTCCTTCTCTTCACTTCCTTCCTCCCTCACTTTTCCCTTCTCTCAATTTCCTACCATGACCTTTATTTTATCATCTCCACATCAGAACTCTGCTGGTGCATGTATGCCTGTGCGTGCACATGAGCACTCCTTCCTCCCAGACATAGTTCCACAGGAGCCATGAAGTCGTTTCTCTGCCTGTGCTGTAACAACAGTGGGGGAAAATTTTACAGAATGTGATTTAGAGCAAGAGATCTTTTTTTTTTTCCTTAAAGGGTGGTGTGATGCTTTTGCATTTTAGCAGTGTGGAATATCTGCTTTCTGAGCTGAGTGAAATTCCAGTCGTAGCCCTGGAAGCTATGTAGAAACGTGTGTGCATTCCTTCAGCTACGGGCACTGTAGCTGTCTCGCTTGGCCACTGAAGGTCCTGTTTCTGTGTGGACATGGAGCATAATGAACAGGTGGGCTTCTCACTAGGGATCTGCCCGGGCTGCCTTTACACATGTTTGCTTCGCCTGGCTCTGAGCTCAAGGAGAACCCCTGCTGTAACAAGCCAATCACAGCTTCTCCTCCCCATGCAAAAAACCAGAACTATGTTATGTTTGACTCAGGCCAGTAAAGTCCCACTGTTAGTTTTCTCTTTCCTTTCTTCTATGTACTTATGACAAAGGTGTGTTTAAAGAGTCCCCTTCTTCACTGTAATCAGCCTCCCCCTCCATCCCGATTCATCTGCAGACATGACTGTGGGCAACCAGCACAGGAGTCTTCCCTGAATGATTCAGGCCAGCCACCGTTCAGATCGGCAATTACCCAAGACGTTGGTGAGTAACAGCCTAGACAGTCTTAGGAAGGAAGGACAGCCATGGGCCACAGCACTACAGGAATTGCAGACAAGCCTCAGAGAGCACGACCAGGGAGGGCTTCCGTGCGCTGCAGGTTGTTTCTCGGTGGCAGCAGCAGACAGTGGGGCTCAGAGGGAAAACAGGACCGGGTTCCTAGCACAGCAGGGGGGCAAAAGTCAGATGTCATTTGTGTATGAGAGAGAGTGAGAGAGATTTTATAAAGGACTCTGAAGAACTATGTTTAGGCAGAGTGAGATTTTAATATGTTAAGGGATTTAGGAAAAGAAATCTGATCCAAAGTAAGGTATTGTCCAAGTATCAGCTCACTGTGAAGACTTGGCTATTAATGTATCTCTTATCTTTAGCTGAAGGAAAAATAGGAAACCTTATGCTTAGTCTATTTTTACAGTTTTCATCACCAGCACAATGGGTGGGGTAAGGAGGCATAAGCATCTGCTTTGTCCTCAGCAACTGGGGTGATATTCCTGGCCATTGTTGTCTAAAGACTGGTATGACCTGCTTAACATCTCCCATCTCCCCAGCTCTCAGGTCTGCCTTGGGAATGCACATCGAAGTTGCATATGAGGCTTGGATATCCCTTGATATTCTCAAGGGCTATCACAGGATGGCCCTAACACTCAATATTGAGGTCTGGAGGTTGACAGTTCCATGGGTGGTCCAAACAGCTCCAGGCTGTCAAGGCACTAGGCTGAATCTCTAAGACTTGAAGTTACCACAAGGGTGCTGCGACTAAAGGCATTATCTTCTCTCACAGCTCGTGAACTGCCTAGATGACTGGGTGCATTAGAGGTACCCAACAGGTTCAGCACAGCTCCCACCAAACCACTCCATGAAGCGCATCTGGAGGAGGAAGAGCTGTGCATTCAATTCTGTCCTTGTGTCTTTGACGCTGTCCTCCCAGCAGCCTCAGTCACAGTCACAACATTCTGAAGACTGGGAAGATTGCCCGCCAGAATCCTCAGGGGTGCCTTGGGGACAGTCCAAAATCAAGTGCTTAGAAATCCCTAGGCAAGTAAAACCAGTAATGATCAAGTGAAGCAAAGGACAGACAGGAAAAGGAAAATGTAAAGAATTGAAGATGGAGAAAGCAAAGAAATATTGAGAGCTGTGAAGGGGGCTCAATAATTTATTTTTCAGTGATGGGTTAGTCTGTCTGATAAACCCAAAAAATTTCCCAAAGCTCAGAGAGAAAGGAAAAAATATAAGAGAAGTTATGAGACAGAGAAAGACAAACCCAGAACAACCCAAATATTTTTAATACGGAGCCCAGAAAAGAAGCATAGAGCTGATAGAGGAGAAAATGTTCTTGTTCTCCAAATAGGAGGGATTAGTAGTGACAGGAAGGGCCTGTACATTTTGTAGGTCTGTGAGGGGAAAGGGGCTCTGTCTAAAGAGATTATGAAAAATGCAAGGAAAACTTCCATTTCGAGGTGGACATTCAGACTATCATATTGGACTTCCCATCCTGCATCTCTTCCAAAGTCCCGTCGAAACAGCTGAAAATAAAAAATAAAAATAAAAATAATAATGATACGGAAAATCTGTCACTGTTCAAAACAGGAGGAAAAAAAAGGATTTTACCCACATACCAGACGGTTAAACAAATTTCTATACAGCTCAATGCACATAATACCAGTTGGAAAGAAGGGTTAGATAGCCTTCAATTTATTTCACAGGACAAAAAAAAAAGTCTCTTAAGGGAAAGACCTCCCCCACCAGATCCAAGGTTGGTTGTGGCAAGGGCTATAGACAAAAATTAATCACAGGAAAGTCAGGAATGGCAAACATCCATCTTCTTGAAGCATCCTGGAAGTGCCCAGGTACTGGGTGCATTCAAGACAGGGATCCCATGGGAAGCTTACCTTGGATGTCTGGCACACAGCATGCCAAGGGGGCAATGATGGTTAGGGGGTCACTCCAGCTCTCAGATCGCTCTATGTGGTTGCATTACACGGGGCAGGGGGGGGGATCATTTAATCTGAAGGTAAAACTCTGCTCTTTCAGGAGTTTCCACAGACAATTGGTTCATGACAAGCTTGTTATGTTCCTGGCCCGGAGTTAGGCTGAGGGATGCAAAATGCACAAGTGTTGCAGTGCCCAAGTCTGCTTCATGGAGTCACTCAGGCAGAGGTATCAGGTTGCCTCTGAAAGGAAAAAGTCACATTGACATTTGTCACATAAATGTCAAAGAAACAAAGCAACATCCATGAGATTTTGAGGGAAAATAATTATGACTTAAAATTCTGTTTCATATTTAAGATATTTTTCATATTAAGATGTTTTAGGCAAGCATCTATTAAAAAGCAAATAATTCATGTACCACCATGACTGAAAAAAAGGCTCCACAGAAAATATTCTAGTCAAGGAAATAAATTCAATAATGTAAAGGAAATTGTAATAAAAGGAACATCAGTGAACTGATAAAAGCAGTAAAATTTAATGTTGAGCCTGACTCTTCATTTTTTATATATTGTGGCACTTACTGTTGGATGCCAATAGATGAATTTTTATTTTCTCCTTACCAACAGGATTCCAGTTTTGTGTGGTTGACAACATGCCCTGACACACTGTTGATGATTGGCCTAGGGCTGGGCATGTGACTGAGTTCTGGTCAATGAACAGTCAGAGAAAGTCTCCTGTAGACCTCTTGGGGAGAAGTCTGCTTTTTGATCAAGATAGAAAGTGAGGTTGCCTGGCTTTTCTTCCTGTTTGAAGGTGGTTGCCTGAGGATGAAATACCTGGAATGTGACATCCACCTTGTGATGGTGAGAAGGTCGAAAGAATGTGAGAGATGCCCACTGAGGACCTGGAAACATATTGAAGAGCAGCTAATCCAACAATGTACCTGCCTCCCTTCACCCACTTTTCTGTACAGCATTATTAAATGTCCTTAATGTCTGAGCTACTGCTGGTTGGTGGTCTGCTATGTGAGGTGGAAGGTATGGTTGGATATTTAATAAAACCATTGAAGATGGTTCTTGAAAGAGAACGTACATACAGAAATTAGGAGCTGGGATTAAATCACAATAATCTAAATCTAAAGGCCTCAATTACTATTGTAGTAACTGGGAGGACAGGGTGGTATCGGAGGAGGGAAGAAAAAATGTACTTGTTATGTCATCTTTAATTAAAGAGAACTAATAGCTACTGTAAAAATTTTTAATAGATATACAAACTTACTTAAAAATTTTAAAGATAACTAGTAATAGAATAAAAACAGAATCTAAAACATCCAGATTCCTTGAGGAAGAAAAGGAGGAGATAAAGACAGAGATTAGATAGATAGATAAATAGATAATGAGAGAAGGAGAAAAAGTGCAAGAAATGGAAAAGTCAGAAAACATATATATGATCACATGGTAGAAATAAGCACAAAGACCCCCATGTTTCCATTAAAGTGAATAGTTTTGACTCCACTTTAAAAATACAAGGTCCAACTAGAGACTTTTAAGAAACACACCTGACAGTGATATAAAAAGCAAACACAAAAAATGTACATTGTCCTGTAAATGTAAACCAAAAGAAATCTGGTGAGGTAGTATAATTATGAGAAAACAAAAATGTACAACAAAAAAGAATTAATATATGAACAGGATCATTTTGGTCAAAACTGTTAGAAATATGGGGAAATCCACAACAGTGAATTATCCCCTTGTGTGACAGATTGTCACATTAATGGTCCCCATGCTTTTGTGCAGTTCCCTCCCACACTGAGTCTGGGTTTGGCTATGTGTCTTCCTTAGGTCAGTAGGACTTCAGCAAAGCGAATGATACAAGCAGGGACTGTTGAGCATTAGGGCTTGTTCCCTTGGACTGCCTCCGCCATCTTGGGCGGAAGCCCAAAGTAGCCTACTAGAAGGAGAGAGGCCACGTGGAGGCGAGACAAACCACCATTCTTGAACCCAGCCCGCATCCGACCCACCAGTTGAATCTGACTGTAAGAAGGAATCCATCCAACTCACAGAACCACGAATAACAAGGAAATGTTACTGTGTCAAACCACTTGGGGGTGGTTTTGGGGGCTCACCCTTGGGGGTGTTTTGTTATGCAGGAATAGATAATGGATACAGTTTGTGTGACCCAAGCATTTCTCTGTGACACCTGAAAAGAACAAATATTCAGTAAGGTTATGATGAATTCAAAAATTTATCTAATATAATTAATTTAACATACACAAATCAAGATTTTCTACTCTGCAAATATAAATACATTTCTTTCAAATCAAAATGTTTGGGATTCAGCCAAAGGTATTCCAAGAGAAATTTGTAGCCACAAATTTTCTTTTCTTATTTAGAAATAATAAAACTAAATGAAGTGACAATTTAACTTAAATACAAAGAAAAGGTAAATCTAAAGGAAGCAGAAATGTGGAGTCATAATTAAAACAAAAAATAATGAGTTAGAAAAGGCAATAATCAGAGAATAAATGTGAGTGTCTTTGAAATGAATAATAAAAATGGTGAGGCTAATCGTGAAGAACAAAGAGAAGATTAACAGGTGCGGTGTGGGCAATGAGAAGTGGGTCAGAACCTGTGGGTGAGGTTTTGTATAAGAAAGGAGTGTGTATAACTCTTAAAGAATTTGAAAAGCTCATTAAAATGAATAAATTTACTAGGAGAATGTACTTGCCAAGTCGACTCAAGAAGTAGAATCTTGAAAACACTAATAATCAGAGAAGAAATAGAAAAGTTATTAAATAATTACTCTGTAAAAGATGCCTTTTCCATGCATTGTAAAGTATATTTCTTTTAGTCCTTAAGGAATTTAATGTTCTTGCTATTTAAAATGTTCTAGAACATAAAAAAGGATAAAAAGTACCCCAATTCAGTTTTTCAAATGAAAGCAGCCCTGGTATCTCAAACTAACAAAAGTAGCAAAATGATCAAAAAGTAAAAATGAAACTAAAGATCAAATTTAAGAGAATAGATGAAAAAAGTAAACAAAATGATAACAGATCAAATCCAAAATGTTATTAAAAGTAATATATTATGACCAAGTTCAGTTTTTTCCACTAGTGCAGGTAGTATTTTATTAACATAAATAATTACATTTAAAAAGTTAAAATATAAATGACCATATATAACAGTATATTACTTTCAGGTATACAACATATGGTTAGTTATTGTATACATTACAAAATTATTATTGCAATAAATCTAGATAACATCCATCTCAAACATAATAACAATTTTTTAACATTTTAAAATCAAAGATAAAACTTAATTATCTCTATAGATGTGAGAAAAGTTCTTAGTTAATAAAAATACATGACTTCATTAATACAGTGAATACCTATGTCAAATTAGCATGGACAAAATTCTTTTATTTGTTGTATTTTTTCCATTATCATTTATTTCCCCTATACCCTCCTCTACCCCCTGCCCACCACACTCACTGCACTGTTGACTGATACAACTCTTCATGTGGAAATATTAGGAGCATTCCTACTAAAGACAGGAACTAAACAAGAATGTTAATCTAACCACTATTCTATAACTTTCTCATAAAATTTGATTCGATGGTGAAGAATCTTAAGGTTTTTCATGCTCATTATTTTTAGCTATTTTCCCCTACTGATTTGAAATAATAGCTTTATCATATCACAATTTTTTATTTTCTTTTCCTGATTAATCCCCAGGCTCTCTGCATTATTTTAATTTCATAATATTTTATGGCTATTTAAATTCTCTCTCTCTCACTCACATACACACAGATACACTAACATGAGAGTGCCCAAACTGCCCTACAGAATAGTTCATCATTCCTACTAGCTGTGTAGTAGGTGGTTTTCTGCATTGGTTATTCTCTCCCAGGCAAGTTCATATGAAACGTTAGTTCTTGGGTCACATATGCCTTAGAGAATCTGATGAAGACTAAACAGTCTTCACCTCGCTCCCCTATAGCTATGTCTATATCTACATCTACATCTATACATATATATATATACATATATATATATATATATCAACACACCAAATTGTGCATATTATGATATGCATTTATAGGCTCTCTAAAACTTATCCATGGAACCCAGGTTAAAAACATCTGATACTAACTAATACAGGGGTGGGTAAAATTGAAAAGGGCATTTTGAAAAATCATGGACAATATAAAACATGCTGCAAAACTGATGAAGTGAAATGTTGCAGGATAGATTGTTTAAAACTAATGAAGTATCTTTTAGAACAATTGAAAAAGAAGTATGGAAAACTAAAAGGACTGAAAAAATTTTGTTCTTACCATGTGAAAACTGCCTTCTTTCACATGTGCGCCGAGTACCCAGATGACAGTCAGTGGCAGCCCGGGAACCTGGAGCCCTGCTTTGATCGGTGTCTGGAGGGTTCCTTCAGCACCTCAGGGAGGAGCGTCTTAGTAATTTTTTTATTCCTGGAGTTAATCTATTTTCTCAAGACAAAGTTGACAAAATAAGTAAAGAATTTCTGTTAAAGCAAATTGAATATGAAAGAAACAATAGATTTCTAGTTTTTAAAGAATCTTGGACAGTTGTGAGTACACAAAACACAGATTTTATTCTTGTGTTATTATTTATTAATCTTGTGAACATAGAAACAACTGTAAACCTACTTTTGCCTATCCCATTTTCATCTATATTTATTGAACCATCTTTTACACTTAATTCTTTAATCCAATTGAATTTTTGGTGGTTATTTATAATACATCCCTAAGAAATGTACAGTATGATCCAAATATTGTCCCTTCCCCATAAATATAATATACACACATAGAGAAATAGATAAACGCTATAGATGTACCAAAATTCTTAACACAGATCTGGGTGGTTTGAGTGATTGTTTGTCCATTCTTCACTTTTCTTCTCCTATTCAGATATTCTACAATGAATTTATTTTATTTTTATAATGAGAAACAAACTGATTTCTTTCAGAAAGAAAGGCCGAGAGTACACTGTGGTGGGTTTCAGAGTTGCTGAGAATGAGAGATGAGAGGGATGTTCTTCTTTTGTAGAGGTAGAGATGATCGTGGGGGTTGGGGAGAGATGAAGTCTGAACATCAACTGTTTGTGCTGCCGCACCAGCGTGGGCAGGAATCAGAAGCTGCCTGGGCCCATCTCCTCCTCGCCTGGACACAGGGCCCTTAGTGTGCACTGGAGCCTGTGATAGGCCGACAGCAGGCTCCTACAACAAGGGCCCTGTGTCTGCCACTGTCCAACACAAAGGACAGAGGTCCCCTGTTTACTTTGGATTAGAAACGTTCAAATGAAGGACAGCAAAAACATTTGAGTTTTCCCTCTTTTCAGTTTCTTACAAAAAAACAAATTGTAGTGAGTTGGGGATTTTTTGGCATCTTCCCTGAATAAAAACCAGACTAGATTGTTGATGGAGTCTTAAAGACCTTCCCTTGTTTATTATTACTTTTTTTAAAGATTTATGGCTTAAAGGTTAAGAAGTAGCAGTGACTGACTAGGCCCCTGAATTGTCCATTCATTTCCCAGGAAATGGGGCATTCCCCGTACCTTGGTCAGCTGGAACAGGTGACCTTTGACCTTTTGCAATAAGCTCATTATAGGCTGGAAGCACCCACATGTTCCTGACCATGCCATCTCTCCCCTCCCCTCTTACCAAACTCCCACACAGTTGGATACTCTTTTGCCTTTCAGATGCTCATTCAAAATTAGGAAATTCGACCTACAAAGAATTTTATCAGACATAGGAGTCTTTAAATCATAAAGGTCAAGGTCAAGGTTCTACATTGGAAGACTGTGCCTGAAACTATAGGGAATAGGCTCTAGAAGGCCACTGGCGAAGGCCCGTGGTGAAAATTGTATGGACTTTCATGGCTTCAGGGTCAATTCATCAATTTATCAATTAACTCTGGCACAAGGACAACTTTCTGAACCTTTTTGATTGTCAAGATTCTTAGCTATAAAATAGGGATACTTGTAACACTCAGCACATAGAGTCACTAATGAAAATTAAATGAGACAATGCATTAAGGGCGTAATCAGAGCCTGATACATGAAAACCACTCAGTGCCTGATGGCTGTCACTGCTGTGACTTGCCACAGTTGTCCCCTGATGTGGAATAAGACAGTTGTAGCATTGGCCCAGTTCCGGAAGAGGGGGCTGAACTGGTGCAGGTGCAGGACTGGGAAGCACAGCTTGTAGGGCCAGTGACTTGCTGTTGGGTGCTGGCTTGTTCTTTTGTTTGTTTGTTTGTTTATGTTTTTTATAGTTGTCCCAATTTTTCCCCCATTGCTTTCCCCCACCCCATGCCCCAGCTCCCAAGTCAATCCCCACCCTATTGCTTGTGTCCATGGGCCCTTTATACATGTTCCTTGACTAGACCCTCCCCCTTCTTTCCCCTATTACCTGCCCCCCCCTTCCCCTCTGGTCACTGTCAGTCTACTCCTTGTTTCCATGCCTCTGGTTCTATTTTGCTCATTTGTTTATTTTGTTCATTAGGTTCTACTTAAAGGTAAGATCATATGGTATTTGTCTTTTGCCACCTGGCTTATTTCACTTAGCGTAACACTCTCCATGATTCTGGCTTGTTCTTGAGTGACTACCATAGTATTGGTAAATCTTGAAAGGGGTGGACATAGAAACTTTGAGGAGGGGCTTTTGCACCCCACATCTGACTCTACCCTCAGAGTCTCATGTAGTCTTTTAGCAGGGTAAGTTTGAAAATGGCCCCTTGTGATGAGAGATGTCCCCGATGGGGGTGTGGTATATATATGAACAGTATGGGAAGGGGAAAGGTGAGACCACTAATCTACATCCATGTTATCATCCTCTGTCCTGTCAAATCTTATATGTTACTAACCACATCAGAGGTAAATATCTGAAGTGACATTTGTTTGTCCTATTTCAGACCCTAAGGATTCCTGAGTCCTTCCTTCCAGCAATGCCGTTTAGAGGTGCATCTCTGAGGATCAGACACAAAGCAGTCGGTCCAGAGAGGCTGGGCATTTCTACTTCTTTTTATGTACTGAGTTTTTATTAGTCACCAGCAAGAACAGAGGGAGAAAAAAGGAAGCCAATGGATTTTAAGATATATCTAAGGTCACACACCGAAAATTCTTGGAACTTAAGCCATTCCTTCCTACACCAAAATTTTTCAAAGTTCCAATGGAAGGAAGCATTTATTCCTAAAATAGGTAGATGAGATATTTCTAGAGCAGAAGTGATTCCTCTAAGAAACAATCAGAAAACCAAAGGCAGTAATACCTTATTTGAAGGTCAATGCTTCTGGTGAAGAGCAGTTTCTTTGGCTCCGCACTAGCTTTAGAAATTTCTGTTGAGTCCTCTTTCCCCATGTTCAGTCTGTTTCAGCTTACTCTCCATGCGGCCTTGCAGGTGCCCCTGAACTGGCCTCCCTCTTTCCCTTACTCTCTCCCCATCTCTCCCCTTCTCCCTCTGTTTACCCAGCAATATTATGAGAAACTAAGCATTCGAATGAATTTTTAATTCAATTTTAATGAGTGTGGTTTCATATTTTGTCCTTAGTTTTAAGAGAGTATATTAACATTTTGTGTTCCCTTTCTTTTTCCATCCTCACCTGAGGACATGTTTATTGATTTTTAGAGAGAGGATGGGAGAGAGAGAAAAAGAGAGAAATATTGAATATAATTGTTGCCTTCTGTACGTGTTCCGACTGGGGATTGAACCCAAAACTTTTTGGTGCGTAGGATGACTCTCCAACCAACTGAGCCATTCAGCTAGGGCTTATCATTTTTTAATTTAAAAAGTTAAATTTAGTTGGCCTTTGGTCAGATATGATTCATGTGATTTTTTTTCCTTTTAGAGTGTATGACATTCTCAACAACAACAAAAATCCTTTGACTTCTGGTTAAAATATATTTGATGCTGTCATTTTATTTCTTACTCTCATATGACTAAACTTTTGGTTGTTAATAGTTTTTCTTGTGAGCATTCGTATAAACTTATGGCACATGTTTACAAATATAGGAGTAAACAGCTCAGCATGATCCTCTGTCTGCCCATGACCCCGCCTTTACCTGTGTTCTGAAACCACACCCCAGATCTAAAGGCAAATGTGCCTGCTGTGGTGTCCTGGACTTAAGTATCCCTAGCAATCTGGCCTGCCAGCTATCACAGCCATTCAGGTGCCATGTAGGCATCTGCCAATTTATCTACTTTTCCAGTTGGGCAAGACCTTGGAATTCCCCAGGACGGAACCTCTTAGGTGAGACAGGTTCGGCAGTATTGCTGTTGGATCACACTGAATGAGATAACCAGCATTTCCCTCTCCTGGTACCACTTGCAAAGAGCTTCTGAATCATTATACTGTTTGATCCCGACATTACATGTGGTGAAGCTACTAATGTATCACCATTTTGCAAGTGAATAATCTGAGAGTCAGAGAGACTAAATGATTTGTCTGGAGTCACACAACTAGGAAGTGTCTCTGGCCTTCTGAACTCCAAGTCCAGGACCATTGCATCCGCCACAAGTGAGAAAGAAGTCATTGCTTCTCTCTTGCAGGGCTATCTTTCCAGGAGAGGACACTACTAGAACCCTCAGCAAAGAGGCATTAAAGACACGGTCCTGTTAGGTTCTTAATTATTCAGATCTCAGAGCTCCTTGGCCTCGTTGGAGTCTCCCTGCCAGCTCGGCTGATGAGACTGCTGTTTACTACTTGTATAAAAAAAAGGAATCCCCCCATTTCTTACAGTAAGTAAAAGTTAAGAGTCATTGTCACAGATGACAGAAATGTTAGCAACCAGATTCCTGTAAGGGCTAAGTGGTTCTCATGAATTGTATCACACTGCTTCTATTCCACGTCACCCTCTGTGTAGTTTGCTAGCTATTGGGGGAAGCTAAAGAGCGGTTTCTAACAATAACCATGAAAGCCTTTTCTTCTTAAATAACAGTGGAATTGGCATAATTGGGAATGAAGATAAAACGTGGAACCAAGTTAGAGGAGATGAAGTGTATGCAGCAGGGCTGTTGAAAATGTAATGCTTGGGCACATTACTTGTGGGGGCTCAAACCTGGGAAAATTAACTACCATGATTTTCCCATTTGTTCTACATTTTAATTCTGGAGATAAAGCTGTTTTTGCTCATTTATTATTTTTAAAAATTTGTAAGAAAAAGAGAGAGGAACAATTTTAAAAAAACAACAACTACTGTTTGAAACCATTACAGCCAGAAGAAGCTACAGAGGAGCTAGAGAACCTAGTGACTAAGAGAAGGAGGAATGACAAGTATGTCCTTCTTCTGGGAGGGGTGCTACCTGTGTAGATCGTCACACACCAAACATGCCCTCACAGGTATGCTGGTGGTAAATGATTTGAAAGACATCAAAGTCAGAATAAAGGAGAGTCTGGAACACATTTAATGATTTGCTTCTGGGGATCATTGTAAATGACTGAAAATTGGGGAGACATCTCTGAATTTTCTGGCTCTTGAAGAATTCAGCTAGAAAGTAAAAAACAAGACCTGTTCCCTTAGGAGTGTCTCCAGAAGTCCCAAGAAGGTAAGCAATATTTAAATGTGAGTGAAGTAGCCTTACTCACCAAGCTCTACTCGCAATCAAAATGTCATCCTCCTAATTCTATTAATGAACTTCCCACCTTTGTCTCAAAACATACACACATACACACATGCCCTTCCAAGCCACTATGTCTAAAACATTCCTGCTTAACTCCTACTCCCCTTCAGAGCTCAGCCAAAATATCTCTTCTCCAGGCAGACTCCTCTGATTCTTCCCACACAGAAACATGGACTCTGATAGTATCCTACCGGCTTCTAAAGGGGCCTCACAGCATTTCCTTTGTCCCCATCATAGGGAGTTTTGTCTAACACCAAAGAGAAGATAAGGATGCCCTTCTACCCCACCCCACCCCTCACTAGGTTCTCTTGGGCTTACAAGTATCTGGGGGTGTTAAGTGGAAGGATCTCCAGAAGATGTGGAGGCCTTGGGTCTCCTGGGCAGAAGTGGGAGTGAAGGTGGGCATTGGAACCATGAAGGACCAGGCGTAGAGGAGAAGGTTGCTGATTCTGTGAGCCTGACCATGCCACATCATCTCCCGCGTGGCAACACCTCCAATAGACAGTTGTTAAGGTGTCTGTGGAGGTCAGGCACTAAGTCTGCAAACTTGGGCCCCTCGGTGTGGACTCTAATGGTCAAGCTTGGATAGAGAGAGTGGACCCCCAAGAAAGAAGGGCTCCCGCTGCAGGGCAATGTGGGCCAAGAGAAAGGTCAGGTAAAGAGGGAGGTACCCAGCCTGAGGAATGGGGCCCGACCCTCATTTCCTGGATACCAGCTCAAGGATAACATCATTAACCTGGGAGAGTGGCTTCGTAAACAATATTTAACTTAGGAAAAGTAACATTACTTTTCTTTCATCTAAATTCATAACTATTGTACCATACCACATTTATAATTACATCAGAACTTCCAAAATTGTTGGTTTTATGTATACCTTCCCCTGTTAGAAGTTTACATACCTACTACAGTCTAGAATGTACTTGATGCCCGATAAATATTCATTGAATGGATGAGTGGATTAATCTATGAAGATTCCTTAAATCTTAAATAATCTCAAACCCTCTTGTCAGAAACTTTTATCAAAGCAAAATCATGAAAACTCCACTGCCCAATATGTTTTTGAAAAATCTACATCAGCCCTGCAAGTCTGAAATCTCAATTACTGAAAAATAGGGTTTTTTCCAAGGTAAGAATAAAGGCACTTCTACCAGGTGTGGGCCTCAGCCCCTGCAGATTAGGCACCTTAATCAAGTGCTCACTTCTATACCTGGTGGGTCCTAAAAGACCACCCTTTCTCTTGATTTTTTTCCAGATTTAACTAACTTATCAAATCTTTTTGAAAGAATAAACTCAGGAAGGAGACTTGAGAAACAAGCAATCAAGACCGAAGTTTTCACTTTGTCGAGAACACAGCAAGTGGAGGTGTGCATCCTAGGAAGTTTCAAATAATTGGGAAAAACAGGGGCCCAACCGTTAAAAAAGGGCCCCCTGTCATGAGGGGACCAGGGCAGGAGAGACAGGACCATGAGGGGACCAGGGCAGGGTCTCTTTGTGCTGAAATCAGTGTCGTGACCTCTCCTGTGTAAATAGCAAGATCACAGCATTCTCTGAGGTCTGGATTCCCTGTCTTTATGCCGTTCATGCCCACCCCAAAACAAAGAGTCTGGTTTCAAAAACTTCTGGAATTTTGCCTTTCTCCCTGACATATCTAATCACACGTATAAAACAGGTAGCCACAAAGAAATGAGGTCTGGTTTTAAGTGCCGTTTGGCTCAAAGTGTATGAGGCAGGCTCTCCCAACTTAAGATATTTATGAAAACAGGAAAAGACAGGAACTCAAAAGGATGCTAGAAACTTCATCCCAATCAATGGCTTAACCAGATTCTGGGAGGCAGTTTTCTTAGTTGTAAAGTGGTTCACATCAGATTGTACAAACCTATGCAGAGTATGTCTCATATAATAGATGTCAACGGGAAGCCAGCTGCCTCTACCTTTCATTACAGACAGCAAGATCCAAGGTCATGAGAACTAGAACACTAGTGTTCATGAGAACTAGAACACTAGCCATATGCCATGGAAGTGCGGCTTTTTAAAAATTAAAAAATATATACTGATGTATAATTCACATATATTGGTTTCAGGTGTAAAACAGAAGGATTTGATATTTGTATACCTTGTGAAATGATCACAGCAATAGATTTTAAGTTTGATTGACATTGTCAGCTTCTATAGTTAAAAAATTTTTTTCTTATGATGAGAACTTTTAAAATGCATTCTTTTAGCAAATTTCAAATATGCAATACAGTATTATTAAGCAGTGCTGCTTTTGGAGGATGCTAATACTCTATCTATTTGAAAGTAGCACCTCCCAGGAAATAACTGGTCAGGAAGTGTGTATACATGGGGAGGGGTGGGAGGAAGGAGAACCAGCAATTTTGTACTATACCCTGGGAGGTGCAATATTTACACGTGAAGCACTACAGGCAGGGTGGGGACAGGAAGATCTCTAATAAGCAGTGCGCACTATCAGTTGCAGTTTTGCAGGTCCTTTAATGGTTCAGAGGAAGAGACAACCGGGAGGAAGGATGCGCTGCCTCGGTTGCATGGAGCCACGTTAGGTGCACGCCTGCTAGAAACTGAACATGTGCCTGTACACCAGGCACACACTGTACCTTGTAGTCGGAATCTGAAAAGATGCTTGTCACACAGCGAATTGACAGTGTGGTCAAGGGCAACACACTTACACGGACTGATGGCCGACATCTGGTCTGGAAAGCTTTCACCTTAGCTGAAGATAAGAAAAAATTCTATTCTTCATGCTTCAAAACTGGCATATGTAAAATACTTACAGAACATGATTTTGAAGATTCTTTCAAACAATCTATTGCAGAACCAGGAGGAAATTTTAGAAAGATGAAAAATTCTGTGAAATGCAAGAAAATGTAGTGTTTATTTGGGCACTCAGTGAATTTATTCTATTTAGAGTGAAGAGGGTACTATTGATAATTATATCAATGTCTATGACAAAAATAGATTAAAGCATTTAAATATAATCAGTAAATAGAACCTGGAAAGTGTTTAAAAAATTATATATCATGACAAAATGAGATTTATTCCAGGAATGTAAGTTTGGTTTAACATTGTAAAAATCAATATGATTCATGTAGTAGCAAGATAAAGAAACAAAATTCAATAGATGAAGAAAGAAACTTGATAAAATTAGACATAAATCCATGATAGAACTCTGATTATTTGAAAGCATGGTGATATCACTCAAAGAGGGTGATTACTCTCAGTTTGATGTACTACTGTGGAGAAAATATTAAAGTTTATTCATTCTCTTATGTACATGACATTGTTCTAGCTGCTTAGTACACAGCAGAGAAAAGAAAAAAAAAACAAAAATTCTTGCCCTCATGTGGCTTACATTTTAGTGGCACAGTAAATAAATGATGGTGAAAAGTACTATTGTGAAAGGTAAAACAGGGAAGGGAGAGGGGAAACAAGGGAGGTGAATAGCTATTTTTAAAAGGATGGTCAGTCCTGGCTCATGCAGCTCAGTGGATTGAGTACAGGCTGCAAACCAAAGGGTTGCTGGTTTGATTCCCAGTCCAGGCACATGCCTGGGTTGCAGGCCAGGTCCCTAGTAGGAGGCCTGGGAGGGGCAATCACACATTGATGTTTCTCTCCCTCTGTTTCTCCCTCCCTTCTCCTCTCTCTAAAAATCAATAAATAAAATCTTTTTAAAAAGTAAAGGGTGGTCAGCAAAGATTTCACTAAGAGATGATATTGAACAAAGATCTAAAGAAGGTGAGGAAGTAAGCCTTGCCGATATGTGGGACAAAGTGGTCCAGGTTAAGGGAAAGTAAGTGCAAAGGCCCTGAGGCAGGAGCATGCCTGCCTTCTATGGGGGAATAGCAGAAGAGGAATGGGAAGCAGTGGGAGGAGTAGAGATGTATGGGGTGGGGGGAGGCTCTGTAGGGCTCTCTAGGCCATTGTAAGGACTTTGCCATTATTTGAGTGAGATGATGGGAGAATTTAAGACTTTAGGCAGAGGAGTGACATGCCTGATTTGTATCTGAGAAGGTTCACTCTGGCTGCAGTGTGGCGAACAAAACATAGGCCACAGAAGTGCACCCAGGGAGACTAGGTGGGAAGCACTTGCAGTGGTGCTGGCAGGAGAAGATGGTCACTCGAAGCAGGGTGATCTTGTGGAGCTGGTGAGAAGGGCTTGAGTTTGGAGAAATTTTGATTATAGGGGTCAGCCAGCTGATGAGTGTCTGAGAAAGATTTTTGGCCTGAGCAAACTGGGAGTTTGTAAATGCCATTTACTAGCATGGGGAAGACAATGACAATTATGTACCAGGCATTGTTCTAGTTGCTTAGGAATTAGAACAAGCTATTTTTTGAGGGGTGAGGGGGGGTCTGTTTTGAACAAGCTAAGTTTAATATTAGATTTCTAAGCAAGGATGTCATGTACACAGCTAAATATACTAGCCTAAACTGGGGGTATAAAATTGAACCTTCATGAAATAAAAAGATCTCCTTCATTAGCTAGCATTTTGTCCTACGCACACAGAAAATAAGCAGGAAAAGATAAACTATCACTGCTGTAATTAAAGTTTTTAGATCTGGTGGTTTAGTTTCAATCACACAGCTGTAAATAACAGATTGCACCCATCTGGGGCTCCACCTGTGCTTCAGACCACAACTGTGTCAACCTCAGCACCCACAGGAACTGCCTGCTTGCTCTGTACAGCATTGAAATGTGATACAGAAACACATCGTTATCTAGTTTGTAACTAATGGGATATCAGTGAGCTAAGTCAGAGTGATGCAGCTGAAGCTAAAAAATACCCCCCAGACCAGTGCATTCTGGGAAATCACCATAGACATTATAGGCCTTTGTGATAATACTAGGACCATCAAATAAAGAAACTGAATTTAAAAAAAAATATTACTCACCGGTTCTAGAATTGTTTGTGTGCCTTTCTGAGACTTTTTCCATTTTAAGAAAAAAATGAAGGTCAAGGTAAAGGTCAGAGGACCTCCAACAGTCTGTGGTGGTTATGATGGCTGTGCCTGTGGGTATCTCCAGTCTGTTTTGCCATCTCTGGCTTCTAAAGCCTGTTTGGGGTACCAAGGGCAATACTAGGGCTTCCTGAACACAATGGTAGCTTGCAATTGAGAGTGACCCCAACAACAATCTGGTAGCCACGGAGGCTGTGCTATCACCCGAAACATAAACAACCAATTTCTGTATCCTACCAGCACTCTGTGATCTTTTTTTCAGTCTTTTTCAGCTTTGTCAACTTTTAATTTGCTTTTTTTGTTTGTTTGCTCATGAAGTTGATCATTTCTTCAATATAGTCATTGGCTGTTCTTATTTCTTCTTTATATCCTGTCACTTTTGACCAGAATTCTTGAAACTCATAGTCTGTTGGTATTATTGCTAGTAGAGCATGAATTGAATTTGTCTACTTCGTGAGAGCTTCAGTGTGTCCTGTCCTGTTCTAACTGGTCTACGAATACACCTTAGTACTCTCTTTTGTTCCATTTCTGGTGGCAGTGGACTTACATGTGTCCTGATGTTTTAAACAAGCAAACTTGTCAACCCCTCCTCATAAATGGCCACCTGGAGTACATGAAGAAACCTTTTTCAATCTCCTCCGTTGTCGACGTGTTGGCTCCATTTGTTGGGTGTGTATAAGCCAACCGAGATGTCCGTGGCTATATCCTTCTTGGTGTGGCCTCATGACAAGATGTATCTGCACGATACTACTTATTCTTGTCAACTTTTTGGCATTTAGAATTCTGCATAATCTTTAAAAGTGAATGCTTGAAGTCAAACACCTAACTCATTATCTGCAACTTTCTTACATCTTCTGTGCATTCAGATGGGTACATGTGGGGCTAGATGATGAGGGTGTGACTAGTAGGGCCCTCAAGGTTATAACTGCTACCAGACTCAGGATTTCTGGGGGAAATAAAAAGCTATTTTAAACAGATGAATCATACCCTTGCTGTCACTCCAACTTCAGTATTTCCCAGACAGCTAATAGCAAGCTATCATCAACCCGACAAGCTCTTTTAGAGTTGTGGCTTGTCTTTGTTCAGGTGGGATAGTTGCAAAAATAATCTAGCTTCCATGTGGACTTCCACATGGAGTCCACACAGTGCTGCACATTTCCTATCAGCTCCACAGTCCTGCTGGGGTTATAGATACTCGTGCCTTGGTGCTTGCCAACATAAAGCCGTCTCAACTGCGGGTGCCCCGATGCCACAACTTTGGTAATGCTGTAGCGGTACTGTGCTTGCTAGCATGCAAAGGGCAACTGAATAACTACAACAGAATCCTGCTTTGACCCCCGACAGCAGAAAGGGTGAGGTATTAGAATCTTTAATGGGGAAAAGTTCCCTATTAAACTGTCCGTGTAACTGGTGTTGAGAGGGGAAAAAAGTAGTTGATAATCAAAATTCATGGTCACTTCACTCTGGGAGCTGACACTTAGAGATGCCCTGAGACATATCACTGGGGCCCAGAGAACCTCTTCAGTCCACTAAGTCCAGTGATAAATTCTCTACCACATCCTCCTGCCCCCATATTCTGTTGTTTCAAAAATAATGTCACTTAATCCAGCTGCGTAAAGGTGATCTGTGTCTTACTGTGCAGCTTGGAAACAATTGTCCTACTATTCGTATCTGCTTCTCTGCCAATGAAGAAAGTATATATATATATATATATATATATATATATATATGTGTGTGTGTGTGTGCGTGTGTGTGTGTGTGTATGTAAACATGTATTCATGCTTACTGTGATATATGCATGTGTATGAACAAATAATAAAATTGTCTCCTGCCAAAGTTTAAGCGAATATTTAAAGTTTGTAAATTGTTTTATCTCCATACATCACCCAAACACAGTAGTCCAATGGGAAGCATAACACTCACAACTTCTCCTTCCTATGAGCAAGCTGATTCGGCAGCACTGGATATAGAGTTCTTGGTGAAGAGCAGAATCCGAAAACTCCAAGCTGGAAGACAGAGAGCAAGAATTTAGGTGCATCTCTAGATATGTCTTTGGAAAGGGTAGCCCCAAGCCTGACATTGGAAATCCTGGGAGTGGTTTTATGTTTTTAAGTCCGCTATGGTATCATGTGGAGAATGAGGCAAGTCCATGAAGCAGGTTTCTCTGTCTGAATTTCTTGGGCAGGAAAGAGGGGAAGGTCAAAGGTTCATTCTGAGTCTGCTATTTCTTAATAAACAGCTTTAAGCCAATATCCCAGAAAGGCAGCTTTAGGATGGCAGAACGTTGGTCTCCTGCAGTTGTATTAAATTCTCAGTCTGATAGTTCCAACCCAACTGCCATGTCTGGTTCTGATGCTTACTCTGCCTTTTTGAACTGTGCTTTAGCCTTTTACTATGCCTGGTAATTTTTCTGCTAGCTGGACACGATGTATCGAATAAAAGGAGCCACTGTAAACAGGCCTTTGTTAACATGGTGGTGAGGTGCAGGGGGAGAAGAGGCCTCTGTTGTCCTACGATCAGGTCTCCATTTTCTGGTGAGCCTGTGCCTCCGGACTGTGAACCTAACAAGTGTTTTAAATTTTCTTCTCTAACTTTAGGTGTGAGAGGATGTCTGGAGCTGACTGGAGTTGAGTACTTCCCTTCCCCCAGGTTAGTTAGGCTCTGATTATACCCCGCCAATTAACTTGTTTCCCCTGATGACAGGTCTTGCTAAGAAGAACAGAGCGCTCTGGCTATTTCAAAAATGGGCATGTTCCCCTGCCGGAAGCAGGAGGGTGTTTTTCGCCAATATTTACTCTGAGAACATGGTTGTATGCCTGGAGGAGGTAAATCTCCAAAATTGTGCACCCCTTCCATGACAGGGCCCCCTCGGAGATTTTTAAGTCTCAGAATTGTCCACCCTGAGCCTCCGGCAGTTTGTCAACAACAGTTCAGGCTCCCCTGGCATTGGTTCTTGTGGTGGTTCTGGCTGGGGAGTCTGCTCAGGAAGTGAGGGCTCCCTGCATCGCCTGTCTGTCTCTCCAGTTTGGGGGGCAGCCTGCTGCCCTGTGTCCTCCCCTCTCTTATGAGATCCAAGAAGAGTTGGTGATTTTTCCATCTGTTCAACTTTTTATTTGTTAGGATGCAGTGGCTACTTCCAAGATACCTACATGCACAACTGAAAACTGAAAGTCCTCACACTTCATTCTCACACATCTGCACGAAGAGTGTGTGGGTAGGTGCTGTCACATGTGCATGTGTGTGTGGTGTGTGTGTGTGTGCATCAGGGCACCCAATAGTAATGGCTCTATTGGCTAGGAACTAGAAGTAAGAGTCTAGTGGCTTAAAAATCCCTCAGGGGACTAGTAAAATTCTCTTTATTTTCACTTTTCTGAGCATTTTAAAATAATCAGAATCTGTGGTTTTACATTAGGAGTGTGCAGTGGTTTTCTCCTCTCTTTGAGAAAGAGGGATGCCTGTGAGGGAGGCTCCATGGTGGTCAGGGTGGGGGCAGGGTGGGGGGCAGGGTGGGGGCAGAGGAGGGGGCAGAGGAGGGTAGGGCTGAGCAGTCACACACTTTGTTTGGAAATCAGCTTCAGGTTTGGTGTCGCATGTTTTCCTGAGAGTTTTAGATCTATCATTTCCTGTTTCTCCATTCTTTTAGAAGCCTCTTTATTTTTGTAAAAAAACATGTCATCGAGCAGCAGAGAGAAAAAGAGAGGGAGGGAGGGACGGGGGGAGGGAGGGAAGGAAGGAAGGAAGGAAGGAAGGAAGGAAGGAAGGAAGGAAAGGAAAAGGAAAGAAAGGGGGGAGAGAGAGACAGGAAGGGAAGGTGGTTTGAGGCTGGTGACACTTGGTTCGGATGTAAACCCCAGAGGAATTTTAAGCCTTTTCTTGGGCTTTATTTCTACATTTCACAGTCTTTCCTCATCACTTACCTCCACTCCACTCCCAGAAATAGTAATTTCAGATTTGGAGAGGGGTGAAGCATTTTCTGAGAAATAGGTTGGGTAATGGTAATTTGGGGGTAAGATCTTTCAACAAATTAAGAGGGTAAGAGACCTTAAATGTCTTGGTTTAGTTTAAACATAATGGCTTCAGGCTTATTTGTGGAATAAGAATTCAAAAAAATAACCAAAAATTATTTGTGGGGGTGGGCTAAAGTGGACAGCTGATTAAGAATTAGTTTGATGATATTAACGTGAAACTTGGGTGTGCAGAATTAATTAGAAAGATATGGCTAGTGTAGTATACTACAGTTGTATTTCCGCAGTTTAAGACTTCTGTCTCTGGTTAGAGAGCTAGGGTACAAGTAACTCCTCAGGACGGAGTCATTTCTTCGGTGGCTCCTGTTTCACGTTATGAATTCAGCAAACAGGATACCAGCTTCATTCCCCGAAAGACCTTAGGGGGAAAGCAAGCACTGGCTATGTCACACATCTCCATTTTAGGACCCACCCCAATGGTTGCATCCTTACAAAATTCTCCCTGCCTCCACCACATCCCCAAATGCCCTGGACATGGGCTTCGAAAGGCTTTTGTTGGCCTTCAATTTTCACACCCTCACAGTTCAGTGTGATGTGAGGCTAACATTATCCTCAAATCACTATGGTGAGTGAGAAGCGAGGGCTTCTTTTTAAAAAAAGAGAGAACAACTATCTGCAGTGTTCACAGGTAGATCAGGGTCGCACTCTCTACTAGGCTTTAATGCCTCACGGGAAACTGGACTAAATCACATCAGATGCTCATTCAGGAGCACGTTGGCCACCTAGTTTAAAAGATGCTTACACAGCGTGTGGGTGCAGGTTGACCTTGCTCAGTAGAAGTCAGGCATAGTGAGGGCGTGTTATCTCCTTGACCTTCAACTCTCTGCAAACTCTAAACCTGGGTTAGCCTGGATTCCTAAGAAAATGGGCTGGAAGGAACTGGAAACAGTGTTATAAATGGTTTTAAAAAAGGAAAGTGTAGAGGTAAATGCTAGCCTCAAAGATGATCAAGAGACAGCCTAGCGGTAGACTCCTGTATAAAAGAGAAACCTAGGTGCAGGTAGGAAGGGGAGAGTGGAGGGATGGGGAGTGACTGCAAGTGGGTACAGGGTTTGGGGGGGAGGAGTGATGGGAAAGTTCTAAAATTAGATTGTGATAATGGTTGCACAACTTTGTAAATTTACTAAACTTATTGAATTACACACTTACGGTATATAAATTTTACCACAATGAAGCTGTTAAATTTAAAAAAAAAAAAACAAAGATAAAAAGGCAGATCACAGAGAACTACTATAGATCCAAAGAGTGATTGATAGCTCCTATTGTCCAGTTGGACGGACAATTACTGGTGATTCCAGCAGAACCAGAGCTGCATCAGAACAACTCAAAAAATCCCAATTCCTCTCACCAAGGCCAGTGAGGGGACTCTCAGGGATGCAGATTTTTCCTTGATATCAGGAGGGGCCTGCTGACTGTTAGAAAGGCCCAATAAGAAAGAAGTAGAGCATAGCACTCCACCAGGACAGGGTACCAGGGACACATCAGTGCGCTGGGTGACAGATGCTTCCTGAGATGATGTCCAGAGAATCCGCAGTTGGGATGCAAAATCTCCCTTTCTCTCGGAAACTGTGTTTGTCCATCTGAAAGCCAGATGGTCTTTGCCCCATTTCTAATCCACCCGGAAGGGGATGTTTGTCTGCTGCTCAGAGATTTGCTGATGAAAGAGGCCAGAGGGGCACAAAGACTCCCTGAAGACTTACACTCACATAATAACAGGAACTGGGCAACTGACAGACTGCAATTGTACCTCCATAATAATAGTAATTAATGCAAGAATAATAACTTCATTTCAATTGCCTATTGCCATTTTTGTCCTGGGCAGCACACAACCCCAACACAGAGAATTTCACCACTTTGGGGTTTTGAACTAGCATTTTTATGTTTGTTTGTTTTTAGCATTTATGGTTTTATTTAGATTATAAAAGTGCTATGTTGCCTGTAACAAATTAGAAAAGGCAGAAAGAAATGAAAGATAATATAAATTAAAAGGGAATTCCACAAGCTGGTGATAACTACTATTAACACATATTTTATTATATTGTTCTACAAAAATAAAAAGCTGGTACATGTTGTTTGCTAAACCAGTTTCTATTTGCCAATATAATGCAGCATTTCCAAGTCACTAAGTATGATTCTAAAACATTATTTTCAATGGTTGCATGGGGTTGTATCATATACAATGTATATTAATAGAGTTAATTTATTCCCTATTGTTGTGCTTTTAGATTGCTTCTAATTGTTTTTGCGTTGACAATATAATTTTTAGGGCAATATCTTTTTTTTAAGTCAAAGTATATATTCTTAATACAAATGGCCTAGATATGAACTCTAGATATAGAATTTCTGGTTCAAAAATTTGTAGCAATTATTCAGGATTTTTATATTTATTTCCAAATTGTTCGTCAAAGAGTTTGTGCCTGTTATACTCAAACCAAGAGACCATGAGCATACTCATTTCCCCGCGTGTTCCTTAATTCTAGCTATTATAATCATTTCTAAAGTGTATTTATCAAATTGGTAGGTACACAATAGCACCTCACTTTTTTAAATTTGTATTTTGCTGGTTATTAAGGACCTTGACCATTTTTCTACCATCAGTAATTGTTTGCATTTCTTCTTTTGTGAATTGTATGCTCATACTCCTTGTTCGTTTTTCTGATGGATCATTTGTCTTGTTCCTGTTGATTGTAAGAGTGTGTGTGTGTATATATAAATATATATATATATATATAAACAATATCAAGTCTTTGCTTTCTGTATAAGTCACAAATATTTCCCCCCACATGGCTGTTTGCCTATTCATCTTATTTTATAAGATACACTTTTATATTGTCAAAATTTAATGATCTAGTTCTTCTATAATTTCTGTGTTTGGTATCATTCTTAGAAAGTACTTCCCTGCCCAAAAGAAATACTCATATACATAGGCTATTTGTTTATTTTCCTTAAGGGTTTTTATAGTTTCACTTTTTATATTCACATCTTTAATCTATCTGGTGATGATGTTGATTTATCATGCAAAGTAAGATTTTTCCACCAAATGGTTAGCCATTTGACCAATTATTGAAAACCATATCTTTTTATTATTTTTAATTTTTATATATCTTTAGAGGGGAAGGGAAGAAGAGAGGGAGAGAACATCAGTGTGTGGTTGCCTCTCATGGGTCCCCCGCCAGGAACCTGCCTGAAACCCAGGCATGTGCCCTGACTGGGGATCAAACCACGATCCGCTGGTTCGCAGGCCTGCGCTCAATCCACTGAGCCACACCAGCCAGGGTAAAAATTGTATCCTTTATTTAACTGGTTTTGTCTAGTTGGGCAAATAGCTGCTTATTTCATATGAAGTTTACTCTTAAATAGAGTCACAATTTCTGTAACTCCGTCATTGGGAATCTTTTCTCCATCAGATATTTTGAATTAGTTATTGCTTATATATAGTGAAACCCTAGACTTTTAAACATATGTTTTAGAACATCACAGCTAACCACTCTGTTATTAGTTCAAGTATCCTTGTCACAGACAGCAGAAAAACAATTTATCTCCAAAGATGAGAGATTCATTCTGAAGACAGAGTTTACTGTTATTCCACCACACAGGAATAAATCTTCCCTCTGGACATATTGTTTTTTCTGATTGTCCTACTGGAGACTGGAATAAACCTTTATCTGAACATGGTGTGGCATATTTAAAAAAACATACTATTCAAAATATTTGCTAATACCTTATTTAGGGGTTTTTCTCCTTGTGTTGATGAAATAAATTGGTCTGTAATTTTTATTGTCATTTTTGCCTTCAAGGACATACCAGTTTTATTTTATAAATTGAGTTTTATTTTATACTTTAAAAATCTTTTCCAATTTATATTCTCTGAACTATAAATTCCAGTTAAAATTTTTTTCTTCATTATTTTTTTCTTAAAGGCTTGAAATAAGTCTCTAGTACATTGTTTGATTGTGTCCTTTCAGAATATTACAACCGAAGTCATTGGTGAGTCCCTGTATCAATGTATTCTCCCTATTCATCCTTATATTTTGCATCCCCAGGTCTAATATCTTCAAAGTCTACTCCCAGGTGTGCTCCCTGGCTCCTGTCAGTACCTATGAGTCAGGGTCTTCAATTCCTCTTGGGGGAAGAGCCACATTTCCATCCTCTGGCCGTCTGACACATGATTATGGTTGTCAGCCGATATATAACTCTAACAAGGGTCCATATTGCAAGGTACTGGCTTCGAGTAAGGTCTTTCCAGGTCTCCAGGCAGGAGGAGATGTTCTCTGTGGTAAACAGGAGGTGGCTGCTTCTCCCAGTGGAGACTATCCAGGGGAATTCTAGGGTTTCAAAATTCTTAGAGTTATACATCCAAATGTCCCCATTCTGTGTCTGACAGAGTCATTCTTTCTATATTGGGGTCCTGATTCTAACATGTGACACTTATTGTGGATGTGTGCTGTCTCCTTTCCTATGTTGTTATCTTTACAATTAGATTCTGGCCTGATGTTTTACACTGTGTGCTCTATAGCTGCTGGAAGTGAGGGGATCTCACTAAATGCTTCAATAGAAGCAATCTGGCTTTTGCAGCATGTTTTCTTTATTGAGAGATGGCTTTCCTGATTCCATAATTTTCTTTTTTCAAGACTTCAAATGCAGTTAAAAAAAGCTAGACCACTTCAAAATATTTATAATTACAATTGGCTTCAATAGTTCAAGTGCTACCCCTATTCCTAAACCAACATATCACCTCCACTGTATTCACATTAGTCAACCACAGGTAAAAATTTTAGTAATTGTGATGTCAATGCATGTTAGAAGTTTTTACCACCTACTTACAGCCAGCTCTGGGGACCTGATGGCCGTATGACCAGTGCATGGACCATCTGTAAGTCCCACCCTGAGAATCTACTTTCTAAAACCACTCCTATATCTTTAAACGTTCCAACATCCTAATTATAGGGTGCCAGAAGGGGAAGAGGAAGAGCAGCAAGTGAAAAACTTATTTGAACAAATAATAGAGGAGAACTTCCCCAACCTGGCAAAGGAAATAGACTTCCAGGAAATCCAAGAAGCTCAGAGAGTCCCAAAGAAGTTGGACCCAAGAAGGAACACACCCAGGCACATCATAATTACATTAACCAAGATTAAAATGAAGGAGAGAATCCTAGAAGCAGCAGGAGATAAGGGGACAGTCACCTACAAAGGAGTTCCCATCAGACTGTCAGCTGATTTCTCAAAAGAGACCTTACAGGGAAGAAGGGGCTGGAAAGAAGTATTCCAAGTTATGAAATCCAAAGACCTACATCCAAGACTGCTTTACCAAGAAAAGCTTTCATTTAGAATGGAAGGACAGATAAAGTGCTTCTCAGATAAGATCAAATTCAAGGAGTTCATCATCACCAAGCTCTTATTATGTGAAATGTTGTAGGGACTTATCTAAGAAAAAGGAGTTAAGAAATATGAACAGTGAAAGGACAGCAAACTCAGTTATTAACAACCACACCTAAAAAAAAGCAAACTAAGAGGACATCTGGATCAGGAGCAGAGCCATAGAAATAGAGATCACATGGAGGGTTAACAACAGGGGAGTGGGAGGCGGGGGAGAAGGTACAGAGAATAAGTAGCATAGATGGTGGGTAGAAAATGGACAGGGGGGAGGGTGGGAATAGTATGGGAAATGTAGAATTGAAAGAACTTGTGACACATGGACATGAACTAAAGGGGATGTGCAGGGTGGAGGAGAATGAAGGCGGGGGGTGGGGATGGGACAACTGTAATGGCATAATCAATAAAATATATTTTAAAAAATCAAAAAATAAAAAATAAAATAAATAAAACCACTCCTAGTGCCAATTGTCTTAGCTTGGGTTCTTCTAAAATCAGAACCTAGAATTGAAAAGAGAAATAGATTAATCCACTATCATAGTTGGAGACTTCAACACTCCTGTATCAAAAATGGACAGATCCAGCAGACAGGCAATTAGTAAGGATATAATTGAATTCAACAACACTTTCCACCAATTGGGTATAATTGACATCTATAAGATCTCAACCAACAAGAATATGCTTTCTTCTCAAGCTCACATGGGTCATTCACCAAGATAAACCACATTATGGGCTATAAAACACACCTAAATAAATTTAAAAGTATAGAAATCATACCCCTTCTGCTCTAAGGCCACAATCAAATTAAACTAGAAAATCAGTAACAGAAAGATAACTGGAAAGTCCTCAAATACAAGGAGGTTGAACAACATGCTTCTGAATAACATATGGGTCAGGGAAGACATCTCAATAGAAATTAAAAAATATTTTGAATGAAACAAAAGTGAAAACACAGTTTATCAAAAATTGTGGGATGTAGCAAAAGTAGTGTTTACAAGGAATGTTTTATCATTGAGAGCAATGTTAGAAAAGAAAGATCTAAAATCTATGTTAAGTTCCTAGCTGAGGAAACTAGAAAAGGAAGAGCAAACTAAACCCCAAGTGAGCAGAAGAAAAGAAATAATGTTACCGAACAAGGGTCCGAGGTGGGGCAATACTTGGCCCACCAAGGGATGCCAAAAACTGCTACAGAAAACAGGGGTCCCTCCCAAGGACGATACACTAAAATCTATTGGGCTCTTCTGTCCGCCACCAATTGGAAAGACATCTCTCAATGCCAGAGATTTGTGAAAAGGAAACAAAATGTTTAGTTAATGCTATTCAGGCCTAATGCCTTCCTTAAAATATTAAAGTCTTTAAGGGTATACACCTACACACACACACACAGCGCTCCCTTCTCCCACTGTCCCAACTCCGGGTACCGTAAATCAGGAAAAGAGCACACGTCCGCTTTTTTCAGGTTGCTGGCACTGTGAGCTGTGTCGCCTGCCTGTCCAGGAAGGATCTCCAGCTAATCCAAAGTCGTGCGGCACCTTCCACTGGCAAGAGTTCTTTGTACCAAGTTCCAGTCAAAGTCTCTCCTGCTTTCCAGGCCCACTGAAAGCATGTGTCTTTCTTCTTCACCTAGCCTCAGGGATCTCCATTCTAGCAAAGCTGCATGGTTTTCCCTTTCATCTGGCCAAGAGGGGGTCTGCACTCTGCTGAAACCCTCGTAGCTCTCTCTCCTAATGGCTACAGGGGGTCCTCACTCTGCTGAAACCTCGTGTCTCTCCTGAAGGTACTCTCTCAGAGAAGCAGCCCCCAATTCCGCCACTCACTTCTCCCTGGGTAGCCGCCTGGGTAGCCTGGGTAGCCGCCACTCACTTCTCCCTGGCCCAAAAACTTGGCCACAGCTATTTAACATATCTATGAAACCAGTTAAAGGTTATAGATATGTTAAATGACCATTCCAGAGGTTAGCTGCAAAACTGTTGCTATGCAAAACAGCTCTCAATGGCCCTGCTCCATTCATCCCTTCCCCCAACTGACACCTTGGGGGGGGGTGAGGACATCTTAATATTTCCTCCAATATTCCTGTACACTTTGAGTTCTGGACACCATTCCAAATCTTTTCTGGGCCCCCCCTTGGCTGCACCCTGTATCAATAAGGATTACAGCAGAAAACAGAAAATCAATAAAACCAAAAGCTGATTCTTTGAAAAAAGTCAATATAATCAATAAATCCCTAACCAGGTTAACTAAAAAAATTGCAAAGATACAAACTACTAATATCAGAAATAAAAGAGAAGACATCACTACAGATTCCATGGATTTAGTTAGAAAGGCCATAAAGAAACACTATGAACAACTCCATGCCAACAAATTGATAATCTAGATGAAATGGACCAATTCCTTGAAAGACAGCAATCTTCCAAAACTCACACAAGAAGAAATAGATGATATGAATAGTTATATAGCTAGTAAATAAATTGAATCAATAATTAATAACCTCCCAAAACAGAAAGCAGGAGGCCAAGATGAATTCACTTATGAATTATACCAAATATTTGAAGAATAAATAATACCAATTCTCTACAATCTCTCTGAGGATAAAAGCATGGGGAATACTTCCTATCTCATTCTGTGAGGCTAGCATTACCATAACACTAACACCAGACAAAGACATCACAAGGAAAGGAAACTACAGAGCAACATCTCTCATGGACATAGATGGAAAAGTCCTCAAGAAAATGTTAGCAAATTGAATCCAACAATGCATTAGAGAACTATAAGCGTGACCAAGTGGGACTTATCCCAGGTATGCAAGGAGTATATGGGAAATCTCTGTACCTTCTCTCAATTTTGCAATAAGCCTAAAACTATTATTTAAAAAAATAATTATTAAAAAAACCCAAAATAAAAAAAGATGGGACAGTTATTAAATTGATAGAATCACAAATATATTAGTAATTGCAGTAAACTTAAATAAATGAAATACTCCAATGTAAAAACTGAGATTTTCAGATTACAAATAAAGTCAAAGGCCAACTGGGAAAAAAAGAGAGAGAGAGCCTAAGACCAAGGTTCATGTATGGTTGTTAATTTGGGAGGTAGATCTAGGAGTTGGGATAGGAATGAGGGAAGGACAGGAAAGTGAAACAGAAAGGAGTCCAAAGAAGGCTGTGTTATCCAGTTGACTGATCACTACAGGGTGCTTGCACCGGATGGACAATCTGAGAAGCTTTACAACTTGCAGCTCAGAGCCTTGCTCCTAGAGGGGTGGGGGATGGGGAAGCGTATATCCCCTGGCTCCCCACTACTCTGGGTGGGGCTTGGCCCTAAGGACATGAACTACTTCTCACCCTGGTGGAGCAGGCAGTACCCCACTGGCATCCTACACTGAGGGAAGACCTGAGCCAGGGGATTCCAAGTGATGCCCAAGAGGAGTCTCAGATACGCCACCCAATGCTGTGGCTGGGTGTTTTCTTCTACACTTTTAAAATTTCTTTAAGGACTAGTAGTGTAATCAGACTTTCTTCCTTCTATCGAGTTCTTTCCAGTAACTTTAAAAATCCCTTTTCAGGATCCTCAAATAGGTGAGCATTGTTTTTTTTCTCTTTCCTTGACTTTTAGAATGTTCTTTAATTTATTGTTGTTGTTTGTTTTACAGAAACCAGATTGGACTGAGTTATTAATAACACTTTTCTGTTTTTCAATAAATTAATTTCTGCTTTCATATTAATGTAACTTTTAACCGCTTTGCTTTACATTTGAAAAAGCCCACATTTCTTCCGAGACTAAAATAGTCAAATTCATAGAAGCAGAGAGTAGGATGGTGGTTACTAGGAGCTGGGGGGAGGGGGGTTGGGGGGATGGTCAAAGGGTATAAAGTTTCCATTATGCAGGATGAATGGGTCCTGGAGATTTAGTGCACAACATGGTGACTGTAATTAATAATATCATATTGTACACTTGAAATGTACTAAGAGGTCAGGTCTTGTGTTCTCATCACACACACACACAGAAATGGGAACTATGTAAACTGATGGATATGTTAATTAGCCGGATTATGGTGATTATTTTACAATGTATACATATATCAAAACATCAAATTTATAACTTAAATATATCAATTTGTATTTGTCAATGATATCTCAGTGAAGCTAGAAAAAAGAACATCCAAACCATGAAGGCTGTTGGGTAGAAGCAGGTGAGGAAAGAGGTGAAACCACCTTCCCTAACTGCACAGTAAATAAACAAACAAAGAAAATAACTTTTTAAACTTTCCTTCGTAAGACGAATACTTAATTCATTTCTTTTCATGATCCTTTTGTAAAAATAACAATAATCTCATTTTAGAATATGATCTTTTTTCTGAGTATAGCTTTGTCACATGCCAGAAGTTTTGAAACCTAGTATTGTTATTGTTGTTACATTCAACACTATTTAATTACATGTTTTATTTCCTTTCTGACCAGGGGGTTATTTTTAGAAGAACATTGCTTAATTTCCTGGTTTTGAGATCTTACTATTTAATATTTTTCTTACTAATTTTTTGCTGTGCTGGAGTATGGTCAAAGAGAGTTTACATCTAGGGATGTAAGGAAGTTTCTTTTACGATCTAATATATTAAACTAGTTTATAAATTTCCTGTGGCTATTTTCAAGGAATATTAATTAGGTACTTGTAGACTATAAATCTTGAAAATCTTATTAGTTATATTAATAATTCCTATATATACTTGATTCATCAAAGTGCACATAAAAGAAATGATAAAAGTTACCAATAAGATTACAGTTCTCTCAATTACTTTTTGATTTCTAAGATTTTTATTTTTAACATTTAGGTGATATTTTATGCAGAATATAAGCATTCAAGAGCTTATATCTTCTTTGGGATTTGCATCCTGTGTTGAAATAATATTCTGTATGTTTTTTCCTTGAATTCCTTGTTTGATAATAATATAGCCATCCCTACTTTAGTTTTTGCTTTGCTTTCATTAATGTACTATGTTTTCGTCATCCTTTTGAAAAAGAGCTCTATGGGTCACTTTATTTTAGGCCTGCCTTTTGTGAACAGTGTACATCACTCAGAGATTTGTGGAGGAAATAGAAATCACCTTATGTGTTTCAGATGGAAAGGGATTTAATGCAGGGAATTCGATGCTTAGTGATACGTTATGGGTGGCTGGAGGAGTGGGGATGGGGGCCTTCACTGCATTACTGATTCCAAGTTACTGCGTGGGGTCAGGAAGCTAAGTGTTCCTGCTGCCAGCAGGGCCACCGCTCACCTGTGCTAGTTGGTGACCAGACACAGGAACACAGCTCCACTGCCGCCAATAGCACTGTCTGTCCAAACTTGTTTCCCATCAACCGGCGGCAAGGCAGTGGCCTCCAATTCACCTCAACCTAGCAGAGTAGTCATTTTCCTCAAGTGCACCTTCCTCAGGCGCATCTTACTGGACCAACCTAATTTACAGAACAGCACCCTCACTTTGCAGGCCTTTGAAAAAAGGTAACTTTCAGTTTTCAACCTCTCCAAATTGAAAGAGGATGGGTTAGAAGTTAGGAAGGCCAATCTGAGAATGGACCACACACTAAGAAGGCTGGATTTATCCTTTTGAATCCTGGGAGCCCTTCTGTTTTAAATGGGGAGTGTAGTCCAGTCACATTTATTAGGATAGCAGATACTGTTGCTCTAGCTTTTTAATTTTGTGCTAACTTGTATTTCTGCTCTCCTTTTCCAATCTTTTGGCATACCGATCAACTTTTATTTGCTCTTTTTTGTTTTGTAACTCGTAAGTTTTAGATCCTATTTTATTCTACTACTGTTTAACTTTAATTTAAATCTACATAAAGGAATATATATTTAGATTATATATAATTTTAAGTTAAATATATGCTTATATTTATACATATATACATACATATGCCTATATATTTTCAAAGTCAAGGATAAATTAGCATCCACTGACAAGGGTACTAGTCAGGCTCATAAGAGAAGCCCTCTGCTAACTTTTTTGGAGGGATATTTGGTAGATTATAGACTTGGGAGGCCTCGTGAGTGAGGCTTGGGAAGGGGGCATGACACCAGAAACTAGCCCAGATCACACACAGGACCAACCTGTGTCCTGCTGCTGCCACCAGGCCCCGGGGAGCGGGCCTCCCCACGTTGACTTCCCTTCCTCTAGCTTAAATCCTGGGTAGGTCATCCTTATAGCTGAACTTAAGCCACCCACCTGGGCTCTCCTCACCAGGGTCCAGCAGGATAGTATTTGGCTTTAACTTCAGTGGATAAAGGCTGGCCTCACCTCCCATGCCCTGAATGTACAAAGATGTCAGAGGCTGGTGCCCCAAACTGAAGCATCTGTTGTTCATACCCCTCATTGTGAAGGATCAACAAGCACTATAGACTGTCTTCGCAAATCAGAAGCCATTGTAGGCATAACACATGACAATCAAAAAGCAAATTTCTATCTTCAGGGAATGTATAGTCTGATGTGGGAGAGTTAGATATTTAAAGGTGTCGTTTTACTATCATGAGACACATGCTAGAAACATGTACATTCCCAGGGTGGGATGGGACAGAGGAAATAGATACTTAGCCTATCAAAGAGGTAGAGAAATAAGGATTGACCTTATTTTAAAAGAAAACCATTTTCCAGATGTCCAATGGAAAGGAAGCCACACAGACCCAGAAATGTGGCAGCTCACAGTGAATAGGAAATCGAAGCCCTCTGCTGTTAGCAGGCCATGCACTACAGGGCAGAGCCAGGGCAGCCAAGGCTGCTGAGCCTCCAGATCACCTCTTGAGAGACAAGGGTACCTGAGAGAATGTGAATCATCCCCACCTCCACCAAGGTGGGTCCCTCTCCTTCTTTTTGAGTTCTGCTGTGTCTTTGGACCTACAGAGCTTCTAATCCTGATGGAGCCTGGAGAAAGAGAAAGGGTGACAGAGAGATGCAGAACAGCTAGACAGGTGCTCGCAAGACAGCATCACCCCTACCATTTGTCTTAGAAAAATTTCCCAAAGGTCAGTAGACACCAGAGAAGGTGGCTGGGCTTGAGAAGTCTTTTGGGGGAGGGGACCCCCTGCACATTTCTTAGGAGAGAATCACCTGGGAACTTGCATGGGTGAAGCCTTAGAGACAGGAGAGAGGACAGCATTTGGGTGCCTGACCCTCCCATCAGTGTTACCTAGAAAAGCAGCAACACCTACAGAGAGGACACAAGAAGGACCTCTTCCCTGTTTCCCATCAGGGCCTGGGCTCAGAATGTGAAGGGTCAGAATGTACTCTAGAGGTGGGCTCCGTCCCCCAGCCCTCCCAGCTCACTTCCCAACTCCGTGTTGCTGGGCATACAACTTGAGCATGCTCTGCAATTTTCAGTACTGGAACAAGACTGTTTCAATGATTTAAAGTGATATTTTAACATTTCTGGAGTCTTGACAAGCTGTGGAAAGGGGAGTGTGACATAGCTGGAGAGCAGTTACTGAAAAAAGCAAAAACCCTTATGTCTATACCCCAGTGAGCTGGGCCTTCTCAATAAACTAATTTGATAAGTATTTGCTGGTGGCTAATCGAGAACAGGAAGGAGGATGTTCATTACACAGCATGAAACACTGCAAAAATACTTCCTAAAAATGTTCCCTAGAATCTTTCTCCTCCCAGCAAGTGCTCAGATGCCTGCTCTTGTCCACTACCTGCTAAATCTTTTTCTTCCCTGTATTTTCTTATGAAAGCAATCTACCACTGTCATTCTCACCCAACAAACCTGTCTTGTCAGGACTTGACCTCAGCAGGCTGAGTCACATCACTGTGTATCATCTCTGGGCTCAGGTCCGCATCCCACTTCCGCCTCGGGCTCCAACCCCGTGGTTAACTCCATCCAGATTCCCTCCGGAGAGCTGATTTTCCTGCACCTTCTGAATTAGATTCCCCAACAGCAAGAAACCAGGCTCCCTGGGGAAATTTAAGTTAGCTCTTAAATTTGACCATTAATTGTCCCTCCGTTGTCTGAGCCAGCTGTTCTTGCCTTTCCAAACAGCACTCAGCTGTGCCCTGGAATGAACTGCAGCAGAAGTCCGTAGGTGCTGACCACAGGCCCTGTTCCCAACTTCCCTTCCCCCTGACAGGCAACCATGAACTCTGAATTCCAGCACGTCTCCACTCTGCTGTGGAGCATTTCTAGGGCTGGTGGGCATTCTGCCACAGTGCTGGTCTCTG